>NC_140590.1:244941227-245447739 GCF_964204655.1 Triturus cristatus
GCCTGGGTTTTTGCATGGCAAAGATCTGTGATGCCTGGGAGACATTAGGCCTCAATTGTCACTGGGGTGTGTTTTTTTAATGTTGCAGCGGCACATGGGTTCAGTGACACAGCCAGATGATTGGCCCATTGCACTACATGGGACTCATGTGGACATGTGGAATTGAGATGTGAGGTGGTGGTCTTGTAGGTGACATATGTGTCCATGCCCAACAGCACACACCTCAGAACATTGTGTAATGTCATGAACTAGCATGTGATAGTGGTCATGGCCACATGGGGGGATGTACTGACAATTTTCCTTTGTGCATCTCTGTACTGCAGGGCACCAGCTGTCCATCGTCCGTTCCCAGACCTTGCAACCATGCAGGAACGCGACTGCATCAGACGGTACCGCTTCACCAGGCCACTGATTGCAGAGTTGGCGGAGCAGTTGGCACCACATTTGCTACCTGGCCGGACATACCCTACAGCACTGACCCCAGAGGTGAAGGTGATGGCAGCCCTGCACTTCTTTGCTACCGGTACCTTCCAGTACACTGTGGCTACTGCTGGTGGTATGTCGCAAACGATGTTTAGTCGGGTGCTACACAATGTTGCAATTCCTCGACCTGTATATCAAGTTCCCGAGCCCAGATGAACACCCTGAAATTAAGGATGCCTTTTATACACTGGGGAGGATCCCAAACGTCATTGGATCTATTGATGGGACACATGTTGCCCTGATACCACCACAGGCACATGAGCAGGCATACCGGAACAGGAAGCACTACCATTCGATCAATGCTTTGGTGGTCTGTCTTGCTGACATGTCGATCACACATGTGTGTGCACGGTTCCCTGGTTCGGCGCACGATGCCTACATTATGAGGAGTAGTCGCATTGCAACGCTGATGTCACAGATGCCAGCTAAGCGTGCCTGGCTTGTCGGTGTGTACTGACTGTTTCTCATTGTGTGTGTTTGTCACTGTTGTATTCCGCACTCCTACAAAACTCAGCTACTTGTTCATTTTGTGTGTGTAGGTGACTCCGGATACCCCAACATGCCGTGGTTGCTGACACCCCTCAGGAACCCTGTGACACCAGCCGAGATGCGCTACAATGAGGCACATGGTCGGGGCAGGAGGGTGATTGAGCGGACATTCGGCCTCCTGAAAAGCCGCTTTCGCTGCCTGGACAAGACCGGAGGGACCCTCTCATATGAGCCTGCAAAGGTATGCAAAATAATACTGGTCTGCTGCATGCTACACAACATGGCGGTGCGGAAGGAGGTGCCTCTCATCCAGGATGACGATGATGACGACCAACCTCCGGCACCTGTGGAGGATCCCGGCCTGGGCCAAGATGCCAGTGATGATGAAGATGATGGTGACATCCACTCCCAGCTCATCAACAACTTCTTCACCTGAATGTGAGTTTCCAGGGTTGTTATGTGAATGTATGGAGGTAGCCTGGAATGTGTTGAGCCAGCTCTGTTGCTGTCTGAGTGTGTCTGTGTGCCACTTGACTGGATGCGTGCTGTGATGTGTCCATTCAGCTGGTGTGTACTCCACAATAGGGTAGTACTGCTAACTAGTGTTTGTGTAGGTGTTTTGCAACATGTTTTGAGCATGTGTATTGCATTTCTCTACTGTTCTGTGCTTTTGACTGCATCTTGTCTGTCCTTCCCAGGGTACTTTGCCTGTTGTGTGGTCAACACTGACCCCCAACACCCAGAAGCCAACACCAGTGTGGAAGTTCACAATTCCCATCAACTGATGTACCCCACATCCCTGGACTTCCATTCTCCAACACATTGGGAGCGTGTGTCCACTGTTACGTAGAATTACCGTATAACTAGTGTGGAATAAACGTGTTGCTGATGTGTAATGAACCTGTGCTATGCTTTGTTATGTGCGTTGTCTGTCTTCCCACATCTGAGTGACATCTGCTTACCTCACCTGTGGACTTGTTGCCACTGACTGGGGTTGGTGTTGTGGCTGTGCATGCCAATGTGCTTAAGGTCAACATCATTGTGTGTGATGAGTAACATGGCCATGGTGAGTATGTTTTGTGTTGCCATAGTAGTGTGTCTCCCTCACATGTGTCACATCCCCATGACTCACCTTATGTTGCTCACATTGTTGCAGTATTTGTCATGCACTGTGTTTTGTAGCAGATCGACATCTCTCTGAACATGACAATTTTGAATCACAACAGAGGCAAGTATGGTGTACTGCTGAGTTTATTTACAAACATGTGTGAGGGAAGTGCTCAGGATGGTGGGTGCTGTACAGTGGTTTGGGAATCCAAAGTTAACATTGGAGTTGGAAGTGCTGGTAGATGAAATGTCCAGAGTAAAGTCCACAGTCATCTGATACATTGGCCCAACATGAACCCTCCATGTCATGTGGGCGAGTTGTGTGCGATTGGACAAGGTGAACGGGTTGCCACAAAGAACATTGTCCAGAACAGGTTTTGGAGGCCCTGGGGGATGTGCTGGGACATCTTCCTCTCACATGTCCTTCTTCGGACGACCCCTCTTCTTCCGGGGGGGGGGGAATCCTCATGTGCAGGCCTCTGCGGTGCAGGGGACTCTCCGCCAGAGTCCTCCTCCCTCCCTGTGGCGCTGGCAGATGGTGTTGCGACAGATTTTGTGGGCACACAGGGGGGTGTGGACAGATTGGTGTTGATCTGGCGGAGGCATTGTAGTATGTCCCGATGCACCGCAGTGATGTCATCCCACTTGGCCTCTATGCGGGCATGGTGGGCGACCTGCTTGTGTTGCATGTCCTTGAGGATCCCCACTACCTGGCCAAATCCTCCGGTGCTATCCTGGTACGCATCTAAGATGCATGCCATTTGGGGGTCATCATGCAGTCCAGACCCCTCTGCAAGGTGTGCCCTGTGCCTCCCACCCCTCTCCACACGGCCAGGACCAGCGGCGGTATGCACAGGTGACACTGGGACCCCTTGGGTGGTGTTGCTGGTAGTGTTGGCTGTAGCTTCTGGGGGGTCCTGTGTCCCTGTGCTGTGGGTGTTGATTGTCCTTGGTCTGTCCGTGTTGGTGGGGGTGCCCTGTCGGTGTCCAGATGGTGGAGGCGTGGGTACAGGGGGGGCAGATGTTGATGCTGCTGGTGCTGCATGATGGCTCACACCGGAGGTGGCCAGGTTGGTCAGGGTCATCCGAAGAGGACAGTGAGAGAGTCAGACCAGAGAGCTCAGTGTCCACCAGAGTCTGGGACTGGGTATCCTCGTCATTTGGTGCTGGGTGTCCAGCACCACCTGTGTTTGGAAGAGACACACAATGTGATTTATGTTTCTACATGCATCGTTGGTTCACAAACATTACATGTTCTACTTTTCAAACAGATGCCTGCCTCTACACTGCTTTTTCCCAGCTTGTCACACACAGAGTTTGATGTTGTTGTTGGCCATTTCCCAGCATGGCCTTGTGCTCCCCACGACAGAGCCCAGTGTCAGACATCTTGTCAGTCCCTTCCCACTCCCTGTGAGGCGAGTATGGCTCAGTTTGAGCTTGCTGGGCCATGTGGGTGGGTGTAGGTTGTCTGTGACTGCGACTCCCATCATACTCTTGGCTACACCCCCCTTCCCAGCATGCCCATGCTTCCTCCCTCTCCACTCTGCTTCCCTGTGAGGGGGTGTGACAGCAATGGCAAGATGGCTGACTGTGTAGTCCTGATGTATGATGTTGGCCATTTCCCAGCATGGCCTTGTGCTCCCCACAACAGAGCCCAGTGTCAGACATCTTGTCAGTCTCTTCCCACTCCCTGTGAGGCGAGTATGGTTCAGTTTGATCTTGCTGGGCCATGTGAGTGGGTGTAGGTTGTCTGTGACTGAGACTCCCATCATACTCTTGGCTACACCCCCCTTCCCAGCATGCCCATGCTTCCTCCCTCTCCACTCTGCTTCCCTGTGAGGGGGTGTGACAGCAATGGCAAGATGGCTGACTGTGTAGTCCTGATGTATGATGTTGGCCATTTCCCAGCATGGCCTTGTGCTCCCCACAACAGAGCCCAGTGTCAGACATCTTGTCAGTCCCTTCCCACTCCCTGTGAGGCGAGTATGGTTCAGTTTGTTCTTGCTATGCCATGTGGGTGGGTGTAGGTTGTCTGTGACTGCGGCTTCTATCATACTCTTGGCTACACCCCCTTCCCAGTATGCCCATACTTCCTCCTTCTTGACTCTGCTTCCCTGTGAGGGGGTGTGACAGCAATGGCAAGATGGCTGACTGTGAAATCCTGGTGTTTGTTTGGCTACAAATCCCAAGTGAGCCCCTGTGCTTCACACAGCAGCACCCAGTACGGGATATCTTTTGCTGATATTTCACAGAGGTGTGTGTCAATGCATTGTACCCGGTGAGTTGTGTGGAGTTTGTGTTGAGGGGGGGGGTCTCCCCATGCTGAGAAGTATGGTCAGGGCTGTCAGTCCTCCTTCCCATCATGAAACGTGCTTCCATTGTAGGGCATGCAAGTTGTCTTTCAGGATGTCAGTCAGTGGTGTCCTGCTTCTGATTTGCACACAAGCCCTAGCAGGGCCTTGTGCTCCCCACAGCAGGACCTAGTGTCAGCCATCTTGTCAGTCATTTTCCACTTCCTGTGATGTGGGCATGTTTCAGAGAGGTCTTGGTGGGCCAATCAGGAGGGTGTGCATTATCTGTGACTACAGGCCCCATCATGCTTTTGGCTACACTCACTTCACCTGCATCCCCACTATTCCTTCCTGACAGTCAGCTGCACTGTGAGGTGGTATGTTTGTGGTGGCAAACTGTCTGGCAGGGTCGATTTGCCTTAGTGCCACGGGCTTGCTCTATTTGTTTGTAGGTTGGTGCATGTCATGACACAGTCCACCAGTCACTATGAGATGGCAGGTATTGTGTGTGTCTGACTGGGCATACACATCTTGGGCTGATTATCTATTGGTTAGTGTAGGTTTGCTTGAGGTGCATGGTCTCGCTGTCCCCTTGCAACACAATCTTGGGTATGTTGTTTGTGTACTCACCCAGGCTCTGGGATGTGTGTTAGGCCATGGACGCTCTCTGGTGGTAGGATGTCCCACACCTTCTCCTCCCAGGTCCTGAAGTAGACTGGTTTGGCAGGAGGGCCACCGCCGGTGCACTGACTCAGGGCGTGATCTTTTTCGATGAGTTTCTTGACCCTCACGCGCACATCATACCACCTGTTCTGGATGTCATCCTTTGTGTACCTTGCAGGTGCTTGTGCGTTCACCTTGTCCACAATCCTCGCCCACATCTTGGTTTTCTGTGAGATGGGGGTCCTTTGAACCAATGTACCAAACAAATGTGGCTCTACTCTGATGATCTCGTCTACCAGCACTTCTAACTCACTATCTGTGAACTTGGATTCTTCTTTGGAGGCATGTTGATGGGTGGTGGTGGTGAGGGATGTGTGTGTGAGGGTGCAAGTGATGGTGGGTTGGTGTTGGTTTTGCTGTGTGTATGTGTGTGCTTTTTTATGAGGTGCTGATGGTGTGTTAGTTGTGTGATGGGTGAGTTGTGAGTGTGTCTGTGGTTGCTGTGTACTGGTGTTTGCTGCTGGCTGTGTCTCCTGTTTGCAAGGGATGATGATAGTGATCGTAGTCCTTTATATAGTTGGAGTTGTGGGTGTGTCTTTGTCCCATGTTTTTTTTTTTGTATTTATTGGCTTTGTCATTGCTTGTTTCGTCCTTTTTTTGTCTTTTCTCCTTTGTGTTTTGTAGGCTGAAGGAGACGTTTATGTGACGAAACCGGATGCTGCTGTTGTCTTGTGCGGGCTTCTCCACCTCGTTCACGCTGCCTGTCTTCTGTGTTTGCTACGCGTCGTTCGCGGCGGTCTCTGTGCGAGTCGGTCGTGCGACTTTGCCTCCGTGCGAGAGTGTCGGTCTGGTTTACATGCATTGGCTCGTACTGCGCTAATCGTACATCGCGGGTACGGGTCGGGCGGGTTCATTCCGGGTTCGTGTCGGTCGGTGAAAATCGCGTCGGTTTTCCAGACCGGATCACTATTTTCCCTACGGCTCGGTCGTATGGCTTGTATTCCGTACGTGTCGGTTGGAATTCACACGCGTTGCATCTTACTGCACGGGTCGTACAGTGCTGGTCCATGTCGGTCGGTATTCGGTCCGGGTCCGTGTCGGTCGGTTCGTTTTGCGGCCGGATTTGGCTCCTAAATGGCGATTTTTGAAACATACATATTCCTTAAAAATCACCTTTGTAACAAAAACGATTTCTTTCAACTGTTTACAGGAGATGCACCAAGGCTGTATCCAGGATCAGCCCTGAGTAAGAAAAACCTATGCAAAGTAATTGATATTTAATTTACTTAAAGATTCCCATTGAGCTCAAAGTTATAATTGTGTTTAACTTGTGTTGCCTATCGAAACAACTGTAACTATTGCATTTAAAAGTCTATTGCTATTTGAAAGTATTCAACTAGAGCATCTCATTCTGAGAAAGTAATTTGATACCTAATTGTGGTTCTAAAATAAAACAACTATATATTTTTATATACAAAACAATTGGCCTAGAGTTTAGTTCTTGAGTGTGTGATACCATTTGCTGACTGAGTGTGTACAACAAATGCTTTACACTGTCCTCTGATACTGCCTTAATGCTCGACCAAGCTACCACTTAGAGAGTAAGGTTACATCTAACTTTAACCTCTGCCAAACCTCTGGGAACTGTTGGACTCTGTACAGTATATACAGAGCCACTTTCTTACAGAAGGTGCTTAGGAATGCTAGCCTTGACGTAAAGTCGGGCAGAGAAGACGTCATGGATGAACCCCTAAGGAATAGTAGTTCATGCATGATAGATGAGTTCTTGGAGAAATCAGTAATCCTAGCTAGGGAAAGTTCCGTTCGGCTCTGGTTTCGAAGAACTCGTTGTGACGTGGGATGGACAGATATAGGTGACCATGCCTGTATTTGGTTAGCATGGCTAATGCCTAAAGAAGGACTAGGATTCTATGCCTAAATAAGGGTAATGCGAATTGTGCCTATATAAGGACATGATTCAGGGAAACCTATATCCAGGTATCTAAATCGAAACACAACAGTATAAAATTGATGTTCTAAGTGTTTGATATTGGCTAGCAGGGCTTTATGTTCGGTTTCTTTTTCTTAGATACAAAATCAAAGATGAAACCTCGGGCAGCAGCTTTAAAAGTGCCCATACCCAGGCAGGACAAATAGATGGACCTTCAATAAAAGACAAGAATTCTTCTGCAAAAGAAGCAAAGGAGCAGGGAAAAACTAGATCTTGTAGAAGAAAGTTATTAAATCTCCATCTGGAAGATGTGAGCGAGAAAATAGGTTCAATCAAAGATGAAATGAGATTTTGAGCTAAAGGTTTGGACAGGAATAGATAATCTAATAGGGTTAGGGGAGCCATGTGGAGGGGAGAAAAGAGAAAATTATGTTTGGTCTGGGGTGCATAGTCTCCAAGTATCTATGAGAGGTGCCTGAGTGATTGCACTCTGAATTTGTCGTGGGTTTTGTGAGGGGCAAACGTACCTGGGATCTACGGCCAATAAAGGGGACCATGATCTGTTTGCAATCACCCCCAAGGATAAAGAATTCATCATTGTGTTGCAAGCATTTTATTTGTGATAGGGGTCCAGAATGCGTAATTTGGTTGAGTTGGACCATAAATATTGAAGACAGTTAAAGGAATATTATTATTAATGAGTAGAATCCATTTACTCTCATTATCTATCTCTTGTGAAACAACAGAACACTTCAACTTTTTATGGCATAAAATAATGACACCATTTTTCTTTGTAGTAGCAGGAGAAACAAGAACGGAACCAATCCAATTGCGTTTGAGGTTAAGAGCCTCAGCTTCTAACAAGTGAGTTTCTTGCAATATAACTAAATCAGGATTATAGGAGGCTAAATGTGAAATAATTCTCTGCCTCTTTATAGGGTTAATAAATCCCTTTATATTCCAAGTAACAACTCTGAATGGAAGAAAATAACAGTAAATATGTAACTATAGAGCCAAAAATAGTGAAAAAGTGTAGGAAAAGTATGCAGAGCAGGAAAGAAAGAAAAAGGTAAATAAAACAGAAGTACCCAGAAGAATATAATGATACACATGCTAGAGGAAAGGAGAGAGAGAGGATAAAAGAGGATAGGAAAAGAGGAACAAAAGATACAACCAGAATGGACAGTACATGTCAACTTATGACTGTGATATATACCGTTTACGGGGAAGAAGACAACAAGAAGGAGTGGCGACAACAAATGAAGATGACACAGCCGAGAAGGGAGAAGGCACCACATCAGGACACCAACATAACAGTTACAGAACAGACAAACTACATTTCAAATTACCTGCAAGGAAGGAAGAAAGATGAAGAAGAAAGTCAACATACTTCAAATGAGAAAACATACATCAAGAAGCAACATGTAAAGGAAGCAATCATTAGTATAACTGAGAACAATAGTTATATAAAACTATAAAAGTCAAGTGAAAGAAGATGGGCCAGGACTTTCCATCGATGTTGTTGAATTTGAATGAATGAATTTCCTTAAATCCGTAGGATCCTCGAATGTGGACGTATTATTCTGAAATGTCACTTTGAAGAGGCATGGATAAAAAACACCATATCGAGCTCCAACGGTGCGTAGAGCAGGTCTCAGATCGAGGAAGTCTTTTCACCATTTGGCCGTTACTGTAGAAACATCTTGGGAAATAAACAAGTTAACATCAGACCAGGCAAGATGTTTCTTAGCCTTGGCTGCATTCAACATTTGTAGAAGGTCTGTAAATTGTAAGTAAAAAATCACTCCCCGAGGTTTTGATGGGGCAGACGTAGAGGACAGACGAGGACCCAGTCTGTGAGTATGCTGGATGTTCAAATTGGTTGAAGGAGGAAGATCTAAAAGCTTTGGAAAGAAGAATGTGAAAAAAGCAACTTGATCACTCCCTTCAAGGCCCTCCGGAAGACCATATAAACGTAGATTATTACGTCTGTTCCTGTTTTCGAGATCTTCAGAAATGTATTTAAGGAGTAAAATATCTTAATCCAGCATTGCTATCTTCACAGCAGCATCCTGGATATCACCAACATGTTGTTCCACTAAGGAGAGTCGGGAATCCATAAAGGACTACTTGTTATCCATCACTTGTAAGCGAGTGTTACTCTCCTCAATAAATGGGCACAAAGCGCGTATCTCTTCCAGAATAGTATCTAAAGATACAGGAGCAGGATGTTTAGGAGGGTAAGGCGGATCTTGCTTGAGGCGCTTGTTAGCCATGGGGGTTGCCTGCGTCTTAGAATTCAGCAAAAGCGGCGGTACTGAGCGAGGGGCAGATGACTGAGCCATATCTGCTGTAGAGAACGAACAGTTAATAGAGGGCTCAGTACACAAAGAAACAGCTTTGGATAGCTTAGAAGTGCCACTCTTATTTGAAAGTAATACATAGTCACAAGTCAAGTGAAAGAAGATGGGCCAGGAATTTCCATTGTTGTTGTGGAATGTGAATTAATGGATTTCCTTAAGTCCGCAGGATCCTCGAACGTGAATGTATTATTCTGAAATGTCACTTTGAAGAGGCATGGATGAAAAAGAGCATATCGAGCTCCAAGGGTGCGTAGAGCAGGTCTCAGATCGAGGAAGCCTTTTCGCCGTTTGGCCGTTCCTGTAGAAACATCTTGGGAAATAACCAAGTTAAAACCAGACCAGACAAGATGTTTCTTAGCCTTGGCTGCATTTAACACTTGAAGAAGGTCTGTAAATTGTAAGAAAAGAAGAATCACTCACCGAGGTTTTGATGGGGCAGACGTAGAGGACAGACGTGGACCCATTCTGTGAGCACGCTGGATGTTCAAATTGGACAAAGGAGAAAGATCTAAAAGCTTTGGAAAGAAGA
The DNA here is from genome assembly GCF_964204655.1 of Triturus cristatus. Classification (NCBI taxonomy): domain Eukaryota; kingdom Metazoa; phylum Chordata; class Amphibia; order Caudata; family Salamandridae; genus Triturus; species Triturus cristatus. The sequence goes on from NC_140590.1 coordinate 244,951,104, forward strand.
ATGTGAAAAAAGCAACAAGATCATTCCCTTCAAGTCCCTCCGGAAGACCATATAAATGTAGATTATTATGTCTGTTCCAGTTTTCGAGATCTTCAGCAGATTGTTTAAAGTGTTAAATATCTTTCCCCAGCATTGCTATCTTCACAGCAGCATCCTGGATATCACCAACACGTTGTTCCACTAAGGAGAGTCGGGAATCCATTGAGGACCGCTTGTTATCCATCACTTGTAGGTGAGTGTTAGTTTCCTCAATAAATGGGCGCAAGGCCGTTTCTCTTCCAGAACAGTATCTAAAGATACAGGAACAGGAGGTTTAGGAGGGGAAGGCGGATCTTGCTTGAGGTGCTTGTTAGCCATGGGGGTTGCATGCGTCTTAGAATTTGGCAAAAGCAGCGGTACTGAGCAAGGGGCAGACAACAGAGTCATATCTGCTGTAGAGAACGAACAGTTCATGGAGGGCTCAGTACACAAAGAATCAGCTTTGGATATCTTTGAAGTGCCACTCTTATTTGAATGTAATACGTTTTTGCTTCTGCCCATACATAGCATTGAGATGCGCAGTCAAGAAATGCACAGTCAAGAAAAGAGCGCAGGCAACAATAAGCAAATATTTCCCTCCAATAGTCTCCCAGAAGGACAGTCAGTCTGCTAGTTGCGCAAATCTCCGCAGACTAAAAGGCTCAAGGTAGGTAAATCGAGCCAAACCAATACAAGGCCAATAAAATATTAAACATTATGAGAGAACAAGCCCCAAAAGCAGTCACAATCAGCCCAGTGCTGAGGAGAATCAAGCATTCATAAAACAAAATGGTTGCCACAACACTGAGGAAGAGTTTAGAGGACCAACATAAAATATGAAGAACGCCAAAAAAGAGAAATAAAAACACTTTCCTTCAGTGCAGGATGCATTCCGATGCTGTTCTCAGTCTGATTCCCATGATGTCAGGATCACAGGAACCGCATAGTAAATACGGCACTCCTGCCGTGGCACGGAGCTCTTTTATCAGGCAGCCATCTTGGGCGTCGCCGCGTGCACCTCTATTACTAGGCAAATCTAATAAGCAGCATAGCTACTCTGCTTTAAATGTTGATTTGTGACATTACAATGCTCATTAATAGAGACAGCAGATTGCAAAAACAATTCTTCCTGTAGAGGACCGCGTACTGTCACTTAACTGAAGAGTAAACCAGCTTTTGAGGCACTGGTATTCTAAATCAACCAACGCCAGCTTTAGAACCAGGGCTTTCCATGGGCATTGTGTACTGACATTTGGAGTCCATTGTGGGGTGTTGAGAGGCATCCAGACACCTTCTATGTTGGACCACTCTGGGCCAATAGCACTGCACTGGCAGTACTGTTATAATCCAGAATTGTGAGGCCTGATCTGTACTCTGCCACAGAATTCAACAGAGGTGATCACTGAGGCCTGGCCAGCAGCAGATGAGGTGAATATTGGAGGCGGGCATGGCCAAAAGGCATGAGGTGCAGCAGATGTTTCTGAGAACACAAATGCCATGCAACAAGATCCACACCCTCCCTTCCTCCTTCCACTTCTTCCATTCCACACGCCTCACAGGCAGAGTCACCCACTCTTTCTACAAAGGAGGTTGTCGCAGTCTATACACCTCATAGTGGCTGAGAACTACCTTGCAAGCAGTCTAAACAGTCATCCCCACACTTCCTTGGGGTGAGGTGTTTTGTTGGGTAGGATAGGTCAACCAGGGGTGAGCTAGAGTAGTGTTAGGGTTCTGTTCTAGGGTTTATAGGAGTGAGGAGTGGGTGGGACAGAAGGGGACAGAGGAATTTTGGATTAGGGATAGGGTTGGAGGTAGGGTGGATCAGGCAGCGGTGTGGATATAGTAGGGTTCAGTTTTTTATGCTCCATTTCTGGTGAGTGGAAAAGGTAGGATTGTGCTGGCTGGAAAAAAGAGAAGTTGGGGTTATGGTGAGGGTGGCAGATAGGATGGGGCAATCAGGGGTGTAGATAGTGCCATGTGTCCATTTAGGGGGTTCCCGGGGAGTTGGTAGGATTGTGCTGCCAGGGAATAGGAGATGTAGGGTTGGATGCAGGGCAGGAGGTGGGATGTGGCAGCCAGGATTGTAGATCAAGTACTCTTCAGTTTTCTTTGAGAAGTTTCTATGGGGGTGGGAGGATGGGCTATTGTAGGATAGTGTTGCCAGGGGACAGGAGAAGCTGGTATAAGGTGGAAGTTGGGATGGGGCAGCCAGGGATGTAGATGAAGTATATTTGGTTTCCTTTTCGAGGTTTATTGGCAGGAGGGTGGGTGTAGTAGAGTGCAGTCAGGGAACAGGGTAGTGTATTTTCCTCCCCAGCCCAAGTACTCGCCAATGACTATTCCACACACGGAGCTCATTATAACACTTCTTTATTCATCTGTGTGTAACTCAACATTCTAAACCTGCATTCAATTCACTACTCTCTAATGCTTATGTCAGAGTTTTACAGATTCCATCAGGAGCTACAAAGTTTCCGTCATTACAAACTCTCACTACACTAGAGGTGGGTTGGAGTTATTGTAGGGGTAGTACAGGGCAACTAGAGCTGGAGATTGATTATTATGTTTTCTGGGGAGAACTATTTTTAGAAATAAAACCATTCGACCATGAATATTGAAGACAGTTAAAGATATATTATTATTAATGAGTAGTTTAACTAAAATCCATCTACCGTCAGTATCTATTTCTTGTGAAACAACAGAACACTTCAACTTTTTATGGCATAAAATAATGACACAATTTTTCTTTGTAGTAGTAGGAGAAACAAGAACAGAACCAATCCAATTACATTTGAGTTTAAGAGCCTTAGCTTCTGACATGTGAGTTTCTTGCAATAAAATTAAATCAGGATTATGGGATGCTAAATGTGAAATTATTCTCTGCCTCTTTATAGGGTTAATAAATCCTTTTATATTCCAAGTAACAAATCTGAATGGAAGAAAATAACAGTAAATATGTAACTTTAGAGCCAACAACAGGGAAAAATTGTGGGGAAAGTGAGCAGAGCAGGAAAGAAAGAAAAAGGTAAATAAAACAGATGTACCGAGAAGAATATAATGATACACATGCTAGAGGAAAGGAGAGAGGGAGGATAAAAGAGGATAGGAAACGGATGAACAAAAGATACAGCCAGAAGGGACAGTACATGTCAAACTGACGACTGTGATACATACTGTTTACGGGGAAGAAGAGGACAACAAGAAGGAGTGGCGACAACAAATGCAGATGACCCAGCCGAGAAGGGAGAAGGCACCATATCAGGGCGCCAACATAAGTTACAAAACAGACAAACCAAATTTCAAATTACCTGCAAGGAAGGAAGAAAGATGAAGAAGAAAGTCAACATACTTCAAATGAGAAAAACATACATCAAGAAGCAACATGTAAAGGAAGCAATCATTAGTATAACTGTGTAAATAGTTATATAAAACTATAAAAGTCAAGTGAAAGAAGATGGGCCAGGAATTTCCGTTGATGTTGTGGAATGTGAATTCATGGATTTCCTTAAGTCCGCAGGATCCTCGAACGTGAATGTATTATTCTGAAATGTCACTTTGAAGAGGCATGGATGAAAAAGAGCATATCGAGCTCCAAGGGTGCGTAGAGCAGGTCTCAGATCGAGGAAGCCTTTTCGCCGTTTGGCCGTTCCTGTAGAAACATCTTGGGAAATAACCAAGTTAAAACCAGACCAGACAAGATGTTTCTTAGCCTTGGCTGCATTTAACACTTGAAGAAGGTCTGTAAATTGTAAGAAAAGAAGAATCACTCACCGAGGTTTTGATGGGGCAGACGTAGAGGACAGACGTGGACCCATTCTGTGAGCACGCTGGATGTTCAAATTGGACAAAGGAGAAAGATCTAAAAGCTTTGGAAAGAAGAATGTGAAAAAAGCAACAAGATCATTCCCTTCAAGTCCCTCCGGAAGACCATATAAATGTAGATTATTATGTCTGTTCCAGTTTTCGAGATCTTCAGCAGATTGTTTAAAGTGTTAAATATCTTTCCCCAGCATTGCTATCTTCACAGCAGCATCCTGGATATCACCAACACGTTGTTCCACTAAGGAGAGTCGGGAATCCATTGAGGACCGCTTGTTATCCATCACTTGTAGGTGAGTGTTAGTTTCCTCAATAAATGGGCGCAAGGCCGTTTCTCTTCCAGAACAGTATCTAAAGATACAGGAACAGGAGGTTTAGGAGGGGAAGGCGGATCTTGCTTGAGGTGCTTGTTAGCCATGGGGGTTGCATGCGTCTTAGAATTTGGCAAAAGCAGCGGTACTGAGCAAGGGGCAGACAACAGAGTCATATCTGCTGTAGAGAACGAACAGTTCATGGAGGGCTCAGTACACAAAGAATCAGCTTTGGATATCTTTGAAGTGCCACTCTTATTTGAATGTAATACGTTTTTGCTTCTGCCCATAAATAGCTTTGAGGTGCGCAGTCAAGAAATGCACAGTCAAGAAAAGAGCGCAGGCAACAATAAGCAAATATTTCCCTCCAATAGTCTCCCAGAGCCAGAAAGAAAGTTAGTCTGCTAGTTGCACAAATTTCCGCAGACTAAAAGGCTCAAGGTAGGTTGAAGCGACTCAAAACCAATACAAGGCCAATAAAATATTAAATATTATGAGGGAACAAGCCCCAAAAGCAGTGACAATCAGCCCAGTACTGGGGGGAATCAAGCGTCCATAAAACAAAATAGCTACCACAGTACTGAGGAAGAGTTTAGAGGCACAAAAAAAATGTGAAGAAATCCAAAAAAAGAAATGAAAACACCTTAATGCAGTGTAGGATGCATTCCGATGCCGTTTTCAGTCTGATTCCCATGATTTCAGGATCGCGGGAACCGCATAGTAATTACAGCACTACCGCCGCGGCACGGAGCTCCATTATCAGGCGGCCATCTTGGGCGGCACAGAGCTGGATTCCATCAGGAGCTACAAAAGTTCCGTCATTACAAACTCACACTACACTAGAGGTAGTTTGGGGTTATTGTAGGGGTAGTACAGGGCAACTAGAGCTGGAGATTGAGTACTATGTTTTCCTTGGGAGAATTATTTTTGGCAATAAAACCATGCGACCATATGTTCCATTGAAAGAGCAGCACTGACATCCAACAGCTGGCACATATATACATCTCTGAGCTGCTATGCAGCAGGCAACAGAGGAGGGTGTTCTGACACACCTGCTTGGGGAATACGCCTCAGGCCTCGCCAGTGCGGTGTAGGCATCTGAACTATCTATTTATATTACATAGGCTCGCTCAACTATATAACATGTCTTTGTAAGAGCCTGGTTGTATGCTCATTTGAATGCTGTTACTGGGTCAAAGAGAGGTGTCATCAGCCAGGACCACAATACATAGCCAGAGTCATCCAGGGGAGAATAAAGGTGTGTGAAGGACCTGTTTATCATAGTTATTTGTGTACATGCTTTTGACATTTTCTTGACCTCAGACATTACCCTACCTGCCCAGGCCTACATGCCACCCTAGAGCCAACTCCACCCTACTCCAGAGTCCCGACACATGTGGTGATTGAGTCATGTAATGTGTAACTCAGGCCATTCGGATCTTTTGATCAATGCTCACCCCCTACAGACAACATTCCTGTGCTCAATTACAGTAAAGCATTGCAAGGGTTGGGTGTCATTTTGATTTCTACCGTTGTCTTTGACACAACTCTGCTTTACTGCTGCCCTCTTTGTTCCTGTGTTCACATTACTTACTGAACATCTGTTTTCAGACATCAACAGCCTTCCCTCCAGGCCGAATTCACAAAAGATAGACTGATATTTACTCTGGAGGCGTACACCTACATCTAGAGTCAATACATCTATTATGTACCCCACAAAGGGTTCCAGGAATATTCTCTTTTGAAAGGTACAGATTTCTAGGAGTTATTCTTGCACACCCACGAACCGCCCTTGTGAGAAGCATTATTCACTTACAATTATGCCATTCTGGTGTAATTGTTACACAGGGTGAGGGGGATTGGGGCATTTATTTGTTCAAGTGGAATGATTCACAAGTCTGAGTTTACCCTTGTAAATAATGACATTTTCAAATCTATGTCAGACTTAGCTAATTGCTTGTAAAGGTGCAAAGAGGGTGGCTCAAACATTGACATGCAGGCATATGTAAGTAGTTACTATATCTTGAATGAGGGCTGTACTGGCCATCCCCCACCCTGGCAGTAGTCTATGGGCTAGCGAGCCGATTTCAAGGAGGGATAGGCTTCCACGACCCAACTATGCCCCCGCGCCTTCTTCTATTCCCGGATTCTGCAATGTGGTGCTGGTTTAAGCAGTATTTCCAGATAGGTCACAAGTCCTAAAAAAAGAAGTGGGGGGACTAACCTAGTTAGGCAGTATGCAAGTGACATCGCGGCGCGCGACATTATGGGATGCGACATCACGGAGCATGACATCACACATGGCATCACAGGAATTGACATCATAGAAAGGGGTATGATAAGCCATGACTTTACAGGAAGTGGCATCAAATGAAGTGACATCAGATCTAAAGCCCTAACATATATGTTTAGCAGGTCTATCGTGTACGTTTGAGCGCATTGCGAGGATAATAGCACAGTGAGCTATAGAAGATGATATGTGACTTCACACCTTGCAATCCTCTAGTTTTATGTAAACATTAATTTACAAACTTATATAATTTATTGTACATGTAATGTGCACATATTGATGTAAAGCGCTCTGACAACCTGCATTGGAATGAGAAGGACTTTACAAGAAAAAATTGTGTTACCTAAATTATTTCAACACCTCCTCAGGTGTAGTAAGCTCTATATAAATGCAATTTGCTTAGTGTAAATACTGGGATAGACCAACACATCTGATATTCTTACAGTGCATGCATATCCCCTAAACAGGGACTGAACAAGGTGAAAAGCTGCCTCTCTTAAGTATGTGTGAAGTGCTAACAAGGTAGGAGCCTTTGTTTCCCCTCCGCTTCATTTACATCAGGTGTGAGGCTCCTCACTGCTCCCAGGCAAGAGACTCGAACAAAAGGAGGCCTGGTGACCCCTGAAATTCGGCCTTTGTTATGGGCCTAGCAGGAGGCTTAAATAAGGAACATGCAGGCGCTGCTGAACGTGTCCCGGTGTTTGGAAATTACACCGGGGTGAGTTCAGCACAATATTCAGGGGGGCCACACTTCTTGGCAGGGTGGACGGCGTTCACCCTGTGTACCCCGACTCCTGCTCTGTTGCCAGGGCTGGCTTTGGTTGCCAGTCCGGACTTGCCAAACTGGGCATTTCTAGGCTAGTGTCGGAAGTTGGAATAACTGTCCAGGCTGCTCTTCTGCACAGTAACTGTGTTAGAAAAGTGAAATCACGTTCAAGGTTTAGTCAAATTCGCCAGAATGACTCATTTTCTTTTCTACATAGTGCTGCTTTCACAGACATAGCCGTACCCTGGTGACATAATGCGATATTCAGCCTTTTATAGTAAATTGTTAATTCATTTTTTAGTTTCTAGTTTCATTTATTTTCTGCATGTTTTAGCATCTTCCCCAGGGCGGCCTACTCTACACACTATCACTTGCTGCTCACAGATAAGTCAAGCAAAGGGAAATGTAGGCTGCAGGCACTTATTGCTCAGAGCACTAACTGTTCAGTTTTGCATACATGGTTGCATTTTCCGGGGCTTGTAGCAGAAAGCCCTGAAGCTCATTCAGTGCAGGGGAGGAAGTGCTTAATTTATTCCAAAGTAGCCTATGGGCACCCAGACTCCTGATGGGGACCCAGGCTTATTTTTTCATCATCAGATTTGAACCAGAGCAATAAAAAGAAAGAAAGGCAGTGAACAAAAAGTAGGAAAAGACAGATAGAAAAACAGTGGCAAAGGGAGAAAGCAGGGATGACCTGCAAGTATGCGATAAAAACACCGGAAGCGTAGGATGGTCAAAGAAGGATGCATGAGGTTGACTCAAGATGAAGCAGAGAGGCGGCGCTCGGGCGTGGCAAGATGGTGTCGCCCTGAGGGAGCTCTGAGGAGAAGGCAAACTGAAGGGGCTGCGTTGTCTTCAGGGCTGGGTACGAAGCTTCACAACAGGAAAGAAAAGTGAGGCAAGCAGCAGACTCTGGGGGTTTGGACTGCATAATGTATTAACTAATACAGGATATTGTATTTTACAGGTGAGGAGGGAACTGCCTTGCGTATGCACCTAGCAGCAGCTCTGACATGAAGTAATTTCACCTGCAAAGGCAGCTTGCTGCATGGAAAAGTACCAAAGGGTTTCTTCACCAGTGTGGAGGCCCAGCCCTAGCACATTACGTAAGCAAAGGTAGCACTCTAGCTGTTTATTAGAACTCTGTTCTTTTTTGCAATGGATGCTTGAAAAAACTAAAGACTTAGCAGTTAAGACCTTCAAAATCTCTTAAATGGACTGAACATCGCCCCTAGTTACTCATAATATATTTATTCACATCCTTAATTAAATTCATCTGCACTGGCAGGGACGGTGGCTTTCCACTGTTGTCTCAAGTGATTTACATATCTGAGTTTAACAGAGTTCTTTAGGGCGGTTGGTCGCTCATTCCTGCATCTCTTCGAGTCACGCGCCACAGCAAGACCTCAGCCTCACGCCCATCGGTTAAATATAAGTATTGGCCTGAAAAGCGGATGGAGCCCACTGACTGTGCTGCGTCCCTTCTTCAAAACAATGTCTCCTGAGGGGGAAAGCGCTCCTGCACAATGTATGGTTGGGTGAGTTCGGAGGAGACGGAAAATGCATTTAATTATGGATAGGGTGCAGTAGCCAGAAGCCCAGAACAGTTTAGATCCGCTCGCATTCTGAATGACTCTGTTGCTCTTCTGCTTCCATGGAAATCCCAGGTACTGTAATCGCTCTCCTCCTGCAATGGCAGTGGTTGGAGATCGAACCATCAACGAGGAGCTTTTCCGTTGCTCATTATTTCATTTGGGAGCAGCAGGATTTTCAGTGACTCCCTGCTTGTATGGGAAGGAGAGTGTGTTAGACCTGGCAACATTGGCATTGGTCTCCCTTCCATTTTTTGCCTTTACATCCTGTGTTTTTCTGTGTGTTGGACTCCATTTTTGCTGGTCTACATGCTTTGGGCACTTTGCAACTGCTGTTCAGTGCCAAAGTGCAAGTTCTCCCTTTGTAAAGTATAGTTATGGATTAGTGATTGCATGATTGGCTTAATTGATTTACTTGTTAGACCCTAGTACAGTGCACTATGTGTGCCCAGGGCCTGTAAATCAAATGCTGCTGGTGGGCTTGCAGCACTGATTGTGCCACCCACAGAAGCAGCTTGTAAAATGTGACCCAGGCCTGCCATTGCAGAGTGTGTGTTCAGTCTGGGACTGCCATGTCGACTTGGTAAGTGCACACACTTGCCAGTCCCTAATCCGTCCCTTTCCTACATATTAGTCACTCCTAAGGTAGGCCCAAGGTATCCCTGTGGGCAGGGTGCATTGTATGTGAAAGGTAGGACATGCCCTGATGTTGAGGTAATTCAGTTTTCCGATCCCGTTCGTATTTAGCCACCATTTTGTGTTCCGCCGCCATTTTGTGTTGCCCTCACTCAGGCAGCACGGTGAACGAGGTGTTGTTTTCCCTCTTCCTACTGCAAAGTGTCAAATAACCTCCTGCCTCTGTTTAAAGCTGGTGTCAGGGTCTGGCTGACTCCACTAATCCTCGTCTGGTTTGACTGATCCCTGTCTCGACTATCTGTTGGTTCGCACCATTCTTTCCTGACTTTATCTTATCCTCTGGCCTTCGCTATTCTCTCATTTCACAACTGTCCTCCGGGGCATACAAATGTGTCCTGCCACCTGCAAGTCGAATTATAAACGCTACCACTGATTAACTTGTGGGGAAGGGTGACAAACACAGTTGGAAGAGAGGCTTATTTGAGTTACTTAATATCTTGTTTTCACATTCTTCTCATTGGTTAACCCTGTATGCATTGGGAGTGTTCTTAGTGAATATGTGTGTAATAAAAGATTGTGCCCCACGAAGTAAAGTGGCAGTCTCCTAAGAACATACCGAGTGTACTTCTGGGACAACTGTACTTAGCTGCAGCTAATAAACCAAACCTTCTACGCCTAACGGAGTGTCCCGTGTCTCTGTTCGACGAAGCAGGTGAACTCAGGAGATTAAGGCGTACCCTGCGCCGCCAGGCCCATAAGTCCCTGGTTCTTCAATGTGTGTGGCATGTCCTGATAGTGAAATACTGCCAATTTCGTTTTTCACTATTGCAAGGCTATCTGTTCCCATAGGCCACAATGGGGAGTTTGTTTACAACATCTTATAAACACAGCTGACCCTAGGAACATAATGGAAAAGTTAAATTTAGTATGCCTGAACTCAGAGTGTTAAAATACATCTTTTAGCGAGGGTGATTTTTACGTTCTGTGTTTGAAAGTACCACTTTTAGAAAGTAGGTATTTTCTTACCTAACTATCCAGTGTGCCCCTGCTAGGTTTGTGTATTGCATGTCTGGCTTTTGGATGACAGGGGCTGGAGAAGGGCAGTGGCTCCAGAAGACTGATGAGTCAGGGCTGGGCTGAATAGGCCTGGGCTGCATTCAGAGTAGGGGGAGGAGATTTCCTTTTCACCTGAATGGGCCGGGTCTGCCTTCAACAATGCTGTCTCTACCTCCTGCCAGGAACTTGCACCAGTGAGGACAGAACTGGTTTTGGCTTGGTACAGACACTCTCTGCCTTCAAGGAACAAAATATTTCTGTGTACTAAAAGAGGGGCCCAGACCCCAGACTTTTAGATTACTTCTGAGAAATCAAGTGGAACCTTTGCCAAGAAGAAGAGTCGGATAAGCTGAGGAAGAATACTGCCCCTGTTTGCTGTCTGAGGTTGGCCTGCAGTGGCTGCTTGCTGCCAAGGAAAGGAGAAAAAGGACTTTACTGTTTGCTTTGTCACCTACTTGAAGAAAAGATCTCAAAGGGCTTGAAACTGAGCTTGCCTCCTGAAGTCTCAGGAACACAAAGACTTCATCCCTTCTGTCTCTCTGCATCTGGAACTGCTGTTTCAACTGCTACAGAAGGAAATTGCCAAACCAATGCCAGCGAGCGACGCCGTAACCTGCACCAAAGCAGTGGACACTGCTCCTGAAGAGCACGACGAGCCGCCCGACTTGCACCATAGGCCCGACGCCTGCTGATGCCGTGCCCTGTCGACTCTGAAGCCGTCATCGACACCGGTGCTTCATCAATGCGGAGTCGATTCTTGATGTGGGTGAATCCAGAATCCATCGACATCGCAACGTCGTAAGGAACCGTTGCATCGCCGCCATTCATGACGTCACCTCCCCGACATAGTAAGGAACCCAAGTCTCACCTCCCCTATGCTACAATAAGGAACAGAGGCATCACCTCCCCAGGGGCCGTAAGGAACCGATGCCGCAGGCGCCAAAGAAGCATCAACTCCCGCTGCCGTGCACCGACTTTGCTTTCATCAAATTCCAGGTACTGTTCTTTGTGGGTCTGCTTGACTCCGGGCCCGACGCCGCGCACCTCGTGGTCGGCGCCCTACTTTGGAATTTTCATCTGTCAGGATGTCGTAAAAACTCCTGGTGGAGGTATTTGTTGCTAGGAAGTTTCTTTGAGTGAATAACCTATTTTTAAGGATATTTTTGATACTGTGTTGTGGATTTTTGTAGTTTGGTCTTGTTTTGGTTTAAATAAAGATTTCCTATTTTTCTAAACTGGTGTGGTGGTCATCTGTAGTGTTTTCACTGTGTTAATGTATGTGTTCACAAATGCTTTACACACTGCCTCTGAAATAAGCCTGTCTGCTTGTGCCAAGCTTCCAAGTGGGTGACCAGGGGTTATATTAGGAGTGTATCTCCTTTACCCTGACTAGAAGCAAGGGTCCCTATTTGGACAAAGGTACCTACCTCTGCCAACTAGAGACCCCCATTTCTAATAGAGTGCATACGGAGAATTCTTGGATGCATTTGGGAAAAGTGGGAAAACAAAGGAAATTCACAAGGCTAATCTTCCTTCTTCTGGAGCTTTGCCTTCCCACCATGTTTGCTCCATCTCCCCTGTAAATAGCCTTGTAGTTATGGAGTGCTACAGTCCAAGTGGAATCGAGGGACAGTGAAGATGTAACCAGGTTGGAAAAGGTTTCTATACCCGTCGCCCTCCCTTGCTGGTGACCACATCTGTGTCAGATTGCGCATCCTGAGGAGCGATGGGACAAATAACAAAAGAGAAATCTGGAGGGCAGTGGGGATGCTGAAGATGTAGCCATGCCAACCAGATTGCCAACTCCCTTCAGGTAGCACCCCTCTGCAGTTTGCTGGATGCTCTTGTCATTTGAGACTGGGAGAGTAGGTGGCACTTGCTGCTGCAATTAACAATGCATGCCTGTCTGCAACCAGCTTGGGATAGGATACAACACTGAATGAAATTATTTTGTTCCTGAATTCATTACAATTATTACAATAAAATACCACTTAAACAAGAGAGCAGTAACGAAGAATGGTTAAACCAGAAAGTTAGGGTTATCTTTTAACAAGACAATCTATGTTTGGGAGTTATATATTCACATTCAATTTTATAAAATGTATACTTAAAAACTTTGCAAAATGGAATAACTCTGACATATCTTCTGTGTTTACACAGCATCTCAGGCGCCCTTGCATGTCAAAATTACCCTCTTTGAAAAGATTGGTTTTAAAAGATGCTCTCTCATCTCTAACTAGTGGACATGAGCAAAGGAGATGACAAATTGTCTCCTGGTGGCATGTGCAAAGTCTGCACTGATATCATTCATGTGCATATGTAGCCCAGTGTCTTCAATATTCTTAATTAGAAACAACTGAAACCACAGTCACATGATGTTGATCCGATGTGTTCTCTTCATCGAGCTCCTTAGGTAATTTTGATCTGTAAGTCGAGCACCAACAGTGGGAATGAGAACCTTGCCAGACTGAGTTAATTACGGTTGTCCACTCTGCTTTGTCCTAGTAACTGTCCTGGGTAGGCTTACGATTGAAGAGTTATGTTATACTAAAACAGTTTGGTCTAGTGCAGTATTGTCAATGGGATTAGTTGATGGATGTTGTGAGTCTGACTTGCCTCAACCCATTTTATGTATACTTTTGACTTCTCAAGTAAGTAAATCCTCCTCCTAGATCTTTCAGTGGCATTCAATACAGTCAGCCACAACTTGCTGATTGACCGCCTGCCTAGAATTGGAAGCGAAGGGAAGGCGTTTGCCCTCCTAGCCTCCTTTCTTAGTGAGAGAGACCAGTGTCATCTGGGGATTTTGAATCTGACACTTTCTCCCTTCTTTTTGGAGTACCTCAGGGGTCTACACTAAGCCCTACGCTATATTAAGTATATGATACATCTTTGGCCAGTCTGATAAAATCCTTTGGCTCTTACCACACATTCTATGCGGATGACACCCAGATTGGTGTCTCTTTAGTCAGCAACAATGATAACACCAACATCAGATTCATTAAAAATATGCTGGCAATCAGTGAATTAATGAGTTTGAATTGCCTTAAATGAAACTCAGGAAAACATGAAGTTATTCCCTTTGGCAAGGACACTGCCTTGTGGTCCCTTGTTTGGTGGCCTCAAGAACTAGTAAATCTTCCAATACTGGCAAAGTACAAATCTAGGAATTCAAGTGGACAGTACATTTCCATACGTCTACTAAGTAAATGCCATCATTTCCTCTGTGTACTACACAATCAAAATAGTGAAGAAAATCTTCCACTACCTACCAGAGACTTTATGGAAATAGTTGTGACAGCTTTAGTCTTGTCCAAACTAGACTACTGTGATGGCCTTTACTTAAATATACAACAGCAAATTCTCAGCAAACTCCAGGTCCTCCAGAATACAGCAGCAGCACGTATGCTGCTAGGTATTCCTAAATACAAATCTGTTAGACAAGCGTTTAAGCTCCGCTGGCAGCCAGAGAACTACTTGCAAGGCCTTGTGTATTACCCGTAAGGCACTCTATAACACAGGTCCAGAATACCTGCAAAAATGTTTCAAATGGTACCGCCCTAGGAGGCTGTTGTGCTCGCCTAGTGCCAAAAATGTTGTCACCCTCAATTTGAGAAATGCTTTTTGGGGGGAAAGAAGCTGTATATTGAATGACTCTAGGTTATGGAACATCCTCTCTCCACATATCAAATCCATTTCGGACCTCATGCCTTTCAGGAAAGCACTGAAAACATGGATATTTAACAACTTAGGACTTTACGTCCAAATCCTAATAGCTGTCAGATCTCTGCAATTTGAAGCAGACCAAGACACCCCTGGGTATAAGTGTGCTTTACAAGTAATTTTAACATAACAAGTATTTAGTAATCGTGCCATGGACTGATCTCTCTTGTGGGTGAAGTATTCCGACATAGGACGGGGACATAGCTTTTCCTTCAGGTGAGCAGGTTAGTACTTTCAGGGGCAGATGTGTGACCATTTGTTGCAGTCGCAAACGGGAATTTGGCCCATTTGCGACCGCAAAATTGGCCAGCTCCATGTACAAACCATATTTTACTAACCTATTAGTGACTCGCAAAATATGGTTTGCGATTCGCTATTAGGAAGGGGCGTGCCAAGGGCATCCCTTCCGTATAAGCGACACTGACTGCAATGTATGATTGTTTTGCAACCACATTTGCAGTCGCAAAACACTCGCAGTTTACCACCCTTTTCAAAAGGGTGGTAAGCCACCCGCAAACAGGAAGGGGTCCCAAAGGGACCCCTTCCCCTTTGTGAATGGGTGCAAAAAAATGTAAGAGCAGGCAGTGGTCCCAGGGACAACTGCCTGCCCTTAAAAAATGAAACTGAAAAGTTTCATTTTTCTTTTTTAAATGCATCCCGTTTCCTTTCAAGAAAACGAGCTGCATTTTTAAAAAAAATAGCTTTATTAGATAAACTGTCACAGACATGGTGGGTCTGCTGACCCCATCAGGCCACCATCCCTGTGAGTGCTAGCCATTACCAATGGTTTTGCGAATTGAGGCTGCCTCATGAATATTAATAAGGCATGCAATTCGAGACCCCATAGGGAATTGCAAATAGTGTGTGAGACACTGTTGTACATTCACTTTGGTGAGCCGCAATTCGGCGCAATTTGCGACTCGCAAATGTGAATGTTCGTACATCTGGCCCAAAGTCTCTCAAAGGTGTAAGGATGCTGTGGACTTTTTTCGGCATAGCAGCCAGCCCCTATTTTGCAGGATATATCATCTGGTGTTTCTGTAAGCCGTTTGCAATTGTCATAGGGTATAATCGAATTATAAAACATTTCAGACCGGGGGTCCTGCTATCAATGAGACATCATGATAGTCAAAGGGATTGTAAAAAATCCAAGCGTCATGCAAAGAACAAGTGTAGCCCATTCAGCAGCAGAGTTTGGTATGTATATTGTGGTGCTTTTGGGAGCACTGCTATGGGAGTGCACTGTCATTTAGAGTCAGCCCATTTTCCATTGAAATAGGCACCTAAATTTGCATAGACGTGCATTTTTGCTGGTAAAGCTATATTTCGCACAATGTGTGGAAATTGGTTTTCAGTGAATATTTATCATTTGCACATCACCACATAAAGTATCTTGAATTGTTTTGATCATATTAAATCTGTGTTTCCATCACACTTCAGAATTACACAAAAAGTGCGTCATGTGTGCTTTCCTAATTGCTGATATATTTTGAAATATATGTACAATTCATTTACATGAATTTAAATGTTGCTATGTGTCAGAAAAAATGTTGACATCGTATAGCCTTTTCTTTCACTTCCTGTGCCTCATTAAGATTGTCACCTATGTCAGCTTGTCACCTTGCACTCACCAACGGAGGTGCTAGCCTTTCTGAAGCACAAACCACTATGCTGGGTTTTCACTGTCAGAACATGTACAAACACATCCTACATTTTAATATACAGCACCCTGCCTTAGGACTCGTTAGGCCTGCCTTAGGGATGGCTTTATATATTAAAAAGAGAAGTTTGGACTTTTTCATTACTTTAAAGAGAAAATCCAGTCTGCAGTGGCTCGCTGGGAGACATGCTTTACTTTGTCACACTTGTGGTGGAAAAATAAGTCCTTTAGTCCACGAGGGACATTTTAACCTACAGGCCATAGGAACCACCGGTACAATATGCTAAGGACTTATAAGCAAGCTACCCTATGCTAATTGGGTATAAGCCAATTAAACATACACTTTTACCAGTCAGTGTGCATGCTATGAGGGTAGCCAGCAGGGCGCAGTGCATCACAGAATCATTACACCAGTACATAATAGTCATAATAGTGGGGCAAAAAGTGGGATGAACCAGCAAAAAGCCATTTCCCCATAACGGCCAATCATGATATGCAAAAAAAGCTGGTGAGCTACTTCAGCTATTTTAATACCCAAAGAAATTCAGTGCTATCATTCGCATAACTTGAAATAGATGTATCTGTAATTAGAGTGTGGGGTGCACACAGTAAACATGTACTTGCCAGTTTCAGGAACATATCTGCGAGACAGAGGTGAGAACAGATTCAGCCCAGCCCAGCTGTTACGGATAGCACACAGATGTCTCAGATTCATGCTCAAGCACTACAACAGTGGAATCACAGTGCACAAACTAATGCTCAAATGAAACAATGATGCATCTCACGTGTTGCCTTTCCTGCTGTACAGGGCCAAGTGCACATGACAATATTTCCAGGTTCATAAGAAAAATCCAAGGGATCCTATGCAGGGGAAGAGGCATAATCCGCGATGGAGGAAATGAGGCATACGAGGCAGCTAGACGGTGCTGAAACATGGATGAAACAGTGAAGGCTTTCATCATGGCACAGTGCAATGAGGAACTTGATGGACATAAAATGCAACAGATAATTTCCTTTTTGCTCCATATTCGGGCATTGTAACCAGTTTACTCTGTTGACATGCAAATTCTCCCTGAAACTGCCTCACCTGTAAATGCTAAAATCAGGTCTCAGAATATGAGTGAAGTGAGCAAAATGTCTTCTGGTCAGGCACTTGAGCAATCATTTTTTCATCAGAATCTGGTGACAGTGCCGTAACTATAATTGGAAAAGCAGATTCGCTTCTCTGTTGGTGCCTAACGTTGCCTCTGTATTAGCTAAGGACTGAGACGTTAATATCCATGTTACTCACATTGGACTCCTAAACCAATGAATGGTCAAATCGTGCAACTGCTGAAGATGAAATTGGATACTCCAAAGATACTAGAATGTGTAAATTCCCATGGCAACTCCTTTGTTACCTCCCATGATGTTTTTTGCATCTATTTACTGTCGAGCCAACTGGTAAGAACAAATGCCATCTGTTCTTGGAGAAATGTCTGCAGAAGCGAACAAAATATCCTTTAACCCCATCTGTCCTTCAGATCTGAAAATCTTTAAAAGCTTGATGGTGAAGAATAAAAAAGCATCTATTTAAAGGAACCACGTGATGCACTCTATCTCCACATTTCACGGGTTGATCAATTCAGCATCAGAGAGAGGACATGGCAGGGAGAACCTCTGGAGTCTGAAAGTTCTGGATGTGCCTACGTCCATCGCTTTGATAAATGGTTCTTTTAGACACCTCTGAAATGACAGCTGTTGAAAGAGGTGGAGGACCGCTGTGATGTCACTGCAACCTTATCCGAAGCAACCATTAACAGAACGGCTTGCATTATTGATGGTAAGGGATGAATTATTGCAAGATATTTATTCCTTATTTAGAGGGAACTTGTTATAATAAATCTGCAAAAAATGCAGATCTGAACTTAGAGCATTGTATCTTCCAGAATCCGTGCTCCTTAAATAGGGCAAATACTGCCAGCATAGACTGTCTTGCACCTCCATTTGTTCCCCCAAGCTATGTGCGAGACCGCCAGAAATGATGGTGAATCAACCAGCCACTCTAACGCGGGTGCTCCATCACTATCTCTGGTGGAAATATCAACACGAGAGGCCATAGTGGAAAGCATGGCGGACATTCATGCAAAGATAAGGAAAATGACCCTACCATGTTGGGAAACACGGAAGGGGTAGGTGGATACTGAAGACATACACCAACTGTAGGCATGCATTTCCAGCATCCACATTCAGTGGCTACCTTTTGTCAGCTAGGATGGGCATTAGTGGATTTCTCACCACTGGTTTTCTCCTCAGAGTGGCTTCTCCAAGTGTCTGTACTTGAGAGAGATTTCTACCGTCCTGGCATATCACGCGGAATATACCAGAATATTCTACTGTCTCACCAGGCATAGCAATTCTGCCACATTATTAGACAGAACGCCTGCTAAACAAGCTCTAAAATAGACCCTTAGGGATTTAGCTGTCCGCTATTCTGAAGGCCACCATGAAATCAAAATCACACAAGAATTATTTAATTTTAAATACTCAATGTAATACAGTGCTTATTTGTAGAAATAAAAAAAATAGGTGCCATGCTCCAAAGGTTTTTTTAAGCACTTAGCATCCACTGCAGGTGCAAGACAATCGTTTATGTCCCTTTTTAGGACATATTCACTATATCAGCCCTATTGCTATCTACAGTGCCCATTAGACCCTGACTTGATTAAATGAAATTAAATGTGGTATTTATAAAGCGCGAACTGTCGCTCCCAAAGGAGCCTCCTGGCGCTATACAGATAACGGGCTTACTAGTGAGGAGTGAGGGCCTAGATGAAGGCGAGGCAAGATTCATCACTTATTCCAGAGATCCAGGTGTTTAGAGCTTTCCTAAACTGTATTTCTGATTCTATCGTTCTCAGTTTGTTTGGCATAAAATTCCAAGCTTTTGCACCTAACACTGTAGCAGTCTTGCCTCCCCTAGTTTTAAGTTTAAACCCCAGCAATTTGAGGAGATTCGCAGATGTAGATCTGAGTGTCCTCATTGTGGTGTATGGTGTAAATCTCGTGGAGAGATATACTGGTCCAATTTGGCGGGTAGCCCTGAAGGTAATGACCAAGGGTTTGAATAGAATTCTCTTGTGTAGCGGGAGACAATGAAGAGTTTTCAGAGCCTCCGATGCTGACGTCCTGCATGGGAGTTTCAAAACCAGTCTAGCAGCTGCGTGTTGAGCCACCTGTAGTTGATTTGAACAGCACTATTGGCAGGAAGGCCCTCTGCATAGATGGGTGAAGCAGTGTTGCCAGCCCTCTCCACAATCATGCAAACCATTGGAAAAGACTCCCATTTTCATGTCTGTGAGAGGTCAGAGCGATTTTGAGGCAAAGCCCAAAGTGATTACTTCTTTTTGGATGTGACTACTGGCCCCTTCACAAGGGCTGCATGCACACTGGCGTTGGTGGCTGCAATAATATTATTCAAGGGCACAGACCTTTTGTCCTCAGCCAGTACTTGGCTCAACATTTAATTTCACCATTGAGGCCGTCCTGTGTACCAAGATGCAAAAGTGACACGGCTCCTCCAACTCTACTCTGCCTCCAGATTGGGCCCAAGTCTGTAAAGTCTGTGGAGTCACCTATCTGCTGGCCTGTGGGGAGAGGGAAGTACTTGCCTGTTTGACTTGTTGAGTGCACTTGCTTGAAGTGACGTGATGTATCGATAACAACACAGCTGAAAACGTTACCGCATGGAGGGCATCACGACAGATGGAGACTTCACAGATTCCATGAAGTCACCACGGTCAGCTGGCCAGGAACCTCCAACATCATCTGGATCTGGGAGCTGAACCATCACTTTCACAATCCAAAAGGGTGAGCCTCCCCATCCCTATAGGTGGCTTTGACTACCTGTCTAGACATCCCTGAGTTCCTTGAGAAACCGAAATGCTGACCGCTGATCCTGGATCACATGCCATTCACTGAAGATGTTCATCCTGATCCCGAAGCCACTGGATTAACCTTTTTTTAGCCCAACGGTACCAAAGATTCCACCATTTTAATCCCCATTCATAAACAAAGAAAGCAGCCATCGACAGACCAAGGTTAAGCACTTAAATTCCCAAGTTGATGTCATCAAATTCGGTGCAACTACTTCCAGCATCCGCCGTTGTTAGATGCTACAAAGTTCGAAGAAGTTCACAGATAAGGAAGGTGCACTCAGGAAAAGTAAATCAAAGCAAACAAATATATTCCATTGTTCTTCTTTTATTCTTGAAATCATTAAACACAGCAAACAGCCAATGTGTTTCGTTCCTTAATTGCCAAAGGAACTTCTTCAGGGCTGAAATGATTACATAAAACCAATTACATAAAAACATGACATAACTCAACATATAAATAAAAACATGTATATACAAACATACTATTGACATTATTAGAATTATAGACAACCCACATAACTTGTGTTAACATAAACAAAACATTACAAAGAAATGTCTAACGAACAGATACATTCCATAAATACATGCATATATCGCAATTTTCTGTAGACCCAAAATTCAAAGATAACACCATCATATATACATGAGCGCGCTCATAAAGAACGTATTGCAAAATCGTTTTACATATAATTGTGGGAACCAATTGTAAATAATCAGTTTAAGTTGTGGACAATGAATAAAATAACCATGAACCTAGAATTGAAAGCAAGAACGAAACCCAAGGAGTAAGGGAAAAAAAGGAAGGAAGTTGTGTATGTAAAATTAAGAAATAAGATGAAAAAGTCCAAGACACAAAGTGAAACCGAATATACCAACAAAAGATACCAAATTAGAGAAAAATCTCACCTAAAAGTCAAATATGTTGAAGAATATTGGAACAACAAATATATGATGTCTGTACATATCCCAGTAATAACTTCTTATATTTTTCGAAAAATGTGCATTGATGACACATCAATAATCAGATCTAATAACCAAGAGAAAAGCAACCATTATGTAGCATAACCATATCAGTAAAAACCCGACTACATCATTTGTAACAATATCATATTACAGGCACTAGCCTAAAGAGACGGGGAGACCAGCCCTTGCGCAATATCGCAAAGGTGGCCTCTATTGATAAAGAACAAATTAATATCTCACCTATAGTTTACTTGACGTGCGAATATAGCCTCCAAAATATGGGTAGGTACTGGCGCAAGCAAACGAAACATGGAGTATACTTCCAAACAATCCAGGAAGAGGATTTTACATTAAAATACATAATCTAGGCCGAAAAAACAAAACAAAACTGAGCCAGGAATGTGTTGTTCAACACACAAAAAACTAATAAGACAAGCAGAAAAGGAACTCAAAACTTGCATAACTGTTTCAAAGTTTGATAATGGTCTATTGGAAGTTACCACGTACGAAGTAGAATCATACAAAAAAGCGGTAGCGGGGACAAAACACACACTATGGCACCCCATTACTATAGTTTCAACCACCCCGATAGATCCGTGGGTATATAGACTCAATTGTACTCACTGACCCGCAATAAAATATCCATATCACAATCAGCAAGTCAAGTGGACATAATGCCGTTTGTAGAGTATACAAATGGACATAATGCCATATGTAGAGTATACAAAATCATATAACTGGTAATGTCCTATGGGATAGTAGCGATATCCATATACCCGCATCCTACTGCCCAACTCCTAGCCAAATTGCTAAAAACGTACTTCTACAATGCGATTGTGACGAGCAGCATGATAACTGGCAGCAATCTGTTACTCAGCCTAGCGCCACCATTTAAAGCCGTCAGTCCAGGACGCGAGTGGCGTAATAAGGTCAGGAACACGTCGCAAGAAAAGAGTAAACATAGACAAAGGAGCGTCTACATACACAGCCGCTATGTAAATGGTGGCCATCTTGTAATGTCCAACCGTTAAAACGGACAGAATCATCCACATATTTAAACAAAGTTACATTTTTACATTTTAGTGGGGCACCCAAAAAAACCTATTTACAAACAAATGTGTCAAAGTATAAAGATGTCCCACGGAACGTATTCAGATAACTGAGGGCAAAGGCCAATAGTATATCCGGGTTCATGGAAAGAATCAAAGACGTGTGTCCCAATCCGTAAGGAAGCTTTAATTATCACAGAGCGGGGCACACGTAATGCACAACCTATAAATAAGAATTCAAAATCAATGTGAAAAACAACGACAGCCTCCCCAAATGGAAAAACATCAGAATGCTGCTTGCAAACGAAATATGTTTGCCACTCTACTCAAACAACACTATAAATAAAACTACAATACCACTTAAATCAGAGGACAAAAAATGTATAAGTAAAATAATAACAAACATAAATAGAAAAAGGAAAGAAGAGAGAAAGTGAAACCTAGATATATACATAATTTCATAGAACAGCATGAAAGGGTAAGCCAAGACAAATACAAAACCCAATCACACACGAAAAATTAGACTACAAGAAAAACACAAAAACCCTAATTATTATATACATAGTTGACAAGATTGTTGGGGAAGATAATATATCCCAACATTTATGTGTTGAAACTCTCATCCTGAAACACATATATGTAACAACAATCATCAAAAGGAGTAACAATGTCATGAAACGTGTTAGACCTGGCATCCTTGGAGTGGTTTCCCCTGACTTTTTGCCTCTACCTCCTGTATTTTTGCATTTGTTTTTGCTGGTTTAGATGCTTTGGGCACTTTGCCACTGCTGATCAGTGCCAAAGTGCAAGTGCTCCCTGGTTAAATTATTATTGTGATTGGCTATCCATGATTGGCATATTTATTTTACCAGTAGGTCCCTAGTAAAGTGCACTGAGTGTGCCAGAGCTGGTGATTCAAATGCTACCAGTGGGCCTGCAGCACTGATTGTGCCACCCACATGAATAGCCCTAAAATGGTGTCTCAGGCCAGCCACTGCAGTGCCTGTGCGCAGTTTGTTAACTGCCATGTTGTTCTGGCCAGTGTACACACTTACCAGGCCTGACCCTTCCCTTTTCTTACACATTGGACACCCCTATGGTAGGCCCAAGGTACCCCCCTGGGCAGGGTGCAGTGTATGTGAAAGGTAGGACATGTTCTAGTGTGGGTAACATGTCCTGATAGTGAAATACTGCCAATTTCGTTTTTCACTATTGAAAGGCTATCTTGCCCATAGGATAACATGGGGAATGCTGTGTAACATGTTTACCTGCATATCTTCCCATAGCAGCAAGATTGACAGTTGGAATCTGGTATCTCTGAACTCAGAATTTAATAACACATCTTTTAGTAAATATGGTTTTTAAGTTCTAAGTTTGGAAATAGCACTTTTAGAAAGTAGCTATTTTATTGTTCAACCTTTCTGTGTGCCTCTGCCTGTTTGTGGATTGACTGTCTGGTTTGTGAGTGACAGTGGCTGGGGTGGCTCCAGGAGGTTGGGTGAGTCAGCACTAGGCTGAATAGACCTATCTGCATGTAGAGTGGTGGGAGGAGTAGCACCTGGTTCTGAATAGGGTTGTGCTTGCCTTCCACAATGCTGGCTCCACCTCCTGCGTCTGATGGCCCTGGCCCACACTCACAAAGATTTGCACTGGCAGAGTGCACCCAGAACTGGTTTGGACTGGGTCCAGGACCCCTCATACATGAACAACAAAGACTTTTGGGGTATAAATATCTGAGCTGAAACCCCTAAACTTTAGATTAGGAAAAACTTTGTGATCAAGAAGGAATCCCTGCCAAGGAAGAACAGCCAGGAAGACTGAGGAAAAGTGCTGCCATTGCTGTGTGTCTGGGAGTTGACCTGTAGTTGCTGTTATTGCTGAGGAAGAAGACTAAGGGACTTTCTGCTGTGTCCCCCTTTCTTGAAGAGGAGCTGAGCTGAGTGCTTTGTCCCCTCTGACGTATACCTGTCTCCAAGGGCCTGAGGAGAGATGGCCTCCTGTTGAAAACTCAGGGTCACAAAAGTTTAGCAAAGGAATTCTACACATCGCTCTACATCGTGCTCTGCTGTCCCTGCTGTCTCTGGGGATATTTGTGTGTCCCCAGGACGTTGTTTGTGCCGCTGTGCAGCCTGGCTTGCTGGCACGCTCGTCTGCTCTACATAAGTACAGAGAGCGCTGCGTGCATCACCGCCGCCGGCCCGTGATCAAAGACAAGTGCTGAGAGCCGGTATCTTTTCACCACCGGCCCCCGATTGCCAGAATTGCTGTTTGTGTACTGGGTAATCACCGCCGCACCTCGAGCTGTGTGCCCGAGGTCGGGCCCACCGAGGAGAGGAGCCGCGAGAACACCCTGCGGATATTCACCGCCGCTGGCCCGGAGTCCGTGACACGTCATCGCCGAGCCACGCTGGCAGCGTCAAGAGTTACTTAGCAACTAGGAGGCTAGTCGCGCTGGAGCTGCGCCGAGTCCTGCAAATAGCGAGGCGTCCCCTAGCTACCGGGGCTTCCTCATGCTCATCATCGAGGGCAGAGCTGCACCGGAGGCCGGGGAGTGCCACAACGGAAAAAGCTGCCTCACCAGAGATCAGCGCGGACTGGCCAGCCCTCTTCTCATTCTCAAGGTAACCAGCCCTGATCCATGACCGGAGCTTGCGGCCAGGGAATTTGGGTTTAAACGCCCTGCCGGCGAGCCACATCAGGGGTTGTTAAGCACTGTGTTGACTGGCGCGCGCTCGCGCATTGAGATGGGGTGATTTCCAAAAGTGAAACTGAGCAAACAAAGGTAGCACATTCCGTGCTACGAGTACAGCGGGGGCCTTTATTGATAAGGGAACCATTTTGAAAGGGACTTTCCCTACACTAGGAGCAAGAGTCATACAGTCATAAAGACTCAACAAATACCATTATTGTTACAAGTACATTTTTGCAACAGACATTCCAAAGAAACTTTGCTGAAGAAAAGAATCCTTATGTATGTTGGTTTTATGTTGTTTTGAATCTGCCTAATCAAGATAAAGAGATTTATATTTTTATAAATACCTTGTGTAGCATCCATTTGTGGTGTTTCACTGTGTTACTATGAGTGTTGGTACAAATATTTTACGCATTACCTTGGGGATAATTCTGTCTGCTCGTGCCAAGCTACCAAGGGGGTGAGCAGGGGTTATCAACAGTGTTTATCCCCCTTACCCTGACTAGAAGTGAGGATCCCTATTTGGACAAAGGTACTTACCTCTGCCAACTAGAGACCCCCAGATCTAACAAAACGTATCAGTTGAATTGCTCAGCCAAGAAAGTAATGAAGCTCCCCGTCTGTATTATGACCCATCTGTGTTTCTCTCAATCTACAAATCCATTTGGCCTCTTTTTGCCTGATGAGTAGTTCCCTGTCACCACCTCTATCTCCAGTGGGTACATGGTCATACCATGAAACCAAAATTAATTATCGTTAGGATGTGTACCTTTGTAGTGATCACATGAAGGGTATCTACTATCTCTGTTAAGTATCATCCTACGGTGCTCTTGTATTCGGATCTTTAACGGGTGAACTGTGCTCCCCACATAAATGATACCACATTTGCACCCCAACACATAAATAACGTGCGTGGTATTGCAATTGATAAAGGGTACAATATTATGCACATTGAGAGTACTGTAGGCAAAATTTGGGATTTTATTTTTGCCAAAAGGACAGACATTGCACGACCAACATATGAAAAAACCTTCTGGTTTGGTAGGCATTTTTGTTGGTAACATAACTCGGACATAATACATTATGCAATGATTTGCCCCTTCTGTAAGTGATGGATGGCATATTGGTGAGACAGCTCTTTAGACCGGGAACTTCCTTAAGGATACCCCAGTTCTTTTTCAGGATGTTAAATATCCTACTGCTGTTGGTGTTATATTGTGTAATGAATCTAACTGACTTCTCTGTTGCGACATCTTTTGATTGTTTTGGTTTGTCATGAAGGGTATCTTCTCTATTCAGATATTATGCTCTCACAATGGTCTCTCTGTAGAAACTTTTTAGAGACAGAAACGTTATAGAGGTATGTGTCTTCTTCACTACAATTTCTCCAAATACGCGTCATTTCCCCATGTGGGATATTGTGGACAACGGACCGGAAGTGTGCACTATCAGCATGTAGGATCCCATTACAAGCTCTTTCTTTCCAATAGAGGGTGCTCTGTATAGTTCCATCTTTGAATAAAAACTTATGTCCCAAAAATTTATTTTTTCTTTATCGAAAGTCATGATGAGTTTCACATTATACTCATTGGCATTCAAGTATGTAAAATACTCTTGCAGAAGATGCAAAGACCCAGACCATAGACAGATATTATCGTCTATGTACCTCCCCCAGAACACAATGTGATTGGTCCAGGGGAAGGCCCATCTGCCCAGGAATGCGCCCTCTCAAACCACCCCATAAAAAGGCAGGCGTAAGAGGGAGCAAACCTGGAGCCCATGGCGAATACGGCAGCATGGACCAAACAGTAAATGACAATGTTATGTGTAATCCAATGTGGCCGGATGGTATGCCCAATGAGAATGATCTGAAAATTGTCAATTTGTCTAATAAAAATCTTGATAAAGATGAAATGGTTGTCTTACGTAAGGGTTTGAACTTTTCGCACGTCAAGTAAACTATAGGTGAAATATTATTTTGTTCTTTACCTATAGAGACCACTCATTGCAATATTGCGCATGGGCTGGTCTCCCCGTCTCTTTATGCTAGTGCCTGTCGTATGATATTGTTACAAATGATGTAGTCGGTTTTTTACTGATATGGTTATGTTACATAATGGTTACCTTTTCTCTCGGTTATTAGATTTGATTATTGATAATCAATGCACATCAATGCATCAATGCATATCAATGCACATCCTTTCGAAAAATATAGAAAGTTATTACTGGGATATGTACGGACATCATATATTTGTTGTTCCAATATTCTTCAACATATTTGACTTTTAGGTGAGATTTTTCTCTAAATTGGTATCTTTAGTTGGTATTTTCGGTTTCACTTTGTGTCTTGGGTGTTCTTTGGACTTTTTCATCTTCTTTCTTAATTTTACATACACAACTTCTTTCCGTTATTCTTTTTCTTTCTCCTTGGTTTTCTTTCTGGCTTTCAATTCTAGGTTCATGGTTATTTTATTAATTGTCCACAACTTAAACTAATTAATTGCAATTGGTTCCCACGTTATATGTAAAACGATTTTGGAATACATTCTTTATGAGCACGGTCATGTATATATGATGGTGTTATCTTTGAATTTAAGGTCTACAGAAAATTGTGATATATGCATGTATTTATAGAATGCATCTGTTTGTTAGACATTTCTTTGTGATGTTTTGTTTATGTTAACACAAGTTATGTGGGTTGTCTTTAATTCTAATAATGTCAATAGTATGTTTGTATATATATGTTTTTATTTATATGTTGAGTCATGTCATGTTTTTAATAATTGGTTTTATGTAATAGTTTCAGTCCTGAAGAAGTTCCTTTGGCAATTAAGGAACGAAACGCATTGGCTGTTTGCCGTTTCTAATGATTTCAAGAATAAAAGAAGAACAACGGAATATATTTGGTTGCTTTGATTTACTGTTCCTGAGTGCACCTTCCTTATCTATGAACTAATCCCCATTCATGACTAACTTGTCCAGGATAGTAGTCATACAAACAGTATATTTCAACACTGCATGAACACTCTCCCTTCTACAGTTCAGTGTCTAGAGAACATTTGGACTCCATAACATTGATTGCGCCATATAAATGGGCGTCCATGACCGGACACATGGTCCCCCATAAACACCATCATGAAGGCCATTGGAAGCACATAGACAGGGTCTTTCTTGAGGTATTTGGCTCTGTGGGCATGATTTATAGTGTGGCATATGTACCGCGTGTAGCCCTTTAACTACAGTTATCCACAATTACTACACACTAAAACTTAAGGAACCTTGAGCTGAAGTCTATTCTCTCCATTCTAAAGAAAACTAAACCCAAATGCTTCCAAAAGACGGGGGGTTTCAAACACTCTCTGTAAAACAGCATTTGGAATAGGCTTTGAGGTTAAATAAGAACTTCGGAGCTAGAAATTACTTTTTGGTTGTAACTCTGACCAATGAAAATAGAGCTAGGCACTTCTGATTTTCTATGTAGATCTGTGTTTCAGTGAACATGTTGTGCTGACCTGCAAAAACGCTGCTTTTCTTTTTCGAGGTAAACAACTGTTTGAACATTATAGCTGTTAAGTGGCATTTAAAGTGTCAAACTGTTTCCATGTGTGTAGCCCCTCCTGGAGCAAACCTTGAGGGCTGCACCCCTCCGAGAATCAAGGTTAAAGAGAGAGCACTTGGTCCTTTATTGTGAGTGCAACAGTATTGTCGCCTGAGGACCCCAGAGCTAAACAATATCCCGGCCAGATATTGTCTAGTACCTTCAGACAAGCCTGGAGCTGGAGTAAAAGGTCTTACATTGGTGAGCAAGCGGTGGGATTTGTTTCCCACAACATCTGGTAAAATGTAATGAGTGATCGCAGCTCGAAATGGCAGATAAGATATGAGTGGAATCTGAGCTGAGAGACCTAACTGTAGAAGGCTGAAGAAAATTAGTTCTGCCAAGCGACTCACCCCTTTCAAAAATGAAGAACAGTTTGCAACTTCTATTGTGGGCTTTAAGCCGGGGGGATAGCATTTCTGAATCTGGGATCAGAGTAATATGCAGAAAACTGTGCTATCAACCCAGATTCCCCCACACATGACCCTTGAGGTTCCCCCACACATGACCCTCAGGGCAGAGGTCACTGAATTGTAACTGTCCCGCTTCCCCTTCTGCCACTTCTTAAACTGGTCTCCAGTGGCTCAATCGTGAATGAAGCTTCAGAGCTCTAAAATTGGAGCTATCCAGCTAACTTCACTAGGAGCTGAAGCCTTGGATAAATAAGTGGGACTAGAGGTAGTTAAGGCCTTCTGAAATCCCCAGCTGCAGTCATTAGTAAATAGTCTGCCGAGATGAACGTTCCCAAGGAAATTATACTCTCCTACACCATCGCTAGAGATGTTCTAGCCTGGTTAGAAATTGTATCATTTGCTCAGACCTTTAGATTCGAATAACAGGCTGCAGCTTTACTGAATCACCTTCCCACACAGAAACTATCCTTCAAAAAAGTGAAAGATTGCAGTGAAAATATACGACTGAGCCTTGAATCTGCAAATGTTGGCCAGCTCCAGCCCAGAATAATGTGAACTTTTAGAAGTTTAAGTATGAGCATGAGGTCTCTCATTAGGCCTAATTGCTAATTGGGAATCACAACTGGGATGGATGGGCCAAAGGCATGGTTAGCAATAGACTGTGATTCCTTCAACACCCTTTTGCTTGCTGAGGAATTCAGAGAGTAGTGTCTGGCAGACCTCACTTAGTTGGCTTACCTGAAGTAAAAAGACCCCAAGCATCTTGCTGATGCTACTGATAAGTGGGTATAAAACATTGTTGGACAGAAGGAATAGGTGATTATTGACTCTAGGCCCAAAGGGGCAGAGTGTTCATAGCAGCATGGACAGAAGCCAGAAGAACCAGTAATGACAATTCTCATGGTCTTCAGCAGACATCCAAGGGTAATGGCAAGAAGGGGAATTTACCCTAGACTTTTTCCGCTGGGTCCAAGATGTTAGGCCTGGCATCCTCGGTGTAGTTCTCCCCTAACCTTTTGCCTTCAAACATCCTGTTATGCTGACCTATTTTTTGCCGGCTCTAAGACTCTGCATAATTTAGCTAGCACTGCTAACCAGAGCTATAGTGCTTGTGCTCTTTCCTTAAAAAATGATAATATTGGCTTACACCAAATTGGCCTATTTAATTTACTTGTAAGTCCCTAATAAAGTGGCACTACTTGTGCCCAGGGCCTGTAAATTAAATGGTACTAGTGGGCCTGCAGCACCGATTGTGCCACCCATTTAACTAGCCTTTTAAACATTCCTCAGGCCTGCGATTGCAGCCTGTGTGTGCAGTTTGAACTGCCATTTCGTCCTGGCAAAATAACCCTTTTGCCAGGCCCAAGTCTTCCTTTTTTAATACATATGTCACCCCAGGATGGGCCCTAAACAACCCATAGGGCAGGGTGCAGTGTGTTTAAAAGGTAGAACATGTACTTTTAACTTTTACATGTCACGGAAGTGAAAAACTCCTAAATTCACTTTTTGCTACTGCAAGGCATGCCTCTCCCACAGGGTAACATTGGAGTTACCATATTACCCTTAATAAACTGTAATTTCTCATTGGGAGCAGCTGGACAGTTCAGGTTTGGTGTCTAAAGAATTGTAATTAAAATCTCTTTTTAATGGTAAAGTCAGATTTTTTAGTCACAATTTAGAAAATGGCACCTTTTGAAAGTTAGCATTTTCTTGTTCTTACCATTTGGTGGCTGTAGCCTGAAAGGGAAGATAGGTGTTTGGCAGGATGGACCACTCTGAGTTAATGAGGGGAAGGATCTGTCACCTACCAAACTTCCACATTTCAAAGGACCTGCCGTAATTTGGAAAGGCCTAGGATCCAACTTTGTGTACTGTGCGGACATGATACATCCTCTCAGGCTCACCAAGGTCTTTCCAATTTACGGAGCTAATGACTCGACGGAACAATCCCTATTGTTGAATGCTCTCCTACGGACTACATTTGTCTGTCTCCACTCCCCTCGTTTTGGATTTCATATCGGGACCCTTTCTCTATAGTGACCTAGTTCTGATATAGATGGGCCTATATAGTTTCTGTCATGGATGATTTCTGAGCTCAACAAACGAGTCATTTAGCCTTGAAAAAGTCCAAAGGACGAAACACGTGTTGTCTGCTTCTGTCATCTTACATACCAAGATGTTGAAGAATTCAAGGAATAAAACCATTCATGAAATAAGAAGATTGCTATGGACCTCACAATTTAATTTATTACTCTTTACATGCTTTGATCTGTCTTGACTCTACGGACTTCTTGTGTGTGCTTCAGTAAATTTTTGGGTTGAGCACAAGTAAATTTGAAGTTTGCTTGTGTCTCACCCTAACAAGGATTGTGGTTGCTGCTTGAGTACGAGTTTCCTCCCCCACCCGAACTGTAACCCAATTGTTTACAAAGGATCAGTGGGTGTTTCAAGTGTGTCAATGAAAGCCACTGTGTCTGTTCTTCTATCAGGATGTTTACTCTCCATCACAGAAGGTAATGAAGGACAGGTGAGCTGTCTGTAGTGGCTATGGATATTTGGGAGGGGCTTCTGGAAGGGAGAACAAAAAGCCCGGATACATGTACATGCTAACTCAATGTGTTTAGGTTAGGAGACCCAATCTAGCAATGCAAAAGTAGTCCCTGTCATGAGAAATACCGGGGCTTCCAGAATTATGAAGGAGAGACCTAATAAAACCCCCATGAGATTGTCCCACACCTCTGAGAAACTGGCTTGTAGCGCCTTTGACAACCATGTGGCCAGGATAGAACTTGAAGTAGAACATAGCCCTTCACATTTTTCTGCCACTAGAATTGATGGTCTTGTTGCAAAGATTTAACAAAATCCTAATGAAATCCTTGGAAGAAGCCCTATGGGACATCTTTCTACTACGCCTTATGTTTCACTTTAGATAGTACCCTTCATGTTAGAAGGGAGTACTTCACTTTGGGTGCAACAGTATTGTGGCCCCAGAAGGGCAGGGGTAATTGACAATAACCCTAGCAGTTACCCTAGAAGTAGCGTGTGCAGCTTGAGCCACTGATCGTATGCTGTGGTAGCAGCGCCCTTCTTGAAATAAAAATGTGTGGGTGGCTCTTACAATTAGCAGTGCTAATGCAGCCACAAAATCTCTGTCTTGCAACATTTAAAACTGTGTGACTAATGTACAGTCGGTATAATCATAAAAACAAGCACGATTCTCATTATGCCGTTTTTATGCGTGTCTCTTCATGGTGCACGTTCTGTGATAAAAAATGGCAATTTATGATTTTGATTGCAGATATAGTGGCTGCTGTCCCTGTAAGACCTGCATCCCTGCAGTCACAGCTCTCTCTGTAGGACTATCAAACAGAATCCTGCCTCCTTGATATTAATGGATCAGGATTCTGCGAATTTTGATACCGCACTAAATAAGCTCCAGGTCTCAAATCAGCATTGTGTAAAAACAGCCACTGTTTTGCACCCCTGGGCTTTGTGCGCCGGGCTACGTTTTTGCTGCTTTCTGTTGAAATATGCAATTCTATTGCTTTCCTGTTGTGGCCCCTTGTGCCACCAGTGCGTCACTTTTTTTCAAGCTCCGATGGCGCAGTGTGCCGGCCCTTATTTACAAGGCCAAACAAACCACTCTGCGTGGCTTCTCATGGCCTTGTTAACATGGCCCCCTTTAACGCATTATTCTGCATAAAAAGGGGCGTTCCTTTGGTGTTGCTGTGGCTGTTTCCATGCAACACCCATAGATTCTGACAAATTCCCAGATTTACAAGTTTTTGTAAAGCTGGGAATGCGTCAGGGGAGGCATTACAGTGGCGCGACGAGGATAAATACCTATATGTCTCCTCGTTTTTTGCTCTTTCTAAGTGTGTTGCATTTTGCAGCACACATAGAAGGAGGAATACGCCATCAATTATTGTTTTTGATCAGGAATGGGTTACTTCCTGCACAAAACAATCTTCCCTGCAACACAGGCACCCTTGCACCATGGTGAAAGGGTGCCTGCATTGGCACTAGGCAGCCAATAGTGTGCCATAATAGAGGAAAGCACAGGAATGTGCCATTTTGTTGTAAATATGATGCATTCCTGCATTTTCCTAATGACACAGCACAGCACAGCAAGATGGCAGGCAGCGCTGAATCATTTCCTTGTAAATATGTCCCTTTGTTTCTCTGCTTAAATCTATATTTCCATGTTTCTATTTAAAAGAGCAGAAACCAATGCAAGCATTCATTTATTTATTCTTCATTTTAAATATCCATACATTTGTTTTCCATAAGGACTGCCCTCATGTCTTCACTGCCTTTTCTGCAACGACTTAATAGCTCCCAATGTAGTAGTTCTTAATCAACAAAATCTCCTGCCCTGCAACAGCTACGATCTGCGTCAAGTAGGAACTGGCATGATAAGGATCTAAGGAGCAGACTAGAATGGTGGCGCAGAGCAGCACACCAACTTATCTTGTTGCTCTGCCCTGCATCACAGGGAAAGGGCAGGAATTCACCATATTTATTCAATATGTGCATTCATATCCTTTCCCCCTGCGCTGGTGCTGTTTCAGAAGCCTAGCGCCAACACAGGCACCCTTGCACTATGGTGCAAGGGGTCCTGCGTTACAGGAAGGATTGTTTTTGTGCAGGAAGAGGCACCTTCCTGCACAAAAACAATCTATAGAAGCGTGATCCTCTTTCTATGTGTGCTGCAGAATAGAAAGAGGAAAAAAGAGGAGAAATAAACATATTTCTCCTCGTTATGCCTCACCTGGGGAGGCATAAGATTTTGCTGCATTACCAGGCTTACAAGTCATTTTAAATGTGGGAATGCATCAAACACCGTGGAAGTTCAGTGGGAACACCCACCTCAACAACCATGGAACGCCTCCCATGCGCAATGTAAGGCAACCTAGCAATTTGTGCTGCATTGCATTACTCCATAATTGTGAAGCCATTCAAAGCCCCGCAAAGTGGCTTTGCGTCGCTTTATAAATATGACTTGGGGCTGTGGGTCATGCATGCATCATGTTGCGTGGTGCAAGCATGACGCAAGACCCTCGTAATTATGGCCCTAAATGTCTAGTGCCTGGAACAAAGTTAAATGTTACTGTTCACCACTGTATTTTATAAATGTGTGAATCCGTTGCAACGCATTTGTTTGTATGCTACCTCGATTCATCATTTGTTCCCTACTGGTGACATTTCGGAACACTATAACAGAGTCAAATAGTGTTAAATTCCTACTTTGAAATGGTGGAGACCATTTTGAAGTGCTAAAGTTCCTTGTGGTCCAGAGTGTTGTTGCTAGGCAATGAATATACATAGTTGCTGCAGTCAGGACCTTGTTGTCAGAGCTTTGAAACTCTGCAGATTTTTGTTCTCCAGAAAGTCGATGAAAGATTGAACTGAATACAGAGAAGTATCATAGGGCAATTCTTATGTTTAAAGATTTAGACTTCACAATTGAGCACTACTTTCAGGAGTCTCCCCTTCAATATTCTAAACTCTTAGATGTGTATCTTGTTCCTTCCACTATAGAAGCGAAAAGCATCTGCATCTTTGTACATACGCTGATACCATTTCTTTTGATACACTTATGGTATTAAGACGGTGTCAAATGAGATGGGAAAGTGATAGCTTGTTGTTAGATGAACTCTATAAAACGAAGGTGTATTTATTATGTTGCACTCCACAAACCGATCAGATTGAATATAATTCGAATTACCGAGCATATTTGTATGACATCATATGTTGTTGTATATATGTCTAATCCTATTGTAAGAAACACACAATAAGTCAGAATATATTTTGCATTTCTTACGTACAAATCTGTTTATCGTCTTTAGGAAGACAGAGTTTCACCAAACCATACAGAGTTGGGAACATAGAGATTTGAGAGATTCTTAAAATAACAATACTAGAGATTATGAGCTGGAGCTAGAAAGATAGAATCATTGAAAGCCCCTCGTTGTCTTCAGATAGCAACACTCCTACAAGGAAGAGTGTACCCAGCTGTAAGATCGGGCAGAATGACAATACCCTATTTCTCTCTTTTGAACCAATTCCTCTTTTCCCAGGTTTATTTCTAACCCAAATATTTTTCAGTGTATTTTTGACAGTGACTTTGGAGAAGTAGCTAATCACACATCACTTAGATCTGGATACCATGGAGATTGCATTCTGACAATTTCTCCCATATAAGCCATCACTTCATCGCTTGAGATTTGGTTCACCATCTTGAAATAAATCAACATGACAAATAACACTGCATGCTTTTTTAAAGTGTGTCTTTCTTTATGAAAGTCACATAGAGGGCGATGAGCTATCATTTTGAATTATGGCCTGCCTATCAAAATCAGGCTGCCTGACTAAATGGCCTTACCGGCTGTTTACCAGCATATGGCAAGGGTCTCAATTACTAAGGCCAAACTGCAGAAACTAGCTAAGGTTGTTATTAACGACCATGTTGCAGCTCTTAATGGTGATGGACTTGAGTGGTATGGACGGATGATTTGTAAAGTACAGGCCATTTAAAAAAATGATCTCTGTTAGAAAAGGGGGTCTCTCGTTGGCAGAGGTAGGTAAGTTTGACCAAGTAGGGGCCCTTGCTTCTAGTCAGGGAAAGGGGGGTACACTCCTGGATAACCCCTGCTCGCCCCCTTGGTAGCTTGGCACGAGCAGACAGGCTTATCTCAGAGGCAGTGTGTAAAGCATTTGTGAACACATACAGTAATACAGTGAAAACACTATAAATGGACACCACACCAGTTTAGAAAAATAAGTAATCTTTACTAGACTTAACAGATGAGTAAGTGCCTTCTGTGAATACCAAAATGAGTAAGTTACAATGAGTTAGTTACTCATTTTGGTATTCACAGAAGGCACTTCCTCATTAATGAGGAAGTGTCTTCTGTGAATACCAAAATGAGTAAGTGCCTTCTGTGAATACCAAAATGAGTAAGTGCCTTTTGTGAATACCACAATGAGTAAGTGCCTTCTGTGAATACCAAAATGAGTAAGTGCCTTTTGCGAATACCAAAATGATTAAGTGCCTTCTGTGAATACCAAAATGGTAGTAAGTTTGGGATTTTGTCTTAAGTTAGTTCTGTGAATCAGGCCCGTAGAGGCTCAGGCCTCAGACGCAGACTGGGTAAAGTTTATCTTGAAGCTCTATAAAAAAACTAATTATGATGGCTAAAATCACCATCTTAACCATTAAGCAGTCAACTCTAATCTACTGCAATTACAGCAATTACAGGAGACTGGTTTAATTGCAGAGATAATTTCAAATTTGAAATCCTCACGAGCCAGAGGCCCCGATGGACTCCCAGCTGACCTCTAAAAATATAACTCATTATGGTGGGAAGCCTTACTAAGTCCCTTCTTGAAATGGGTAACTAACCCTGGGGGTATCCCCCCTTATAGTGATGTGCTATAATCAACCTTATCTACCAAAAGGGCACCTGAAGTGATCCTTGGAACTATTGTTTGATCTCTTTTCTGGATGTTACATCTAAAATCTACACTCAGCCTCTTCTTAAAATTCTAGAGCCATGGGAGTTTAGCGATGGTAGAATTCCCAATGAGCCTAGATGGTTTCGATCTAAGTACTCCTTAGTTGATTACTGCTTTACGCTCAAGGATGTTGTCAACAGGGCAATAAGTTTAGTAGACAATCTGTGCTGTTGCATTGTTGACTTTGAAGCTGTATTTGACAAAGTGGATAGCAGGATCCTATGGGAAAAATGTGCAAGTTGGAATATCCCCAAGGATCTGCTGACCATGATTCAGGCATTTCACAAATATAGTTGGGTACAGGTGGACCTAAATGGTTTGGCAAATCTAACGGTTAAAATTCCTGTGAATGTTGTGTCTTACTTTTTAGTTCATTCATCTCTGATCTCCCTGACACTCTAAAAGCAGTTAATCCTTTTTCCCCTAAGATTGGAAGAGTGCATACTCATTGTCATATGTATGTGAATTACGTAGTTCTGATGCATTTGACACCAATTCAATTCAATTCATTTTTTTTATTGTTTGATTACTTAAAATCATTACAAACCCCCCCCCCCTAGAACAAATAAATGTTACAGTGAGCTAAGCCTTGTTGTTCGCAATAAAATCCACCTCTCTTATCAGTAAAAATTTGGTTTAAAAAACACATACATTGGTAACTTGTACTTGGAGCTATAAAAAACAAAAAATCTAAGGAGACTGCTGGTCATCTCGTTAGGTTCATGTTATTTAGGATCTCCCTCCGTTTGCTGTAAAAGTCTACTGACTAGATTCATGTATTTAGTTCCACGGCATGCTAATATATGACACCAATGACTTCAAAAGGAAGTTACAAGCATTAAATGTTATGTTATGTTATTTTATAGGAACTTATAAAGCGCAGTGGTTACCCGGAGGTGTCCTGGCGCTAGTTATTATCCCCTGGGTAAAAAAACGGTAAACCACAATTACAGGTAAAAAAGCCAGGTCTTTAAATGCTTATTATGTGTCAAAAAGGTACTCATGGTTCATTGATTCCTCACCCTTGGAACAGGTAAATTAGTATAAATAGTTAAGAATTACTGGGGGATATTCACAAGGACTTATCTTCGATTTATCTTCACCTTAACACATCAAGAGTGGAGATAGACCTAACACCCCATTCAGAAGCCAGTGCAAACTGCAGACATCGCCAGTATTCCCGCTATAACTTCCCCAAAATTTATCACTACGGCGGACACCACCAACTAACCCTAATGAGATGCAGAGTAGGCGTTCCCGTGCAAAAACACAGGAAAAAACCACAACACCACTTTCACAACGAACTGCCAGATCTGCGATGCGAACCAAAAACAGGCGATACTCCACGGTAGCCGGTGGTATTTAACACCTGCGTCAAGCATGTGTAAAGACGGATGACTACTTGCAGTAGGCAACAGAGCCCCGCACACAGCCACACCCGAAGAACAAACAACGCCATGGAGCTACTCATCATGCAGCTCGGAGCCCCAACAGGGCCACAACACCCAGCGCCACACCACCACCACCCCCAGGACCCGGAACGGCACCCCCCCCAGACCACCACAGAGGCAGCGCAGAGTAAGACAGCGGACCTACCGAAATGCACCAATTTCACAGACCTAACGCCCAAGGAAGTCATTGCCCACCACAGGCTCAAAAGGGCAACCATCCTCTGCATCATGACCCACATCGCCCACAGGCTGATGGTCCGCCCACAGCGGAGAACCAACATCCCTCCGCAGACAAAGCTGCTGACTGTGCTGCACCTGTTGGCCTCTGGTACCTTCCAACCAACAACTGCCAGAGTCGGAGGGGTCTAACAGCCAGCCCTATCAAAGTTCATCACACCTGTCCTGGATGCCATCATCAGCTTCATACCCCAGTACCTTCACTTCCCCAACACTGCGCAGGAACAGCTGGAGCATGGCTTCTACGCCATAGCCAGATTTCCGGCTGTGTTGGGGGCAATCGACTGCACACATGTCCCACTTGTGCCCCCTGCATATACTGCACACCACTACCGCAACAGAAAGCATCAGCATTCCATCAATGTGCAGGCAATAGTGGACCACCAGGGACTCTACACCAATGTTGTCACCAACTACCCAGGCAGTGTGCATGATTCCTTCATCTTCCGACAGTCCATCATCAACCAGCGCTTTCAGAATGGCACATATGGAACGGGACTGCTCGTTGGTAAGTGCCAAATCAACACATCACACACCCCAAAGCCACCAACACACAACGCACAATTGTGGGAATGCACATATGATCAAACCACATACAACATGTCAAACTACACGACCACCTACCAGACACAACTACACCACTCCATGGTCATCCTGGGCTACCCCATCCTGGGCTAACCCTGCACCCAATATAGACATTTCATGGCACCACAGCCACACAACAGCTGAACGTGTGGAGATGCAGAATGTAGCCATGTGCGAGGATGCAAGTGACCCATGAGTGGGAATGTACACAACGAGAGGTGAGGCGTGGATATGCAGGACAGACATGGGAATGAAAACAATTGATATGTCCATGCAGACCACAACTGCTGGTGACTGGAGAGTAGTGAGCAGTGGATACAAGCATGTCACCCCAGGCCGTTGGACAGATATCGGAAGTGTTGCATGCTGCATCCCCCATGTGTGCGTGAGCGTAGTGGGTTGGCCCTGAGTACGCCAGGGCTGCGCAGGGGTGTGGTGACAAACCCTATTGCACAGGACGTGGTCCACTCCCGGGAAGGCCAACGTCACTGACAGTGCAGCGCGGCCTGCCACGAGGCCGACGCCGTGAGCAGCGGGGCCTGCGACCATGTGTGCCTGCTGCAACCCAGGATGCTGATGCTGATGCACAGACCAGGCCGGCCCGCCCCAGCGCACCAGTGCCGCACTGCTCACCTGCCGACACCGTCGTGTGTCAAAGAGGGCCCAGCACGTGCCGGTGCAAGCATCAAGCCCCAGTCCTGCAACCTCTTCAGCCTCCGCAGACCATCGCTGGCCCCCCCGACGCGGTCCAAATCACTCCTTACTAATTTCCATGCTTCACCGGCATCCTCTTTGGCCCAGTAGGTCCACCATGTGGAACAGTGTCCTGAGTCCTGAATGGCAGTGACCCCAAGTCTGTGGCAGCGGCCACAGCACAAGACTCCCTTCGATCAGTAAGGCATAATTCCATATCGCAGGCCTGTGACACGTGGTGCCACTAACTGTGTGCCATGAGTGACCGTCATCTTCGGGCAGAACATCGTTGGTGTCTGAGCCTGTGGCCTGGGGGTTGTCATCAGCAACAGACAGGTACGGACTTGGTGACTGGCCTGGGTCTGTGGGATTCATATCCGCCATGTTGCCGGACACAGCTGGCATGTGCCCTCTGCATCATGCCCTGGGGGTAGGCCTCCCATTATCCCTGTGACACTCCGCGGAAGGCACCCATGACACATGTGAGGCCCTGCTCTGCCCTCATGACCCTACCCCAGTCTTCTGCAGGTCAGCGTCCCCTGGCGGTGGGCCCATGTCGGCCGCTGTGCACCCGGGGCCACTAGCCCTGTGCGACTCGAGTCATTTCCCCTTGTTGTACTGACAATGCATTTCTGAGTGCCTCATGACTGTTGGAGTTGTTGCCAGCACCATCTACTCCCTGAGGGCTGGCTTAAACTCACCCCACACACAGCCAGCACAGGGGTCACCTTATTAGTGGGCCTGCCATCACATCCTGCCGAACCAAGTATTGACTCTTTTCTCCCTGCACTGTCACAGGTGATCAAGGATATGCACTCTGCCCTTGGATGATGACACCCCTCCAAGACCCGGACACACCCGCCCAGAGGCAGTACAATGCG
The DNA here is from genome assembly GCF_964204655.1 of Triturus cristatus. NCBI lineage: Eukaryota > Metazoa > Chordata > Amphibia > Caudata > Salamandridae > Triturus > Triturus cristatus. The sequence continues at coordinate 244,990,972 of NC_140590.1, forward strand.
GCCCAATACGCACCAGGGGCATAGTTGAACTCACATTTGGTGTGTTGAAGTCACGATTCAGGTGCCTGGATGGCACAGGTGGGAAGCTCCTGTACTGCCTGGACATCGAGTGCAAGATGCTCATTGTATGTTGTGTGTTGCACAACATCTGTGTTTGCACCACTGTCCCATGGATCCCCGTTCCAGAGGTACCGGACGATGATGGTGACGATGGGGCAGGTGGCCCACATCCCACTGCAGTTGCGGCAGGAATGGCCCGTAGGAACTCCATCATTGGCACTCACTTCTCATGAGCACGTCACATTGTGGCCGTCCATGGCAATCATGGGACAATAGAAGATGTCCAATTGCACTGCCTGTGTGATTAAAACATATTAGCAGGTTACAGGTTGTACTTGTACATTGTTATGTTACATTTTCCTGCGGTTTCAGATGTGATTTGCCATGTTGTGCACATTTGCGGAACCAGTTGTGTCCTGTGTTCAGTTGTGGAGGGGTTTGTACCGGGATGTGGTCAATGTCAAAGTGCACTTCTGCTTACGTGCGTATTCTGCACGGCAGGCAAGTCGCTCCTGTGGCTCTGATTTGTCTGCCACTGGTATCCTTCATGCGGTGTGCCTGTCGGTTCTGTTCTTCCACAGTGCCTGGATGTTGTGTTGTCCTCTGCAGTCGGCCAGGGTGCATCCTTGGTACTCCGCTGTTGATGTAATTTTCTTTGGCATTTTTCGTATGCTGTTCTTGTGCTTTTTCCTGCATTACGCGTGAGTATTGCTGCCCTCACGCTGGTTGTAACTGTTTTCTTATCGCGCTTTGGCCCATCGCAGGTTTTTTGGCGTTGGGGTTTGTGTTTTTATCTCCGTCGAGGTGGTTGTATCGCGGGAATTGGCCGCGGTTTCGGCAGACTGTCGCATGGTACCGCCTCGTTGTGAATTCCACATTGACACAGGGTTATTTTCCCGCGATAGGCTGCGATGTTGAGAGTTGCGTTAGGCTACTCTTGTGGTAGTTATCACACGATCTTGTGAATATACCCCTCTTTCTCTTAGAATCTGAAATAGGAAAAACACTTGACAAAGGTGAGGACTGCTGTACTTACCACAACAAATGATCTGAGGAGATTTGATCAGAGGTATGAAGTGTTATCCATTGACCCACTCATGAAGGCCATCGTAAGGAAGTTGATCCCGCAGGTCTTTTATGGATCAGAATTATTGCCCCTTGGCCAGTGAGTTGATTGGGATTCTTAGGAGAGTATCTGTCTGAATACACTTGTGATGTTTCCCAAATATGCAATGTTGAACACAGTGAGGTTAGCGTTAAAACTTGAATCCTGTGCTGTGATTTCTAGATCAAGTGCTTTGCGTTTGTCCACAGCCTTAGATATAATGACCCCATGGATAAATTATTGAAAATGATGATGCAAGATATAATGCTGACTGCAAGCAAATCCACAAAAAAGTTTACAGTGAGGAAAATCGGTATGGGATTTGGTGTAAGAGATGCTGGTTATCAAATGATGGGGACCCAGGATGGAGAATTTGTGGGTTTAGAAGGAAGGTGCTAGACAATAATGTCGGTTATGTTTGTCTTTTGAAAAATAAATAGTCTGTAACACACCTGTTTTTAGATAGCCCACTATTCGTGGATAATGGAAGAAAAATCATGTGCTTTTACTTTTTGAGGAATGGACTGGCCACCTTATTAGGAATGAGGCAATTAGTTTTTGCAATTGTCATTGCTAAGTACATTTTGCTTATTCCAAAAAGGTAATTTTAAACTGTATGGGTGAAAAACGAATTATTGTAAATCTATTGAGTGTTTTATGATGCCATGAATTTGAGTATTTTGATAATGAAGTTGTTAACAGCAAGAAGGTTTAATAATTGCAACTGAGATGCTGACTGATGTTACGAAATGTGTCTTTTTATCTAAATATGTTGTAAAATATTTTTATGCTTTTTAATGATTAAAATTGCCTAATGTATTCTTTCATTGTGTGTATTTCTATAACATGTTTATAGTTAGGTTGCCATTTTACCGACACAAAACCCTAGAAATTTAGCAGTTATAGTTATACTTCTGTTAAGAAACTACAGCTTCAGAAAAATTCCCATGGTTTTGTGTGGGTAAAACGTCAACCTAACTATAACGTCACTGCAACCTTTGTTTATTGCAGTGAATTTCTGTGTTTTTTTTTAATGGAAATTAATATACCATTACCGTATTTCAACAAAACCACACAGCCAGGCCTGTAGCCAGCCTCCCCAGCATTCACCCAACCCCACGCCGCGCACGGCCTCTGACCGTGTGTAGCACGGGTTTGTTGTGTGAGTGTGTGTATTTTTGTTCCCCTTGTGTTTCAGATCCATGGATTAATCTCGGATTTACACTGGGGGGCCACGCTGAGTACTGCAGTGAATCCGCGGTTCGGCCCCCCAAAAAAGGGCTATTTTTTTGCCCATGAGTGGTCTCTAAGAGACCCCTCGATGCACCATTGTGTTATTTTTCACCTTTCTTCCCCCCATGGCCGACCAAGAAACAAAATGGCGGCAGTTAAAGACAAAAAACAGCTTAATTGGCAGAGGAACTAAGGAAAATAAAAAAGTAGTCCCTAAACAATGTCCTACAACGTCCACTGCATATTTTTAAGAGTAATTGGGCGGATCACTCAGGCAGGGTTAAAAACGGAAGAGGCAGGATGTATGCATTCCCTAAGCAAATGGGAAGAATACAAAGTGGAGCGATGATGGTGCCAGCAAATGGGAAGCCACTGGGCGGGCTGTAACTCATGATGTTGAAACAGCATGTCTCAGTTCGAGACAGCGCATTTGCGCTGCCTACGGCTGAGGCCTAAAAAGTGCACTTTCGAGACCAAGGTCTACCTTTCAGCAAAGTTTGGCGTAATACCGTTCAGCCGTTCGGGCTGTAGTCGTGTTCAAATAATGCTAAATCCTCATAGATATTACATTGGGAAAAAGCGTTTTTCTCGTCTCCTGCTTGACGAAGCACCTCGAAACGTTTCAGACAGCAGTTGAAGTAACTGGTGCACTAGTTTTGAAAATTTCATTAACATTTTTCAGTTGGCGCCAAAGTTATTAGCAAAACAAAAAACACTTTGTCTGTGGAAAAAGTTGGTCCTAAATAAAAATACCTATTGGCTATCGCCAGTAGGTAATATATACATATGTATATATGTATATATCTATATCTAAATATATTCACTGAAAAAACAAAGGTTAAAGTAACATTATAGTTAGGTGAATATGTCAGTGACAACATTAATGTTTTGAACTAAAAACAACACAGAAATTCATCATTTATAGTTAGCAGAGCTACCTATAACTTGCGCCTAACACCATGTACTGACCTCACATATTGCATCACTCATGACATCATATATGACATCACTGATGACATCTTGAATGACATCACTAATGACCTCGCTGTTGACATCATCCAAGCTTCTTTGTTTACACATTACTCTATAAACTAGCATGGCAATAGAAGGCTGAAAGTAATTACAAAATAGCTCAGAATAATATGAAGCACTATGAATACCATCACAGATACAACTCCCTTAGGAGTGCAACATTGACCCTCTATCATACCCTTAATGGGTATTCTAGTTCATATTACACATGATGTTCGATATGTATACAACTGTTCAGAGAAAGCCAAGCTCCTCAAGATACTCAACACCAGTTCCAAAATAAAATTCCTCACTATGGACAGTTTTTTATTGGAACTACCTCACAGTCCCCAAACCAACATTGAGAAATTAAGTTGATATAAGTGGAAAACTGGGTACTGTAAACAGTGTTTAGAGAGAGTTTACTCTGTACCACACTGTTTGCAGCCAGTGAAACTCTCATGAGAAATGCACCATAGAGTATTAAAAAAGTATCTCTTTAGAACAGTGTACACTCTATGCAAAACCTGTCAAAATACACTATTCGCTTAAAATAACCAAGCTTTGAAGGTGCTAAAGATCAAACTACCTGCAGCCTTCATACTGTGGTGAACAGATAGCCCATCATTTGAATCTTAATAAGCACATGTACATAGGTTAGTACCCGTTGCACACAGTCGTCTATATTATGTAGAAATTGTCGAGCTACGACGATTCTGTCTAATAACTCTAGGCTGCTTACAGTATTTAGTATCTTCTAGGTAGAGTTTTTGCCCTGTTGGAAACCTTTTCTGTAGAAATAAAACACTTGTGTGGAACATACTGGACACAAGTTGTCAACTGTCATCTGCACACAAATTACTCTCCAATACAAAGGTTTATAACATGTTCAATACCTCCACACATATATGATGCATTTGTACCAAATGTGTTTACTTACACCCATTAGCTGGACACAGGCTGTACAACATTACGTAGAAAGGTATCATGAAAGTTACCCACCACTATGTATACTGTAATAAAAAACTAGCACACTCACTGGATTACGTCATCATTGATATAATCAATGAAGTCATTTGAGTTGTCATCAGTGATGTCATAAATTATGTCATTGAACATGTCATGAGTGATGTCAAGTCATCAAGAACATCTTTATTTGCCACATTTCTGGAGCATATATTAAAAATATATAAAAAACAATGGGCAAAAGAGATACATCATGCTGCAAATGTTAACATATATGACAATGTTACACTTTTCCTTAATTTTAGTAGATACCAGATAAAAGTTGCTACCGTAAAACATATGAAAGAACTGTGTAGTTGCTGTAGAAATGAAAGAGCAGGCTTACATTGGCAGACTTTTACATTTTTAATTTGTATTTGACTCTGTCGCTGCCCGTGAAAATTGGGCCCACTGTGTATACTGCTCTGTGTGTGGGGTGGGTGACCAGCTGGGTGAGGTTGATGTTGCCCAAACGTTCAAGGAGGTTGGCAGAGTTAGTGTCTGTGTGGTCGTCCAGGTGGAAGTTGAGGTCTCCATGGAAGATGTAGTACTTGGACTTAATGGCTAGAGGTGCGATGAAGTTGTTGATGGCATCCCAGAAGCCAGTGCGTGGTCCTGGGGGTCTGTATGATTCTGCGCACACTATGGTTATGTCTTACAATGCAGTTTCCCACTCTGCTTTCACCTGCAGGCATACACAGCAATTACATTTTTTAACCTGTAGTGAGATTCTCCAAAATCCATTCATGGTTTCGAGATTTTGTGCTTTGATTGCTGCATTATATTCTACATAATTATGGATGGAGCCCGACTAGAAATAACCATATATAACAATACAATCTACCTTGCTTTTTGTGGAAATATTAGAACAAATACATTTGTGCATATCATTACAGTGATTCATTACTCATTAGATCATTCTCAATGGCCATATGGGAATGATATGTGTCAAGATTCAGGGTTAGTGTGGTCAGGGGATTAGCCATGGGCCCAGTGGTATAACGAAAATGTACCCCCCTCTGCAAGATACTGTGAGGAGTCCCAACTACAATCATCTCTCTACCACCATTTGCAAGCATCATGCCCTTGCAACCTACCCCCAACGTATCAGCAGAAGTTTTTGTGACACAAATAGCTTCAAGGAAACTTACATATTCTTCAGGAAGGGAGACATCAGGGCATATAAAAAACAATTTAGGTTTTATTGGGTTACAAAACTGGGGTTCCAAAAGTAGAAATTCTTGGTGACACGGGGTGGGGTGTTTTCATGGCACATATATAGGATTATAAGTAAATTTGCAGGACACCAGTGGATGTTGTTAATGGTATTTTCTTTCATATTTCTCAATTCCATCATTCTATGTGTACCCCTAATTTCTAGCTTCTCTCGTTATTTCATTACCATTTCTGCTTCCAGCATATCACCCTGTCTCTAGTTCTTCCTCTATGTCTACCCCACCAACATATTTAAGCCCTTCTCCCTTGTGCTGCAGATTTCTACCTCTATCATTTGTTATTTCTATCTTTGCAGTTTCCTCCCTCCCATTCCTGTTCTCCTCCCTCTTCAAGTTTCCTTCTTAACTCCACCTCTTTCCTCATATTCCATTAAGTTATTTGAGATTCAACCTCACAGTCATTCTCATGCATCCACCATGTTTACGCACAACTCCACATCTTGTTCTCTTGCATCTGTCGCAGAAAAAGGTGCCCTCTCCTCTATATCTCATGGGTTTCTTTGCACCTCTGTCTCTCACTAGTTCACTCTACATCTTTCAAATTTCTGCTTACCTCCAAAGCTCAAGCTTTGATTCTCTAAACTATCTCACTATACCACACACCTAGTTTCACTCCCACTAGCAACTTTCATGCTTCACTCCATCCTTCATTTTTCCTTTCACCTGCACACCTCGCGTTCTCTAATTTCTATAAATCCACTCTCCCTTTCACATTTATTCCTCTTGACCACAAAATATCTTTATCTCTTCAGTTCATCTGTTTCTGCCAGCTTTCTTCCTCTCATTCTCTCACTGTCATCACCTAATGCCACTTTTACCACCTTCTCTCTCTGTAATTATTTCATTCTGCATCCTCAGTATCTTAAAGTACCTCCAACTTTATCCCTCTTTCTCATTTCAGACAGCTTTCATATTGGTGGTTCCCTTCACTTCTACCTCTCTCATTTTCTCATATGCATCTTCCAACTTCCAGGTTTCTTTTTCTTTTTATCATTCCAAGTTTTCCTTTCAGCTCACTCAGCTTCCTGCATCTCCCCTTACTTCTTTCCCTTCTAATTACATTATTTATACATGTGGCATCTCTTTTTTCCATTCCATCCCACCAATCATCCTGTTACATCCAAGTCAATCCCACCTGAACTCGGCAACCATTTGCAGTGGATATCTCTCTCCCTTTGGTTTTGCCTCCCACTCTTGTGCAGTATCCTTCTTCTTCTCTCTTTGCCATTCTTTAAACTTTAATGTTACTCTTTTTCTCCTTTCTGCTCATTACTTCCTCTTCTTAAGTCCTCTGTTCTTTTACTGACAGTTCCTTTCCATGCTTTTCAAGGTGCTTTCATTATCCTTCCTTATTTATTCCCCACCTTGCATTTTTCGCTTATTCTTTCCCTTCGTTGTATCTCTTTTGCTATTGCTATAAAATCTCCTTTTTAGGTCCCGCCTACGCAGTGCGCATGCGCTGCTTAGGAAAAGACCTTTAGCAATCGCTTCAGCTTTGCTGCCAAAAACGTGCACGCATTGCATTGCTTTGTATGCAACGCGTGCACGTCTGGCGATTCCCTTGCGGAAGCGAGCTCTCAAAACATGTGTTAATTACAAACATATGGTTCCTGCTCGCTCCCGCAAGGGAAATAGGCGCAGGCCCCCTCCTCTCTCCCCTCCCCCTGCTGCCTCCTCCTCTCCTCATGTTTTTTTTTCCCCTTCAGCACGAGGCGCGCGCTTGTTTCAACAAGTGACGGAGTTAGCCGCTCTCGCGCTGTTTAGTGTCTGAAGGCTGCGCACCCTTAAGAAGGTACGAGATTTCTGTATTGAGAGCTCTGCTGCATAAGTGGAAGCCATGGAACCCCTGCGGGTCGAAGGACAGGGCTGCTTCAGAAATCTCTGCGACACCTGAACTCTCATCAGAACACTCAAACAAGGTGCTAGATTGGCTTGGCCTGCAGAGAACAACTTGAATCAAGTATTGTATGAGAAGCCCAGGGCCTGCCCCTCCACAGCTCCCTCAGAGGAGGTGTGTAACGAACGGTACATCCGCAGAGCTTACTGTCTTTCACCGGCGACACAACATTAGCAAGATTAAAAGACACGAACAGGAGACCCTGAATCCCTCTGGAAGGGCGCGTGGGCCTCAGTAGAGATGCACTGAGGAGAATGCGAGTTTGGGCAGGTACCGTACATTTCCCCAGACGGTCAGGGTCGGTGAGCTCCACACTGAGTGCGGGGGCAGCAGGGTGCACCCGGGCTGCTGGCATCGCTCCCCATGGGCTGCAGCTGGGTGCTCTAATGAAGTCAGCAAGCACAGAGGACAGCTGATGAAGGGGATTGTTCGGCGTGACTTGCCGCTGCCTCTGTAAGCAGATATGCAGAGGAAAGATCACGCAGGATTCACCTCGCAGTGCGAACCAGAGGACGAGAGGCATATACTCGGGATGAGGCTGTCAAATTGGGCGGCCTGGTGGAGCTCGAGCAATAGTTATGTGTCTGGCAATAAGAGATACTGAGCTAAACATATTGGTCTATAATGATCGGCAGCAGATACTGAGCAAAGCTCACCCCTTTGCTTAACAGCATCTTTCTCTCCCCCCTCCCTTTCTCTCCCTCACACATAGTACACACTGTCAGCCTCTCTCTCACCCCTCTTTTCCTCCTTTATTTCTCTCTCTCTCTCGCTCGCTTTCTCTCCCATTTTCTACCCCTACCGTCTCTATCCATCTTTTCGTTCTGTCATTCTCTATCTCACTCTCTTTTCCTCTCTCTCTTTCTCGCTCTCTCATCCTCAGTCCCAGTCCCCCTTTCTCTCTGTCTCTCACCCTCTTTCATTTTCCATGTCCCTGTCTTCTGTCTTTCACTCTTTCTTTTGATCTCTATCTTTCCGATTCAGTCCCTCCATGCCTCTATGCTTTGCATATTATCTATCCCACATCTCTCTGTTCCTCTCTTTATTTCACATTTTTTTCTTCCTCCCTCCCTCTCTCTCGCTTTGGTATTTTCCTCTCACTATCCTCCATTTTTATGTCTCTCATCCATCCATCCTTTGCACACACCCACCCAGTCTATCTATCATCCATCCATCCAGTTTTTCCCTACACGTCATCATTTGCTCATCACCGTATTTCCCAAGCCCCTCACATCCTCCGCTCTTCCTGAACAGTTAATGGTTAGTAGGTAGTCAGAGGACACAGCTATCTCTTACAAACAGTTTTACAAAGTCAGAAAATGAGTTAGTGTTTAATTTGTGGTATATCTGAGTTGGATCAAATGTTTCCACTATTCAGACATGGCGTCACGCAAGCCTTCCACACTAAGACTGCAGCGAGTTCCCCTCCCCCATGAATTTCGACACAGGAGGTGCCAGGGCTGTGTCTGTGTAGCTGATGGACCATTGCCCACAGGACCTATCTCCATCCTGGAGGCTTTTTTTTCCGTTTGTAGGTTACCTCATTAATCTAAGTACTATAAATTCTGAAGAACTGCCTTTTCTGTACCCAAGTGTTGGGATGTACCTGTGATAGCCAGATATCATACGAGTTGGTTAAATGTGTCATACTAACCGCACAATCTATTTTCTTGATGATAAATTATTTGGACACCTTCTGCTAATATACTTTTATTCTAACTGTATGATAACTACATGCTAAACTCCATCCAACAGACAGTGTATGACCAAAAAAACACGATTTGTCTGCCGTAAAAAGGACTAGGTGAGAAATAATCAGAGGGTTTACCTCCTGCTCATAAATCTGATATATTCAAAACCCAGTACGGTCAATTTTGTCTTTCATCCCACAAGTAGTCAATATTGTCCCATATTTTGTTTTCTATTATGAGTACGAGTAAGCCGTAAAGAGCTTTATCAAAAAATATTACCCCTTCTAGGGATTATTAGAAGGGTTCTCTCTGTGAGGGAATTCAGGTAGGGGAGCTGAGGGGGTGTTGTGTTACTTGTTAACCCTTGCATGTTCTTCTCTTCTCTTCCTCCCCTCTTCCGCGCGCTACCCTTTCCTTGCGCGAGGCTGTTTACACCAGCTGGAATGTTGACAGCTGGACGTTCCACTATGACAGTTATATGACAGTTGCTTATTACGGATGGGTGACCATTTTGTGATTCGCACATAGCACTCCTGGTTATGGTGTGTCGTCCTTACAACTTAATAAATATCTTTCATCTACAAGCTGTCACCTGATGTTTCATCTTTACAGGGGGTCATTACACATCCTCCTGGCCATTTCTATCCAGCATTCAACCACACCTGAAGGCAAAAATGTCTACAGCGAGTACGGGGTGTGAATTCTGTAATCTCGCTAGCACAGGGAACACCCGCGGCCCTCTTCTCCGAGGGTGGAGGGTTCCACCAGGGTCCTCTCATATGACTGGGAAAATAATTCATATATTACTTGTAACTAAACCCTGAAAAACATCTTTCAGGAGGATGAAGCAACCAAATATTTTCTGAGCTGACTGAGGTGGTTCAATGTTGACGATTGAAAACAGTTGTTACCTGCTCTAAAAAATCTTAAATCTATGCTTATAACTAGTAAAGCAGAGGACCTGATTTAGACTTTTAATGGAATGAAACCAATTTGTAGAGAATAATCTCAAATGTAGAGTTCATTGAGCAGGACAAATTTCCCACGTTTATATCAAGGGATTTTGCAATTTCCTCCATGAAGAATCCCTTTCCCCAAAATCTCACAATAATCCTTGTTCTTGGTCCCTTGTATAATCAAACATACAAGGGACCCCTCCACGTTCTCAATCTTGAACAGCACATATTCCTAATGAGTCACTGATTATCTATAACCTTACATTTTGTGGGTGGTTGCCAATTTTTAGAGGCCGACCCACATAGGAGCCTCTACAACCAAGCCATGTAACTACTTTTTGAGAGCAGAAAATCCACCATATTGCTGGAATGCACTTTGCGCATTGTCAGCTCCGCCAATCCTGAGTCTTTAAATTAGAATCAGTCATTTACATGTCTCAGTAAAAAAGGTGCACCCTAAATCTGAACGTATATGTGTGCAAAATGCTTTAATTCAGGATCAAACATATATTATTAATTAAAGTTGGTCATGTGGGTATTTATTTTTAATTTTATTTATTTGTTTTTCTTAAGCAGCGTGGGCACTATCTGAGCCCTTTACATAAGAACAGTAATCAGGCATAAACTCTTAATCTTCCTTGTGCTACTCAGTACTAAGGTTTCAGGATTGAAAGGTTCAGTCAAGCAGGATAGACAGTTTGCATAATAGTTCATTGGCCCACAAGCAGGCCAAACATTGCAGGATGTACAGTCTTCCCCTTCACTAAGCAGAAGATACCTATTGCCATGGCACTGCTAGCAGTTCTAATCAAACTCATCAACCATCTAATATGTCGACAACGTGGAATTCCTAGTCAGGGTCCAGCAAATTCACCCCCATCTCTGCAGTTGCAGGCCATCTGGTCATCATCTGTTAAGTATGTGATAAAGTTTTCAGCCTTCTCTGTTGAACTGAGGTTTGTTGCCTTTCATTTATAGTGTCTGTCACAAGAGGGAAGAAGTGGCATAACAGAGGCCCCAGCAGCCTCTGTGGTGCTGGGGGCACCCAAGCTGACCTGAGAGCTCCTGATTAAGACCGGAGTGGAGCCCTTTATGTACCTTGCAGGGGGAAGGGGGCTCAAATTTCCTTGCGACACTGGCTGGAAGTTATTTGTACTTCCAACATTCCCACTGCCACTGAGGTTATACTGTAATGTTAATGGAAGCCTTCTAGATACTGAAGCAATGTCGGAGCAGAACATGGTGACCTCCAGGGGATCAAAAGATCTACCTCTGGAGCCTGACCCCCTAGTGATGAAGGATATCTCTTCACTTCCTGCTCGCCTGATCATTATCTGCTCGAATGTCAATGGTAATATCCGTCACCTAGTTCTAAACCAGTCCACAGCAATAAGCCACACATCACCAACTGAAAAGGCAGAGAATAACTGAAGAGATCTGCCACATACCCCATGTCAATGGAGAACTCCAATTAAGTACAACACTGCAGGCCCTGACCAGCAACATACTACAGCCACTTCTTGGTATCTCCCACTCACAATCAGATTTGGGATGCTATTAACAAAGTCTATTCCAGCACATCTCTCTCTACCACTTCTCCCTTAAAACTATGCCTGCTCAGGATTATAAACTTTAAACAAAATTTCTAAGAATGGACAACCCAGTACCTTAACCAGCTAAGTGGACTATGAAGTTAAGAAACACCAAATATGGACTTGCAGAGCTGTTTAAAGCTGCCAGCTTACTGAAAACCATAATCTACGCTCCTGTCTCTCCTACTTCCTCATCCATCACACTGCTATGCACTGTGTCCCATAATACGGTAACTGCACCTTGGTGGTCCTCACGCAAAACATGGAAACAATTCCCACATACGATCAAAACAAGGACAACACACTTCCAACCAAATACCCTACCTGGTGTAGAGTGAAACCCATGCTTTAGCGCTCCACATAAGGATAGTAGGTGCTTTATAAATGTTGCAATACAACACAATACGGTGTAATGAATGTCAGCATTGCATCGATCCTTTGTGGAAATATAGGATGGCCCAGCCCTGGGAGCACCAGGTCCCCTGCTCCTGAGGTGTGCTTTCCAATGTCACCATGATGAATGAAGGAGTAAGCCTACAACTGCTGAACATCAGGGAAATCCATTCTTGGGAGTCATGCATGCTCACTAGCAGCAAGTGGCTGAAAAGAGGTGGTTTACTCTCAAGAAGGAGATCCACAGGGCAACAAGCCTCTGCTCAACACCACATGCTGAGAGTGCTTGGGTGCCCATGTAAAGAACCCTTGATGCTTGATGCTGAAGCCTTTGCAGCCTTCCCTGGAAGCTGTCTACAGGCAGGTGAATGGGGAGAAGAGCAGGAGTCATTGATTGTAGCAAGACTCCAGAGCTCCATGGAGACACTCCAGCCGTGACCTCATCGCCTAAATGTGAACAATGAATACAGTGCCCACTACCTTCAAACACTGGTGCAAATTAAGCCCTGCTTAGAAGTTGTTCTGCCATTGAATTATGGATGACAAAGATTGTCATGAAACTCAACAGAAACAAAACTTGCTGCACTTGTCATCCCCACTAAGTGCACCTTTTATTTCTCACCTGCACCAGCCTGACTCTCATCCTGGTCAGTCCGTCACCACCTGCACCAGGTTCAGCCCGGTCCATCGCACCTCTGAAGGTTCAGCATGTTGTCACCACATTATATATCACAAATATACACGCGGGTTCATGCTACAGTAATCATGTATCGAAGTTGCAGCGCTCATGTGGCTATTGGCTATGTTAAGTGTGTGGGCATGCTAATAGGGGATAATCTGATAAGGTCACAAAGGCCAGACCTATTGGCTATGCCAATGCTGGTTCATTCTGTGACCAACTTACTTTCTAGTTATAGGTATTCCAATCCCTTGCATTCCAATCCCTTGCATTTTCTCCCCTCTTTTTCTTTCCTACCCTCTTACTCTTTGCCCTAATTTTCTCCTTTTACCTCCACTCAATTGCTCCTTCTTCTTTGCTATTCCTTTATTTCACTATCTCTTATATTTTGCTCTTGTATTCTTAGTGTTCCTGTTACAATGCTGAATCCTAACTCCTCTTCAGCCTCAAACCCCTCAGCTGTATTAGGTCTGGCTCCACACTGGGTCACGTATGACCTTCTGCCACCGTGCCTATGATTTATGTCAAGGCTTGTGATAGATATAAAAAACAAAATCAGAAATAGAGGAAGATTCTCAAAGACTAGGTATAGCCCAGGCAGGACCAGATCAAGCTACTCGCAAGTGGGTTTTCATTAGTAGCAGTAGAATAACTTTCATTCACAAACCCACAACAGGTACTACGCAGGTAGAAGCATTGCAAGTGACTCTCTCACATGTGCGCAAACACACATGCACAGATTCACCTACCTCACCACTAGTATATTAGCATATTAGGAGAAGAATTGCATGATTCTCTCACTTAGAATAGGTACAGCACAGGCAGCACCAGTGTAAGATTCCTTGGCTCAAAAGACGAATAGCACATACCGCTACACTGCAAAACAGGCATGGGAGAGGCAGTAGCTGTGAGAAGTTGGCCTGATATATGCTGTCCACTAGTTCTAGTGGGCACCCTGTATCAGTCCAAAAACAACTCCTTATTGGCTATAGGTTAAAGACAACCTTTATTGCAAGCTATCTTGGTGGTAGCTATGGAGAGCAGCCTTCAGGCTAAGTCTTGAAGGAATGTAAAGCAGCTTGTTTTACCAGTCTATAATCTCATGAGTCACTAAATGAAAGATATCCACACCAGGTATATATATAAAATATATGTATTTATTACTAAACACACCCTCCTAGTCTCTTTATGAGACTAGAGATCAAAACACATAAGTTACCCTTCAATAATCACAGTAAAATAGCACAAATACACGTCAGGCCCTTGGGGCGAGCCAAACCATATACTAAAATAGTGGTATAAGAACCACGACTTAACTAGACACAAGGCCTAGAACCTGTGGAATTGCTGGGACCCCAAGGAACCACCGAAGGTAGTGACAGAGGGGATCCACGGGGGCCGTGTGCAGTGTGTGAACACAGCCGCGAGCTCCCGTTAGCTTCTATGGGGAAAGTCGCAGTTAGATTTTTTAAGATTAGGGACACTTAGAAATGAGTCAGGACCAAACCCTTTTGAACTTAGGAAATTCTAGCACCCACGGGAGCACCGGAGTACTCGTGTTACCTCACCCAGGGAAGCCGGGTGCATAGGTGTCTTTTGGTGCCGGGTTGCGTCGTCGATTTCAATGGGAGCTGGCAAAGAAGTGCTGCTGCCGTGAAGATGCGAAGTGTCCGAAGAGATCCAAGCCTGGATCGAAGATGAGAAGAACCTGAAAGCAGAGGGTACCGAGTCTGGGTCACTTGCCAGTGACCAGGAAGGCGATGAGCAGATGCCCACCGATGTCGGGTGATTTCAGGTGAAAGAGGTGAAGCTTGACTCTTCAGCCACGAGGACCAGTAGGCATCGAGGACAACCAGGAGATGGATTCAAGCTGTCCCACGAAGGATGTTGAGTGCTGCAGTGTCGGTGCCCGGATTGGACACAACAAGCCTTGGCAACAGCAACCCATGCAGAAACAAGAAAGATGCTTCGGTGCAGACCAGCAAGGTCTGTGGGACTCACCACTTGGTTGGGAGTCAGGGCACGTCTGGAGCAACCAGGAAAGCCCAAGGAAATGCAAAGTTACCCCCTCAGGGACCCACCAGTCAATGGACCAGGGATCGCGAAGGGACCTCGAGACGAAAAACAAAATGGCGGCCCACGGGTCACTCATAATGACCAGGCCAACAATCTTCAGTGGATTCAGTGCTCGAGGTGGGGGCTACAAGTCAGCCCAAGCACGACTTCAAGAGACCTCAAGAAGTTGCAGAAATGCACGGTGACCAGGAGTTCTGGTTCCACGCTACTCATGAGGGCTGGGGGTCTCAGCTTGGCTGGGGACTTGGTTTGACCTCTGAGATATCTGGAAATTCTCTTCCTGGGCTGCAAATACATCGGAGTCCGGCGGGAGCTTCGATGATGCAGACCGGTAAATTGCTTTGTTGGTGCCTGCCGAGCAGGGGAGTCACTCCTTGACCCCAAGGGAGATTTCTTCAGTCCTCTGTTCTTGAGCAGAGCGTCGAAGGACCAGGATTCAGCTTCAGAGTTTCGGCCAGGATAATCTAAAGTCCTAAGGACAGGGGTCCCATACTTATACTAAGGTAGGGGGTTTGGACATACTCTGGGGACCCACCTATGGGAGGGTTTGGAAAGAGGGTAGGCTACACCCATTTCTTTTGTCCAGTTTCACGCCAGAGCAGGGGCTGGAAGCCCCTGAACCGGCTTGAGCTGGACCATGCACAGGGACACCAAATGTGCCCCAGTGCAGGACTTCAAAGCACTCAGAGAGTGCTCCCACCCAGCCCCAATACACATAAGCCTGTCTGGGAGGTGGTTACACCTCCCTGTGACAGGAAACCTATTGTCCAGGTCTCCCCTGCCGGAGTTTCGGTCAGCAGCAGGAGGCCAGACCCCTGTCTGTGGCTGCAGCATCCATTTTGTGATGCCAGGGCTCTATTAAGTTTCTACCGGGTATACCAGTGCTGTCATGTCTCTCCCTCTAAAAGGATGGGATCATACTCCCACACCAGTTACTGGTGTGGGGGTATGATTCCAAGGTGTTTGACGCCAAACACGACATGTTTCCGTGTAGCCAGTCCAAAGTTAGCATTTACCATTTGGTTATAATGCACTTAAGAGTATATGGTCAGGCTGCACTATAAACAGCATCAGAGAAGGGTCTCCGAACGCTGCAGAGGGGCTCTGCTCATGCAGGGGCACCCTCTCCCATGAGAACCAAGCACTCTGCCTTCAGGATTGATAAGTTCTGCCATAGGAGTGACATATTGGTTTAAATGTGTGTGTATATATATATATATATATATATAAAAATATATATATACATATATATATATATATATATATATATATATATATATATATGTATATATATATTTTTTTATATATATATATATACATATATATATATATATATGTATATATATATATATTCACTTTAAAAACCATAGGTTTCACACATGTTATAGTTAGCTGGACATTTCACTCGTAAAAAATCAATGAAATTCCCCCGTTATAGTTAGTGCAGGCAACTATAACTCACGCGACCGCAATCCTCTGCTGATGACGTCAGATATTATATCACTGTATTTAGACACTTATTTACCCATGTCTTCTTCCATTAATCTTTAGCTATACATATATTAAAAATATTTATTTTTGAGAAAGACACATATCTCATCAGTGATGTAATATCTGACGTCATCAGCAGAGGATTGCGGTCGCGTGAGTTATAGTTGCCTGCACTAACTATAACGGGGGAATTTCATTGGTTTTTTACGAGTGAAATGTCCAGCTAACTATAACATGTGTGAAACCTATGGTTTTTTAAGTGAATTTGCAAGATTTTTTAAATGCTAATTCGAAACTATAACGTGTGTGAAACCTATGTTTTTTTCAGTGAATTTGTACGTTTTTTTAAATGCTAAGTTATGTATTTATTAATTTTTTTTAATTTCAGGTTTTTCACCGTGCGCGCTCTGTGGGCGCTCGGTGCGCTGTGCGCACAGAGCACCCACGGTTCGCAGAGCATGCCATGCGCGCGCAGTGCGCGCACCTCGCGATTTAAAAAAAAAAACTATATCGTTTTTTTCTCCCTTGGCGGTCCATCTGTGACCCCCTGACCAAGGCTAGGGGGTCAGGAACTGTCCACTCTGCCCCCTTTTCACGTTCTCCACCTTTGTTTTTCACCCCCTCAGACTGCGAGAGACAAAATGGCGGCCGACACTTCCTGGTTTCGACCGATTCGAATGTTTACCGACATCTAACAACCAATCAGAATTGCGCTCGCGCACGGCAGGGTGGGCGCACAGTGCGCGCACGGTGCGCGCGTATAGATATTGATATGCTTTTAAATGCTATTTTCTCAGGAAATACTGAACAGATTTACACCAGACCTGCAAAAGGCACTTCCTTGACCTTATGGCTACCTCTCTGCCAAATCTCACGTAATTCTGTTCAGCTGTTCGGGCTGTAGCTGCGACTAAAGGTCCTATGGAAAAATGCATGGGGAAAACGCGTTTTGGGACCCCCCCTTTCTCTCGGCCCCCGCTTGACGAATCCCCCCGAGACTTTCAGGGTAGGAGCTGAGCGGAGCGCCCCATTAGTTTTGAAAATTTCGCGAAGATTCGTCAACCGGCGCCAAAGTTATTCAAAATAGAATTTTGAGATTTCTTATAGAAACTAGGTTGTAACTATAACTATCTACTGGCGACCGCCAGTAGATAATATATATATATATATATATATATATATATATATATATATATATATATATATATATATATATATATATTTAAAAAGGTTTGCCATCTTGTGAGATGCACTCCCAGGAAGTAAGCAGACTCAGGAACTGAAATGTTAAAACACACTGACCAGCAGTTTAATGCGACGCGTTTCAGGCTTACGCCCTTCTTCAAAGCCAACTGCTCTCCAGGAAGGCCAAACATTACTGCCAGCATTTTCCCTCCATTTATTCAAAGTCACGCCCCAAGTGGGCCGGCAAATCGCAGTGCCTGCAAAGCATGATGGGGCTGGTAGTTCCTTACCCATGTGGGTCTGTTTGTAGCCATCACTGATTTTCAAAGTTCTTTAAATGGTGCTTTAAAACAAGAAAACAGTTCTTTCTACAGGCCGCTCCTCCTGTTCCACCCGCAGTCAATATAAAACAGCAGGCGGCCCCGCTAGGGATCTTGCGGTGGTGCAGTCTCTCGACC
The DNA here is from genome assembly GCF_964204655.1 of Triturus cristatus. Taxonomy (NCBI): domain Eukaryota; kingdom Metazoa; phylum Chordata; class Amphibia; order Caudata; family Salamandridae; genus Triturus; species Triturus cristatus. Next base: position 245,009,039 of record NC_140590.1, read on the forward strand.
TAGGCGGGCCGAATTATTTATTTAAAATGTTTGCCATCTTGTGAGATGCACTCCCAGGAAGTAAGCAGACTCAGGAACTGAAATGTTAAAACACACTGACCAGCAGTTTAATGCGACGCGTTTCAGGCTTACGCCCTTCTTCAAAGCCAACTGCTCTCCAGGAAGGCCAAACATTACTGCCAGCATTTTCCCTCCATTTATTCAAAGTCACGCCCCAAGTGGGCCGGCAAATCGCAGTGCCTGCAAAGCATGATGGGGCTGGTAGTTCCTTACCCATGTGGGTCTGTTTGTAGCCATCACTGATTTTCAAAGTTCTTTAAATGGTGCTTTAAAACAAGAAAACAGTTCTTTCTACAGGCCGCTCCTCCTGTTCCACCCGCAGTCAATATAAAACAGCAGGCGGCCCCGCTAGGGATCTTGCGGTGGTGCAGTCTCTCGACCTAGGCGGGCCGAATTATTTATTTAAAAAGGTTTGCCATCTTGTGAGATGCACTCCCAGGAAGTAAGCAGACTCAGGAACTGAAATGTTAAAACACACTGACCAGCAGTTTAATGCGACGCGTTTCAGGCTTACGCCCTTCTTCAAAGCCAACTGCTCTCCAGGAAGGCCAAACATTACTGCCAGCATTTTCCTTCCATTTATTCAAAGTCACGCCCCAAGTGGGCCGGCAAATCGCAGTGCCTGCAAAGCATGATGGGGCTGGTAGTTCCTTACCCATGTGGGTCTGTTTGTAGCCATCACTGATTTTCAAAGTTCTTTAAATGGTGCTTTAAAACAAGAAAACAGTTCTTTCTACAGGCCGCTCCTCCTGTTCCACCCGCAGTCAATATAAAACAGCAGGCGGCCCCGCTAGGGATCTTGCGGTGGTGCAGTCTCTCGACCTAGGCGGGCCGAATTATTTATTTAAAAAGGTTTGCCATCTTGTGAGATGCACTCCCAGGAAGTAAGTCTTTGAGGGCATGCGAGTGTCCATGAACTGATTGTGCAGTCAACAGGCCAGAAAAGCCAGCTGCGGCCGTGGTGTGGAAGATGTTGGTTCACAGAGACTGTGCTCGGAGTAACAATAAAAAGGGCTCTTTGCCCTTGGGTGTAATTGTATCTGTGGGTGGCTCATGTGCTGCTGCCCCATGTGGTGTGGGTTAATGTGGGAAGTCCATTATATGCAGAAAACTGCCCTCTCTGGATAGAATTTTGAGATTTCCTATGGAAACTAGGTTGTAACTATAACTATCTACTGGCGACCGCCAGTAGATAATATATGTATATATATATATATATATATATATATATATATATATATATATATATATATATATATATATATATATATATATATTCACTGAAAAAACCATAGGTTTCACACATGTTATAGTTAGCGGAAATTTTACTGATAAAAAACCAGTGAAATTCCCCCGTTATAGTTAGTGCAGGCAACTATAACTCACGCGACCGCAATCCTCTGCTGATGCTAATACTGTATTTAGACACTTATATGCCCATGTCTTCTTCCATACATTTTTAGCTATACATATATTATAAATATTTTTTTTTCATAAAGACACATATGTCATCAGCAGAAGATTGCGGTCGCGTGAGTTATAGTTGCCTGCACTAACTATAACGGGGGAATTTCACTGGTTTTTTATCAGTAAAATTTCCGCTAACTATAACATGTGTGAAACCTATGGTTTTTTCAGTGAATTTGCAAGGTTTTTTAAATGCTAATTCCTAACTATAACGTGTGTGAAACCTATGGTTTTTTCAGTGAATTTGTACGGTTTTTTAAATGCTAAGTTACTTTACGCCATTCGAGGTGTGCGCGCCCACTTAACGCAGTTCGTTCCGTGCACGGTTTTTATCAACTTTAATAAGCCCTGTACATTTGGTGGCCTTCGGCCACCAAAAGCACAGGGGGTGGGGTCAATGTGGATAGTGTTTTTTTTATTTCAATTTTATAATTTCATGTTGCCAAAATTTAGTTTTTTTTACCTATTAATAAGCCCTGTACATTTGGTGGCCTTCGGCCACCAAAAGCACAGGGGGTGGGGTAAGTGTGGATAGTGTTTTTTTTATTTTTATTTTTTTACCGTACGCTTACGGTAAGCGTACGGTAAGCGTACCCCGCGAAATTGCCGAAAAAAAAATAAAACCGTTTTTGCTCTTGGGGGATGTTTGTGGACTCCCTCATCATGACTATGTGGGAGGGAGTTGTCAAAACAGCCCCGTAACATGTTTTTGGCCATCATGTTTGATAAACAACACTCAGTGCGAGAGACAAAATGGCGGCCGCCGCTTCCTGGTTTCGGCCGATTCGAATGTTTACTAAGATCTAAGAGCCAATCAGAATCGCGCTCGCGCACGCCACCGTACGCTTACCGTAAGCGTACGGTAAGCGTACCGTAAGCGGACTCAGATATATATATTGATTTACAGGCTATTTTCTCAGAATCTACTGAACAGATTTACACCAAACCTACAAAAGGCACTTCCTTGACCTAGGGACTACCTCTCTGCCAAATTTTGAGTAATTCTGTTCAGCCGTTCGGGCTGTAGCTCGTTCTAAAGGTCCTATGGAAAAATGCATGGGAAAAACGCGTTTTGGGACCCCCCTTTTATCTCAGCCCCCGCTTGACGGATCCCCCCGAGACTTTCAGGGTAGGAGCGGAGCGTAGCGCCCCACCTATTTTGAGAAATTCGCGAGGATTCGTCGACCGGCGCCAAAGTTATTCAAAATAGAATGTTGAGGTTTTCCTATGGAAACGTGGTCCTAACTATAACTACCTACTGGCGACCGCCAGTAGGTAATATGTACATATATACATATTCACTGAAAAAACCATAGGTTTCACACACGTTATAGTTAGGAATTAGCATTTAAAAAACTTTGCAAATTCACTATAAAAACCATAGGTTTCACACATGTTATAGTTAGGTGGATATTTCACTCGTAAAAAACCAATGAAATTCCCCCGTTATAGTTAGTTCAGATAACTATAACTCGCGCGCCCGCAATCCACTGCTCATGACGTCACATATTACATCACTCATGACATGGTCAGTGGCATCACTCATGACATCACTGATGACATCATCCTTGTGATAGAGTGGCGGTCGCGCGAGTTATAGTTATCTGAACTAACTATAACGGGGGAATTTCATTGTTTTTTTACGAGTGAAATATCCACCTAACTATAATATGCGTGAAACCTATGGTCTTTTCAGTGAATTTGCAAGGTTTTTTAAATGCTAATTCCTAACTATAACGTGTGTGAAACCTATGGTTTTTTCAGTGAATTTGTACGGTTTTTTAAATGCTAATTTATTTATGTATTATTTTTTTTTTAATATATTTATTTTACAATAAACTACGTATTAATTTTTTTTTTTTTTTCTGGTTTTCACCGTGCGCGCACAGTGCGCGCACCCCCGCGATTTAAAAAAAAAAAAATAATAATTTTTCTGCCTTCGGGGTCCTTCAAGGACCCCCTGACAAAGGCTAGGGGGTCAGGAACTCTCTACCCTGCCCCCTTTTCACGTTCGCCACCTTCCTTTTTCACTCTCGCACTGAAAACAAACAAAATGGCGGCCGACACTTCCTGATTTCGACCGGTTCGAACGTTGACTAACATGTAACCACCAATCAGAATTACGCTCGCGCACGTTAGGGTGCTCGCACGGTGCTCTCACGGTGTGCGCACACTGCACGCGTATAGATATTGATATGCTTTTAAATGCTATTTTCTCAGGAAATACTGAACAGATTTACACCAGACCTGCAAAAGGCATTTCCTTGACCCTATGGCTACCTCTCTGCCAAATTTCAAGTAATTCTGTTCAGCCGTTCGGGCTGTAGCTGTGTCTAAAGGTCCTATGGGAAAATGCATGGGGAAAATGCGTTTTGGGACCCCCCTTTTTTCTCGGCCCCTACTTGACGAATCATCCCGAGACTTTCAGGGTAGGAGCTGAACGGAGAGCCCCATTAGTTTTGAAAATTTCGCGAGGATCCGTCAACCGGCGCAAAAGTTATTCAAAATAGAATTTTCAGATTTCCTATGGAAACACGATCCTAACTATAACTATCTACTGGCGACCGCCAGTAGATAATATATATAAATTTATATATATATATATATATATATATATATATATATATATATATTTATATTTATATATATATATATATTATCTACTGGCGGTCGCCAGTAGATAGTTGTAGTTAGGACCGTGTTTCCATAGGAAATCTGAAAATTCTATTTTGAATAACTTTGGCGCCGGTTTACGGATCCTAGCGAAATTTTCAAAACTAATGGGGCGCTCCGCTCAGCTCCTACCCTGGAAGTCTCGGGGTTATTCGTCAAGCGGGGGCTGAGAAAAAAGAGGGGGCCCATAACGCGTTTTCCCCATGCATTTTCCCATAGGACCTTTAGTCGAAGGTACAGCCCGAACGGCTGATCAGAATTACTTGAAATTTGGCAAAGAGGTAGTCCTCAGGTCAGGGATGTGCCTTTTGCATATATGGTGTCAATCTGTTCAGTAGTTCCAGAGAAAATTGCAGTTAAAAGTATATATATATATATATAGTGATATAGGTAACCTATATCACAGTAAGGGGTGCATGCACCACCTTACCGAGGCTGCAGTAGCAGACCTGTGGTGTCATTTGGGTGGCTTTCCAAGGGCGGCATAATACATGCTTCAGCCCCTGGTAGGCCTCTGGGGTACCTATGCCCTGGGTACATAGTATACCATATACTAAGGGCTTACAAAGGCACCTCAGATCCAATCTGTAATGTACCTAAAGTACATGGAATCATTTTAGAGAGGAAGCAGCTAGGCTGGGGCCCTGAATAGTAGGGTCCCAGCCAGACTAAAGTCGAAAAACAGTGACACACCAGCAAAATGTGGGGGTAAACATGTGAAGCAGAACCTACTCTCCTACACAATCCCCCCCCCAAATGCAGGAACATTAAACTAACCTTGACTAATTGAGTCTTTGTGTTCTAAGTGGAAATATCTGGAGAGTCCATCTGCATTGGCATGGTTACTCCCAGGTCTATGTTCCACTGCATAGTCCATCCCCTGTAGGGAAATGGACCACCTGAGCAATTTGGGATTTTCACCCTTCATCTGTTTTAGCCATAGGGGCTTATGGTCTGTCTGAACAATGAAGTGAGTACCAAATGAGTATGGTCTCAACTTCTTCAGAGCCCAAACCACAGCAGAGGCCTCACTCTCAATGGCTGACCAACGTTTCTCTCTGGGGGTCAACCTTCTGCTTATGAAAGCTACTGTTTGATCCTGACCTTCATCATGTAGCTGTGACAGTACAGCCCCTACCCCCAACTCAGATGCATCTGTTTGGACAATGAACATTTTGGAGTAGTCAGGACTTACCAGAATGGGAGCAGTGCACATGGCCTGCTTCAGGTCATCAAATGCCTTTTGACAGCTAGCTGTCCACTTAACCTTTTTGGGCATTTTCTTAGAGGTTAAGTCATTCAGGGGTGTCACTATTGATCCATACCCCTTGACAAATCTTCTATAGTACCCAGTCAGGCCTAAAAAGGCTCTCACCTGAGTCTGGGTAGTTGGAGCAACCCAGTCCATTATGGCCTGGATATTGCTCTGCAATGGTTGAACCTGGCCTCCACCTACAAGGTGGCCCAGGTACACAACCTGACTCTGCCCTATCTGGCACTTAGTAGCATTGATAGTTAGGCCTGCTTTTTGCAGGGCCTCCAAAACATTCCTCAGGTGGACAAGGTGATCCTCCCCGGTGGAGCTAAAGACAGCAATATCATCTAGATATGCTGCACTATAGTCTTCCAGGCCTGTAAGGACTTGATTCACCAACCTTTGGAAAGTGGCAGGTGCATTCTTCAAACCAAAGGGCATTACCACAAATTGATTGTGCCCACTAGGGGTAAAAATGCTGTATGCGGCTTTGCATCATCAGCTAGTCTGATCTGCCAGTAGCCAGCTGTCAGGTCAAATGTGCTTAGAAAATTGGCTGAGGCCAAAGTATCTATTAGCTCATCTGCCCTGGAGATGGGATGGGCATCAGTCCTAGTGACTGCATTGAGACCCCTGTAGTCTACACAAAACATCATCTCTCTCTTGCCATCTTTGGTGTGAGATTTAGGTACCAGGACTACTGGACTAGCCCAAGGGCTAACTGAGTGTTCAATAACTCCCAAATCCAACATCTTTTGGACTTCGGTCCTTATACAGTCCCTGACATGGTCAGGTTGCCTGTAGATCCTATTCTTCACAGGCAGACTGTCCCCAGTGTCCACTTCATGAGTTCACCAGGTGGTCTGACTTGGAGTCAGAGAAAACATATGTCTGAACTGGTTGAGAAGTTTTCTGCAGTCAGTTTGCTGCTGGACAGTGAGGCTGCCTGCCAAGGCTACACCATCAACTGATCCATCATCAGGGTTCTGAGAAAGCAGGTCAGGAAGTGGGTCACTCTCTTCCTCCTGTCCTTCATCAGTAGCCATGAGCAAGCCCATGTCTGCCCTGTCAACCTATGGTTTTAGTCTGTTGATATGAAGTACCCTGTGGGGACTCCTAGGGGTTCCAAGGTCTACCAAGTAGGTGACCTCCCCTTTCTGCTCAACAATTATATGGGGGCCACTCCATTTGTCCTGGAGGGCTGCTGGGGCCACAGGCTCCAACTCCCACACTTTCTGTCCTGGCTGGTAGACAGTCAGTACAGCCTTTTGGTCATGCCAGGCTTTTTGTAATTCCTGGCTAGCCTCAAGGTTTTTTTGTTGCCTTTTTCATATACTCAGCCATCCTGGAGCGGAGACCAAGTACATAGTCCACTATGTCCTGTTTGGGGGGCTTGAGAGGTAACTCACATCCTTCTTTAACCAGACACAATGGACCCCTGACCGGGTGACCACACAAAAGTTCAAAAGGGTTGTAACCAACCCCCTTTTGAGGCACCTCCCTGTATGCAAATAAAATGCAGGGCAAGAGTATGTCCCATCTTCGCCTAAGCTTTTCTGGGAGCCCTTTAATCATGCCCTTTCAGGTTTTGTTGAAGCTTTCAATTAAACCATTGCATTGTGGGTGATAGGGTGTGGTGAACTTGTAGTTCACTCCACACTCCTTCCACATAGCAGTCAAGTAACTAGACATGAAGTTTGCACCCCTGTCAGATACTACCTCCTTAGGAAAGCCTACTCTTGAGAATACACTCAAGGGAGCTGTTGCCACCACAGGTGCTGTAGTGGTCCTTAGGGGAATTGCTTCTGGGTACCTGGTGGCATGATCCACCACCACCAGTATAAACCTGTGCCCAGATGCTGTCTGAGGATCCATGGGACCAACAATGTCAATCACCACCCTCTCAAAGGGAACCCCCACCACAGGTAGTGGTATCAGGGGGGCCTTTGTGGTTCCACCTGCGTTGCCACTGGCTTGGCAGGTCACACAGGAGCGACAAAACTCCTTAGTGTCTTCAGACATGTGGGGCCAGTGAAAGTGAGGGACAATTCTGTCCCAAGTCTTGTTCTGGCCCAAGTGTCCTGCTAGGGGAATATCATGGGCTAGTGTCAATAGGAAGCCCCTAAACTTCAGAGGTATAACCAACCTCCTGGATGCACCAGGATTGGGGTCTCTACACTCTGAATAAAGGAGTCCATCATCCCAACAAACTTTATGGGTGCCACTAGCATTCCCAGCAGCCTCATCAGCAGCTTGCTTTCTGAAGGGTTCAAGAGAGGGGCAGGTTTTCTGATCCTGGCTCAGATCAGACCTGGAAGGGCCCCCTGTCCCCAAGAACTCAACCTGGTCAGGTTCAAGCTCCTCTGGGACAGTTCCTTCTTCAGGCTCAAGATCATCTCACTGAGGAGACTGATCAGCATTCTGAGTCAGGTGGGAAGGCACTGCCTTAACCTTACTGCTCCGCCTCTTGGGAGGCACCTGGTCCATTATTCCAGGATCCAGGGTCCGTTCAGTTTTAGACATTTTGGTCTGTGACCTTGTCACAGCAAAGACATGAGCAGGGATCCCTAACATTTCTGCATGTGTCCTGAGCCCAAGCTGAAGATTCTAGATCATTGCCAAGCAAGCACTGTACTGGTAGGTCTGCACTTACCACAACCTGCACTTACCACAACCTTCTTAAGGTCAGTTACCCCTCCCCAGGAGAAGTTAACAATTGCCAGAGAATGGTCTGTTCTGACATTGCTAGCATTGGTCACTTGGTACATTTTACCAAGTATAATCTGCCCAGGATCCACAAGATCTTTTGTCACCATTGTGACACTTGCTTCTGTGTCCCTGAATGCCAAAGCCTCTATTCCATTTATTAAAGGTTGTTGTCTGTACTTGACCAGATTACTGGGACTCCCAAAGGGGGACATATCCATGCCCCCATCACTGACTAACACAGCCTGAGTTGGAACTATGACTAGGCCAGAGTCCATCTCAGAACCCAGAGTCAAACCTATTACACCCTTATTCTGAACATTACCACCACCAATTGTAGCTGCACTAGGGGGAACAGTTGCCTTAGGGGCAATGGTGGCTGGAGTAGATTCTTTGGACTTGGTGCAATCACTGGTCCAGTGATTTTTCTGTTTACAAATCTTGCACCATGGCTTCTTTTGGCATTTTTCCTTGTTAGACTGTGAATCCCCACCTGAAGAAGGTTTTTGGGGGCCTTGTGAAGACTTCTGGTCTTTACCCTTCTCCCCACCCTTATCAGAGTTTTTAGGATCTTGCTTCTTGGGTTCACCACCTTGGTTCTGTACCTTCTGCCTCACCCTGGTTCTGACCCACTTGTCTGCCTTCTTTCCCAATTCTTGGGGAGAGGCCAGATCTGAGTCCACCAGGTACTGGTGCAACCGCTGATTCTGACAATTATTAAGGATCTGCTCCCTCATAATCAAATTGTACAATCCTGGATAGTCATGCACTTTACTGACAAGTAACCAACCTTCCAGAGCCTTAGTAGCACAATCTACAAAGTCTACCCAGTCCTGAGTCTGTGCCTTTTGGGTATCCCTGAACTTTAACCTGTATTGCTCAGTGGTATTGCTCAGTGGTTAGGCCAAAGCCATCAATTAAGGCACTCTTCAAACTGTTGTAATCATCTGACTCCTCTTCTCTATCAGTGAGGAGTTTATCTCTACATTTGTCTGCAAAGGAGAGCCATAAGATTGCTGCCCACTGCTACTGGGGGACCCTTTGTACTTTACAGGCCCTTTCCAGTGCAGTTATCCATTTGTGGATGTCATCCCCACTCTGGTAGGGAGGGCCAATCTTATTCAGGTTTCTATGATCATGAGACCTTTTCCTATCTCTAGGGATGTTGCTGCCACCATGGGACTCTAGTCCCAACTTTTTTTATAGCCCTGTAGAGCTCTAGGGCCTCTATATCTAGGGCTACCTGCTTTCTTCTAATTTCAAGCTGAACTTCCTCATACTTGAGCAGTCTCTCCTTTCTCTCCTGAGGTTTCCCTCCTATGAGAGGAGATTGAGGTCCCTATAGATGAGTTAGAATGGTTAGACTCCACTGAGGGAGATCTTGACATTCTTGGCCCACCACCAACTCTCCCAGGAGGGACAAAGAGGGGTCCATTATGGTCCTCTACATCACTGTCTAGGGGAGCTGGAATTTCCAGGTCCAGATCATTGTCATCTGCCTGGCCAGCCTCAGGTCAGGTCATGGGGAATTTCACCCCTAGGCCTTTCCTCAGGTGCTTTCCCACCGACTCTGCCTAGCCATTCAGATCCTAAAGATCTGCTAAGGTCATCCAGCCTGAGTACCTCTATGAGATGCTGGGTGGTTGGACTTTTGCCTGTCTTCAGTTTCCTAGTTGTACATAATGCTCTCAATTCCACGAATGGGAGTCTATCATACTGGGAATCTTGAAGCCCATTGGCTTCTGGCAAGGACCTACTGGTTCCTGGCCTTGAAGACATTACTAGTGTGGTGTGGTATATTGCACTATCTACTCTAGTGTGGCCTACTAAACTCTCTTGAGTTGTAGAAAATGTGTGCTATCCCTTAACACACAACTCTAAGTTCAGTAGAAGTTACTGTATTCTAAAGCTTGTATTATATGTACCTTGGGTACCTTTAGTGGTTTTCAGTTAGTTACTCAATTGAGATTATCTGGTAAAACAATAGCAAGCTGGAATCCCACACGCTGCACACCAATGTGAGAAGTTGGCCTAATATATGCTGTCCACTCGTTCTAGTGGGAACCCTGTATCAGTCCAAACAACCCCTTATTGGTTAAAGACAACCTTTATTGAAAGCTATCCTAGTGGTAGCTATGGAGAGCAGCCTTCAGGCTAAGTCTTGAAGGAATGTAAAGCAGTTTGTTTTACCAGTCCATAATCTCTTGAGTCACTAAATGAAAGATATCCACACCAGGTATATATATAAAATATATGTATTTATTCCTAAACACACCCTTCTAGTCTCTTTATGAGACTAGAGGTCAAAACAAATGTTACACTTCAATAATCACAGTAAAATAGCACAAATACACGTCAGGCCCTAGGGGCGAGCCAAACCATATACTAAAATAGTGGTATAAGAACCACGACTTACACAAGGCCTAGAACCTGTGGAATCGCTGGGACCCCAAGGAACCACCCAAGGTAGTGACACAGGGGACCCACGGGGGCCGTGTGCAGTGTGTGAACACAGCCATGAGCTCCCGTTAGCTTCTACAGTGAAATTTGCGGTTAGATTTTTAAAGATTAGGGACACTTAGAAATGAGTCAGGACCAAACCCTTTTGGACTTCGGAGGTTCAAGGGCTAGCTTGACTCTTCAGCCACAAGGACCAGGAGGCGTCAAGGATGACCAGGAGCTGGATTAGAGCTGTCCCACAAAGGATGCTGAGTGCTGCAGCGTCGGTGCCCGGATTGGACACAACAAGCCTTGGCAACAGCAACCCACGCAGAAACAAGTAAGATGCTTCGGTGCAGACCAGCAAGGTCTGTGGGACTCCCCACTTGGTTGGGAGTCAGGGCACATCTGGAGCAACCAGGAAAGCCCAAGGAAATGCAAAGTTACCCCCTCAGGGACCCACCAGTCAATGGATCAGGGATTGCGAAGGGACCTCGAGACGAAACACAAAATGGCGGAACACGGGTCACTCGGAATGACCAGGCCGACAATCTTTGGTGGATTCAGTGCTCGAGGAGGTGGGGGCTACAAGTCAGCCCAAGCACAACTTCAAGAGTCGTTGAGAAGTCAATGCACTTGCAGAAGTGCACGGTGACCAGGAGTTCCGGTTCCATGCTACTCACGAGGGCTGCGGATCTCAGCTTTGCTGGGGACTCGGGTCGGCCTCTGATATGTCTGGAAATCCTCTTCCTGGGCTGCAAATACTTCGGAGTCCGGCTGGAGCTTCGATGATGCAGACCGGCAAATTGCTTCGTTGGTGCCTACCGAGCAGGGGAGTCACTCCTTGACCCCAAGGGAGATTTCTTCAGTCCTCTGATCTTGAGCAGAGCGTCGAAGGTCCAGGATTCAGCTTCAGAGTTTCGTCCAGGGTGATCTAAAGTCCTAAGGACAGGGGTCCCATACTTCTACTAAGGTAGGGAGTTGGACATACTCAGGGGACCTACCTATGGGAGGGTTTGGAAAGAGGGGTGGCTACACCCATTTCCTTTGTCCAGCTTCACGCCAGAGCAGGGGCTGGAAGCCCCTGAACCGGTTTGAGCTGGACTATGCACCGGGACACCAAATGTGCCCCCAGTGCAGGACTTCAGAGCACTCAGAGAGTGCTTCCACCCAGCCCCAATACACATAAGCCTGTCTGGGAGGTGGTTACACACTCAAATAAGTACACAATCTGTGAAAGGGGATGTGGCCAATGAGTATTTGAAAAAGCCAAAAATACCAGGATCCACACCGCTGTCACTGCTGTAATACGGATGTGTGCCATGCAAATGACATATTGTGTTTGTCTATCTTTACTTTTGTTTTTTATTCAATTGTTTATTAATTCTTGGTTAGGATTTTGTGATTATGTACTGGGTTAATGTGAACACTGCTGAGTAGTAAGATGATGGACTGTGTTATTTAGACACACTGTTCTTTTTTAAACCTGAGCTTGATTTTATGATTTTTTAACAAATAAATCGATTTACATTTTTTGCATACCTATGTGTTTTATTATCTTTGGAAAATATATGGCACATTCTCTCAAGTGTGAATGAGACTTTATGGAAGGTATAGCTTAGATTGAATGGAATGTGTAGACTGGTTGATTACTGGATATTAGAAACTGGTCCAAAGGATACTGTTCCCTTACCACTACACCTCCCTATGACAGGAAACTGAAATGATGACTGGAACACGGTGATTGTAATGTAGATTTATTCTCAGACACAGAGAGCCGTGCCTTGCATCGCCAGATCAGGACACCAACTGACAGCAAAGAACATTGAATACATAGAATCTATCAACACTCTAAATGACCTAACAACATTCCACATATGACCTAATGCCATGACATCACCACACTTCCCCCCTTAAATAAAACAACTTATTTTTCAGACAACAACAAAAAAAAACAATAACTGACAATTATACATAATCCTGCAAATTACGAGGTCTAGAACAAATTCTAGTGCTTTTCCTGACACTATCCCCTCCTGAAACATTTTGATTACATCTGCTAGAGTTAGAAGAAAGAGATGGATCCTTTGCTATGCGAGAAGTACTCCACCAATTACCATTTGACACTTTCACAGCATTCTTACGTACATCTATAATTTGTTGTGGCTCTAATAAATTAGTAAATCCTTTTCTTACTGAAACTGGATTTTTGACTCTAACCCAATCTCCAATTGACAATCTATGCGGCTCCTTTTTACTTGAAGGAAGACAACATTTAGATGAAACATCACTCGAAGTTTTCCATGCAGATTCCCATAAACATTTCAAATCACAACCCTGATGATAAGTTTTAACCATCCAGAAAGGATATACTTGGCTAGATGCTTTTCTACCTCGCATGAGTTCAAACGGTGTGAAATTTGTAGTAACATGAGGTGATGTACGATACGACCACACAAGATCTTTAACAGCTTTAAAAACACAAGATCTAGATCTGAACGCTGCTTGTACACATTCTACCACAACTCTATTAAATCTCTCTGTTTTACCATTACTCTGTGGATGATATAGAGGAGTTCTGGTATGTTTTATGCCACATGAATTTAAGAAAGTGGTCATTTCATGTGACACAAATTGCACCCCATTGTCCGTAAGAATCTCTTCCGGACAGCCTTCTCTAGCAAAAATGTTGTTCAAACAATTAATAACACTTTTCGAATTTGGTGCAGAAATGGGCTCAACTTCAACCCACCTGGAGAGATGATCAATAATTACTAAAAAATACCTTGAAGTAGAGGGAAGAACATGAAACGGACCAAGAAAATCCATTCCAATCTTTTGCCACGCTCTACTTGGAGGAACCACAGGAGACTCAACAGTACCCTCAAGTACTAACACTTTGTCGCTGGTATTGCAACGTGAACAATTTCTAACCAATGTGTCTATTTGAATATCCATCCTGGGCCACCAGAAATCACTCCTGACTTTTCTTTTAGTGATAGTTGACCCAAGGTGACCAGAATGCGCAGCCAAAACAATTTTCTCACGATAAATACTGGGAGGAATGAGTTTGTCACCTCTAATTATTTTACCACCTTCTACAGAAAGTTCACTACTGATTTTCCAGAACATTTGAAGTTCAGGTGATAAACACTTCTCTTTCGGCCACCCTTTCCTTATTAAAGATGCAACCTCCTTTAAGACCGGATCTTTATCAATTTGTATAATCCAATCCTCCTCTGCAAAGGATAAATTCTCCTGACTAATTAGAGCTACAAAACATTCCTCAACTTCACTTTCCCAATCTTGATCATCCGGGTCTGAAATAGGAAGTCTTGACAGACAGTCAGCTCTACAATTTTTCCCTCCTGGAATGTATTCTACACTGAAAGTGTATTCAATGAGTTTTGTTGACAGACGTGCTATGCGTGCAGTGGTACGTTTGACATTTTTGCCAGAGAGAATATCAACAAGGGGTCTATGGTCAGTTTTTAAAATAAAAGATCTACCCCAAACATATTGCTTAAATTTTTCCACACTCCACACACAGGCCAGGAGTTCCTTTTCAATCACAGAGTACTTCCGTTCAACCGGACGGAGAGTCCTGGAAGCAAAACCAACTGTATATTCTCTCCCACAAGCATACTGTGAGAGAATCGCTCCTAAACCATAGTCAGAAGCATCAACCGTGATGACAGTTTGATTTCCTTCCTTGAATGCCTGCAAGGCAGGAGCCTTGACAATGTGATCTTTAATAGTTTGAAAACCTTTTTGGCACTCTTCAGACCAAATAAAATCTGCACCTTTCTTAAGCAATGCCCTAAAACATTCAGTGGTTTTAGCAAAGTCTTTCATAAATTTGGAGTAAAATTCGCACAGACCTAGAAATGACATTAGTTGTTCTTTATTTTGTGGAGAGGGAGCCTCAATTATACTTTTAATAAGACCTGGTCTGGGTCTGATTCCTTGTTCAGAGATGACATGTCCCAAGTACTCAATTTCCCTTACTTTGAAAATGCATTTACTCTTTTGCAAAGTAACACCTCTATTCGCCAAAACATTGAACACTCTATCAATCACAACATCATGTTCAACTTCATTTTCCGAAAAGATAAGAATATCGTCTTGAAAAACCACTACATTGGGGTCATCACTAAACATTTCTGTCATTAATCTCTGAAATACTGCCGCAGCTGAAGCAAGACCAAAAGGAAGACGACAAAATTGAAAAACCCCATCAGGAGTAACAAATGCTGTCAGATGTCGGGACTGAGGATGCAACTCAACTTGGTGATAAGCCGCTTTGAGATCAAGTTTGGTGAACCAAGAAGACTTTCCTACTTTGGCGATAAGATCTTCAATACGCGGAAGAGGAAAACCATCAACCCAAATAGCTTCGTTGAGACTCCTCAAGTCAACACACATCCTCAGATCCCCAGATCTCTTTTTAGCCAAAACTATGGGAGAAAGCCAAAGTGTAGACTCAACCTTCTCTATTATGCCTTGCTCACACAGAGATTGCAAATGTTTTGTGAGATCACTTCTAATGCTTAAAGGAACATTGCGAAGCTTATGTTTAATTGGTAACGAACCATCCTTAACTTTGATAAAATGTTGAAAGTTTGTGATTTTGCCTAATCTATCCTCAAAAATCCTTGAATACTTCTCTTCCCAAGAGGTACTTAATTGAGGGACAACCATAGAGCCAATACTAGTATTAAGATTAGCGTTACTTTGCTTGTCAATGAAAACTGGATTTGGCTGACCAGGTTTAATAGTGAGACCAAATTCTGCTTGATGTAAAAGACCAAGAACATTGATGCCTCGTTTGGCTACATAAACCTTACCTTTGATAGTTGAGTCGAAAACACTAATACTTGCCCAAAAATAACCCAGGAGATCAATTTTACTGCCCTCAAAAGCAACCGTGAGTATATCAGGGGGTAATAGATTCTTGTTTGACCAATAAACAAGGTATTTTTCTTGCGACACTATGGTGATGCGAGCACCAGTGTCGACAAGGAGTTGAATGTGATTGTTGTCAATGATGACATCAACCTCTGGATCAGGAATTTCTAATGTAACACAGTTGTTCGTGCAATTTTTAACAACCACAAGATATTCTTGATTAGTAACTTCGTCACTGAATTGACAGTCAAAATCATTTGACACCTCTACAGAATCATTAACTACACATCTCACATTGCCTCTCCTATTTCCCATGCAAACATTTGCAAAATGTCCCATTTTCCCACACTTAGTACATTGACGATTAAGTGCAGGGCAATTCTTAAAAGATGACACATGCATGGATGATCCACATCTATAACAGCTTATGTTATAATTATTTTGTCTATTAGGCGTGAACATTCTTCCAGCCCTGTTAGGTGTAAAACCTCTTCCACCTCTAAATGTAATGAGTCTTCTTGGAGCATTCCATGAAGAACCAGACAATGAACCAAAAGATGAAGGCTTAGAGTTGATTGCTCCAGAAATAGTTGAATTCGATAATGCAGACTCAAGTTGTTTCGCATCGTCCATTGACCTTTCGATGCTTTTAGCGATATCTACTGCTTCATCTAAAGTGGGATCTTTACAAGTGAGCAATTTCTGTTGCACTTTTTTACAATAGCACCTAGCCACAAGTTGATCCCTTATCAACTGCGAAGTAAAATTGTCAAACTCACATTTTGCAGCAAGAACTTTCAAAGCAGTTATAAAAGTATTCAAGCTTTCGTTAGGTTTCTGCGCTCTAGTGAAAAAATTGTATCTATAAACAACTATATTTTTTGTTTTCGCAAAATACTTATCCAATTGCATAACTGCAATATCAAAATCATCTGGATCTTCCCCTTCAGGTGCCTCAAAGTCAGGAAGGTGATCAAACACATTTTGACCTTCTACCCCTAAGTGATAGTACATTAAATTTTTCTTCCTTTCTGGTCTATACCTCTGACCATCAATTGCACCAAGATAAGCTTTAAAAGATCTAATCCATAGCTTCCATTCAAGTGGAGGATCACCTGGTTCTTGTAAAAATGGTGCCGGAGGAGTCACACTCTGCATTTTGCAATGAGGGATAAAAAAGAAGAGAAAAAGAGATGGGAAAAAATAAATAAATAAATAAATAAATAAATATTTGCAATATAGAAACTGCAACTGTTACGGTACTTTATTTGTAATGTGTGAGTAATTTGTTTGACGAGATAGAGCGCGAACACTTGAATACTGTCATATAAAGTTCTTAATATTATCAGAGAAAGCTGTGCGCATCAGCGCGATGTAAAATAAATTCTTTCACTAATTTGCGCCAAAACGTGCTTGCTGTGCACATCAGCGTGATATACAACACGTGATTCTCTTTGAAATTGATACGCTTCTGCTGTGCGTATCAGCGTTGACAAATAAAACAAACAAACGAAAAAAAAAAAAAAAAATGAAACTGACGCACATACGCTGTGCGCATCAGCGTGAATGAGAGGCTTCCTTGATGAAGACAATAGCGATGCGTTCCAATTGCGATGCGTTCCACAGTGTTGTTACGTCAAGACGTTCTTTGCGTTCTTACCAAAGAATTCAGAGTGGCAGAAGTTCGGTAAACGAAGGATGACAGAACATTGACGAAGGTGAGCCGCGTGAGCGTTTTCAAACTGTGCTCGAGCTCGAGCAATACATGCGCGGCTATTAAAAATAAAATGTTACTGCGTTTCAGACTGCAACTTTGAATATTACAGAGTTTTAAACAGTGTGCACAAAGCGAGTCTAATTAAATGAGCGGAAAGAAAAAAAAACCACTCGGAGCAGAGTTCAAAAGGGCACGGCTCTCTGCTTTCGTTCAGTCTAAAGGCTCTGCTCCCATTCCTTTCAAAAAGTCCGCGTCCAGAATAATGAAGACGTGTCGTGAGAGTAAAATTAAAGCAAAACGAACTTACTCACAGTAGAAGTTCAATCTCACGAGATGAAAACACTCTGTAATCAAGCGTAACCGAGTCAGAATTGACACCTCGTTGTATGGTGGTAGCTTGTGGAGCGAAATCCCATCCTTCTGTCGCCAATGAAATGATGACTGGAACACGGTGATTGTAATGTAGATTTATTCTCAGACACAGAGAGCCGTGCCTTGCATCGCCAGATCAGGACACCAACTGACAGCAAAGAACATTGAATACATAGAATCTATCAACACTCTAAATGACCTAACAACATTCCACATATGACCTAATGCCATGACATCACCACAGAAACCTATTGTCCAGGCCTCCCCTGCCGGAGTTTCGATCAGCAGCAGGAGGCCAGACGCGTGTCTGTGGCTGCAGCATCCATTTTGTGATGCCAGTGCTCTATTAAGTTTCTACAGGGTATACCAGTGCTGTCATGTCTCTCCCTCTAGAAGGGTGGGATCATACTTCCACACCAGTAACTGGTGTGGGGGTATGATTCCAAGGTGTTTGACAACCAACACAACATGTTTCCGTGCAGCCAGTCCAAAGTTAGCATTTACAGTTTGGTTATAATGCTCTTAAGAGTATATGGTCAGGCTGCACTGTACAGAGAAGAACGTAAAACTTCATATTCCCTCACGCTGGGGACTGATATAAACTGGGTTGACTACACTCGAGGATGTAATTAGAAATATTGTGCCAGCTAAATAATCGTGAAGCACACTGAATATGAAGTTTTACGTTCGTCTCTGTCTATTGCCCATTTTTCTCACATACTCTAAGTGCAAGCATTTATTAGATACAGTGCATGCTTCTTCCATTTATAAATACTGTTTAATTCATACAATAGCAGTTTCACTGGGACAATTATCAGTAACATAGATATCAATTATCTATAGGTTTATCATGATCTGGAGAAAGTGATTACCAGAATGGAAGCTGTATGATCCGTGGAGTTCAAAACTAGTGATTAATCGAGGGATACATACTACTCGGTTGGCTTTTTTATTTTATTTGACCGACCATGGAATAAACAATTGGACTCATTGACATATATTAGGTGAGATAGAGTAGTTATAGATAACATTCCTCTTTGCATGTAGCTTCTGGTGGTGGTTTCTTCTTGTATATTACACTTGATACTTGGTCCTTGGTGGTGGTTACAATGTTGCTAGTCCGAAAACACGGAATTTGGTTGTTATAAGAGTGTGTGTTTTTGGTAATGCATTTAATTTTATAAAATGCCAAATAGGAGGATTTTTATTGAGAAATATGATATCCAAATTGGTTTGATGCTAGGTTTAGTTGATGGTTGTAATTAGAATTAGTTAACATGAGCTTATTGAAATTGTCAAAAAATTCACATTGTTTTTAATGGATTGTAATTGTATGTCTATGTGTTGTTTGCAGCCTTCAGAAAGTCCGTTTGGACGAAACACGTGTCGGCTGTTTGTACACATACCTTGTTTCATAAAGAAAAAAGAAAGAATCATAGAAAGAAAATCTTGAAGCAACTTGTGGACTCCAATTAATGTATGCAAACAAACGGTGGAAGCCAGATTCACTGGTTTAGAAATCATTAAGTGTGCCTCGGCAAGTGCGTGACAAGTTTGTGGACTCCAATGGGCTTTGTTGTCTTATTGGTGTTTGGTTTGTCTTCCAAAGGCAGAGGATGACTTTTTGCCTGGAGAGCACCTAAGATACTGATTAACTGTGAATTATTGTTTTGAACATATAACATACTGAATGTGCATGTCAAATCTGGCAGCTTCTGCTTGGGTCTCTTTGTGTAAAAACTATATTTTTAAGCATGTCAGTGTTGCACTCCATCTTTTACGAGGAGTTTTCTTATACTGTTTAAATATTTGAGGTTTGTGCACAGTGATCTATCCGTGTAATTAGTAAGTGTGAAAATTATCAACATGTCTGACTTTGATGACAATAGAGATAATCTCTTGGAAGAATTGTTTAATATAAATACTGGTGTCAAACATGTACCTAGTGTTGGTTCAGCACATGAAGGTCTCTGAATGAAATTTATAAGGCTGGAACGCTTAAAAAAGCAGGAACTCTCACGTTGGTGGGATGCCACCATCCTACAAAGATACTTGGGCATCAAACAAATCCCTAGGGGACTAAGGGTGGTGATTTTCCCATCATTCGATGATTTAGGGGCTGATTTATTGAAAGAATTCGAACATCGGATTACATCTTCATCCTTTGGTATGATAGAGATACTAATTAGAGATGCCAATACCAAAAGAGAAAAATTGTTGTTGGAAATCAAGGACCTAGAGGAAGAAATTAGACAGAACCTACCTGAAGTAGTGGATAAAAATTATAAGATTCTAAAAGGAGTACTACAAAATCATCAGCTATACATAAAGGACAAAAAAATGCGCAAATTGAAGTGCGATGATAATGATTATAAGAATGGAAGGGTATTTACTTATGCAAGTAAATTTGATAATGTCAATATCAATAACAAACAAATCATAAGTACCAGATCAGAGCGGGTTACTCTAAATAAGGCTGTATCAAGCGAGACAGATCTTTCAAGCATTGCTAGCTTTACAAGTGAAGAGTCTAATACATCAGCAGGGCTATCTACTAGTGCCATTGTAGGACAATCTAACGCTTTTTTATTAGAGATGGAAAGATTCAGGAAAGGTATCAGACAGAGACCAAGAAATCAGGATTTAAATCCAAAAAGACAAGAAGAGGCAAGACAAGAGGACAAGGGGGGAGTAAAAGGAAAGGAAAGGATGACAACAAGATCAGTGTCCAAAACAGTACAGAAATGAATGGGAAGAAATCTCCTAGTCTATCTAATTGTGTGAATGACAATGTAAATGTTATAAATCTCTCTGACTATGTGCTGAATGCAAATGAAATAAAAATTTTGAGCAAAGGTTTAGGATTCTGTCCTGCTTCATTACCAAACTTTACAGACTATCACATTGGTCTCTTTAAATTTATAAGAAATCTTAAATTAAAGATTTTTTTTTCCAACAGAAGTGAAATTGAACCTATTCCATCCAGAGGTTCATCCTTATGTGAAGTAACGGTTAATGATGTGAAAAAACATACAACTCCTCCTATCCCTAGAACAAAGTGGGACTTCTGATCCAACCATCACTCAGATATTACAGGATCTAGACATCAATATGGAGGTTGACATAAACAGTGGATTAAAGGTCAGGTCCCGTTTTACACCAAATTTGGCCCCGGACAATGTTATTGACATTTTTGTTGCACAAAGTCACACAAGAACTATATATACTGGAGGATAAATATCAAAATAAACAAAAGCAGGCCAAGCAGAACATCAGTAAGGAGGAGAGGGAGGCACTTTACAGAATTTCTAAGAATCAAAACTTAGTGATAAAAGAGGCCGATAAGGGGGGAAATGTAGTTATCATGAATAGGAAAGATTACATTTCAGAGATCGATCGACAATTGATGGACTGCTCAGCATATGAGGCAGTCACATCTAATCCTATGAGTAATGTAACCAGTCTCATAGAAAAGAAATTGGAATTTTGGAACACTCAAGGACTGATCACTGAAGCAGAATGTAGATATCTTTTCAACCCTACACCTACAGCAGCTTGCATTTACACTTTACCTAAAGTTCATAAGGGTAACACATTTCCACCTGGTAGGCCCATTATTTCTGGGATTGGCTCCCCAACAGAAAAATTGTCTGAGTACATCGACCTATTCTTACAACCTCTGGTACAGAATCTTCCCTCATATCTTAGGTATACGAAGGACTTATTAAGCAAAGTGGAAGATTTTGAGTGGACAGATGGGCATCTTCTTGTCACCTTGGACGTGAGTTCTCTATATACTTGTATCCCGAGGGAAAAGGGTCTAGAAGCAGTCCAACATTTTCTAGACACCAGAGATGCCAATTTACATGAACACAACATTATGCTTATCGACTTAATAACCTTAGTCCTAGATAACAACTTTTTTCTACATGAAGGCAAATGGTTCAGACAAACAAGAGGAGTGGCAATGGGTGCAACATTTTCGCCATCATTTACAAATCTTTACATGGGTCTATATGAGAGGATCCATGTTTGGAGACATTGTCCTACCGTCTACACTGAACACATCATTCTGTGGACTAGATATATCGACTATGTGCTTCTTTTCTGGTCAGGTACAGAGGACAATTTGATAGGCTTCATCAATTTTCTAAATGACAATAATTTTAATGTACACTTCACATATCAGTCAAACAACAAGAGCATTGACTATTTCGACACAACATTATATGTGGCAGGACAAAACATTATATCTAAGGTATTTCGTAAAGAAACAGCATGAAACTCTGTTTTGCATGCAACTAGTGCCCATCCTCAGATGCAGATCAGATCAATCCCATATGGGGAAATGATCAGAATAAGACGTAACTGCAGCACAGACAATGATTTTGAACTTGAACTTGAGAATCTAGAAAGGAGATTTATGAATAGAGGCTATTCTGGACGGACTCTGGCCTCTGCCAAAGAAAAAATTAGCAAGGTAAAACGATCTGACTTGCTACGTGCCACACAACAGACACAGAAAACAAACAAAAAAGACCGAAGAAATAAACCTGCTTTGGTGGGTCCCTATAGTGCAGCCAGTTCTGATCTCTTTCGGATTATGAATAAACATTGGCATATACTTAGAATGGATGCCACTTTAAATAAAGTAATTACAGTTAAGCCATACATCATACACAGCAGAGGAAAAACACTTAAACAGATGTTGTGCCACAGCTATCTAAGACCTAAGCTTATTAATACCTGGATGCCCGCACCACCAATTCGTTTTCAAAGATGCGGACAATGCAGTGTCTGTCATCTAGCAAAAAACAAATTAACTGTATTTAAATATAATACACATAAAACATATCAAATCAATGGATTTATCACCTGCAATTCAAAATATGTGGTATATTGCATTGAATGCTGCTGTGGTATGATATACTTAGGCAGCACCATACGGCCCTTAAAAGAACGCATTCAAGAACATGTTCGAGCTATAAGAAATAAAAACCTGGAGTACCCACTGGCTGTACACTATAATGATCAACATATGACAGAGGGCAAAATAAACATTGCCTTCCATGGAATTGAGAGCCTAAAAATGTCCAACAGAGGTGGGAATAGGACTTTACACCTTAGACAGCTGGAAAGTAAATGGCTGATTAAATTAAGAGCAGTGGACATGGGTCTCAATTTAGATAGGGAACTCCACACCTTTTTATAGGTTAGGGCTAATGAAATCCTGGAACAGGGGTGATATGGAAATGTACATTTGTCAAATGTT
Source organism: Triturus cristatus (assembly GCF_964204655.1). Lineage (NCBI taxonomy): Eukaryota > Metazoa > Chordata > Amphibia > Caudata > Salamandridae > Triturus > Triturus cristatus. The sequence continues at coordinate 245,031,908 of NC_140590.1, forward strand.
TCTGTTTAATAAAGTTTCATGCTGCCCTGCCAACTGTAAAACAACAAGATAGTGATTCAAAATCACATGGATGGGCATGGACAACAAAGGATTTCTCTTTCTCTGTTCTGCTTTTTTGTGCATGTATATAATGTTGGAATGTTTTGTGAACAATGGAGAACAAAAAAACACTGAAGTTGTTATAAAGATATAGAGACTTATCTATGGTGTATGGGCTGTTTCTATCTCCTCCTTGACTCTATTTCTTTATCTGTATTATCAAGAAGAACTCCACGAGGATATATGCCTCAGCGTTACTAACTTAGTAGAAAATAACAGGGTCATTAATATATGATCCCCGATCAAAATATTAGGACCATCAGTTTTGGTCTTCAGAAAAAGTAGAGAATTTTGTTATAATGAACAATGTTTTTTGTCCTATGTGATAAGCTTCCCCATCTATTTGGATTATTAACATATAGTCCAGTGCTTGTGACTTTGAAGTATCTCTTCTGCTTGCATTTTTTACTATTCAAATAAGGCGCTCAAAGAACTGAGATACGCTTCTTTTCAGTCCACTTTCTACTTTCATTACGCAAGCTCATTTGCTATAATATGAGCCGAGCAACAAGAATCACACCTTAACTCTTTGTCGAAACTCGCTACGGAAACTTATGGAAAGGTACGTGTTAAGCCTAGAAATATACTATTCATACTCTGCCAACTGTTGTTTGTTTTTCGGTGGGACATCGTGACATGATGGGCGTGCTATTTTGCGCTTTTCTCTCTTTTTTTGGTTACCGTATGCAGATCGCGACTTGCTATAAAATAAATATTTCCCTCACGCTGGGGACTGATATAAACTGGGTTGACTACACTCGAGGATGTAATTAGAAATATGGTGCCAGCTAAATAATCGTGAAGCACACTGAATATGAAGTTTTACGTTCGTCTCTGTCTATTGCCCATTTTTCTCATATACTCTAAGTGCAAGCATTTATTAGATACAGTGCATGCTTCTTCCATTTAGAAATACTGTTTAATTCATACAATAGCAGTATCACTGGGACAATTATCAGTAACATATATATCAATTATCTATAGGTTTATCATGATCTGGAGAAAGTGATTACCGAAATGGAAGCTGTATGATCCGTGGTGTTCAAAACTAGTGATTAATCGAGGGATACATACTACTCGGTTGGCTTTTTTTATTTTATTTGACCATGGAATAAACAATTGGACTCATCGACATATATTAGGTGAGATAGAGTAGTTATAGATAGCATTCCTCTTTGCATGTAGCTTCTGGTGGTGGTTTCTTCTTGTATATTACACTTGATACTTGGTCCTTGGTGGTGGTTACAATGTTGCTAGTCCGAAAACACGGAATTTGGTTGTTATAAGAGTGTGTGTTTTTGGTAATGCATTTAATTTTATAAAATGCCAAATAGGAGGATTTTTATTGAGAAATATGATATCCAAATTGGTTTGATGCTAGGTTTAGTTGATGGTTGTAATAAGAATTAGTTAACATGAGCTTATTGAAATTGTCAAAAAATTTACGTTGTTTTTAATGGATTTTAATTGTATGTCTATGTGTTGTTTGCAGCCTTCAGAAAGTCCGTTTGGACGAAACACGTGTCGGCTGTTTGTACATATACCTTGTTTCAAAAAGAAAAAAGAAAGAATCATAGAAAGAAAATCTTGAAGCAACTTGTGGACTCCAATTAATGTATGCAAACAAACGGTGTAAGCCAGATTCACTGGTTTAGAAATCATTAAGTGTGCCTCGGCAAGTGTATGACAAGTTTGTGGACTCCAAAGGGCTTTGTTGTCTTATTGGTGTTTGGTTTGTCTTCCAAAGGCAGAGGAGGACTTTTTGCCTGGAGAGCACCTAAGATACTGATTAACTGTGAATTATTGTTTTGAACATATAACATAGTGGATGTGCATGTGAAATCTGGCAGCTTCTGCTTGGGTCTCTTTGTGTAAAAACAGCATTTCAAGCTTTCTTTGCACAGAAGAGGTAGAAACTGGAAATGAACTTTGAAAACAACTATCAAACAAAGTGTGCATTCCAATGAACAACAGTTTACGCCTCCCTGCTACATAGGCAGTGGCTGTGCAAGCTTCTCTCATACTAAGCATCAAAACTGTCAGTAACAGCTGTAGAAGGCTGCCTGCTAAAACAGATACAGTATAGGAAAGAATGTGAACTTCAACTATCCCTTACAAATGTGATGCACCATTGGAAGTAAGAAGCAATAAGAGCTGCCGTCACAAGAGGGGTATTATGTGGGTGGCAACTGTGAAAGCACTCTCACCAAAACAGGGAGAATACGACAGCAGCAGAGCATTAAAAAAAGTATTGCCGGACTAGCACGAATGGATAGGTGGACAGTTGCCAAGTGGCAACATGTCACATCTTTGATCTTCATCCATTCCTGGTTTTTCATCCAAAAGCTCTGTGCAAACAGGAATGTCTATTTCCATTTTTAAAAAGGTTAAAACAAATCTACAAGTACCGGAATGGACAGTGACTTTGGCTAAAAACCTAGTACTAGCTGGAGATTTACCATTTGGCATGTGTGGGTATGTGTATGCACTGAATTTTTACTTTCAGGTAGGGCTAACCTCTATCATCATGAAGAACATCCAGAAGCAAATTTCCAGCACCACCCACCCTCTGTATCCGTCTGACTCGTATATAAAGAATCCAGGACAAAACAGTATTAAGGGGAAAGGAGAAGTCGAAGAAAAGAAAAGAAAATCAGCGTGCTCCACGAACATGATCCCTCTGGACATGGATACCTTTGCACTGGTCAATTTGACTTTATCTGATAGATATAAATTAACATCCCTCTTTCCAACTGCTTAATTATGAATTGCATATGAGTGTATACCATAGCGTTCCTGTAGACACTATAAGGGCCAATATTGAGAAAATGCCTTCCTTCTGACTTAATTAAATTCTCACAACATTCAACATGAAAGTCAATGAAAAAATGCCACACCAGATGCTTTGGGACCAAGTATTATATTTACAAGAAAAAGATACACTAAATATCTTACTTTTAATAAAGTATATTGTCTGTTTCATTCTCATGAGAGTCAGAGTTTCTCAGAAAAGGATACATTCACACCAGCAATGTTCTATGAAGAGTACGTACTTCATTGTATTTATGCATGCATCTTACCAAAGTGTAGAATTGTTTCACTGCTGATAACTGCTTGTTTCCTCCTTTCTCTTTTATGCAGGCTCCTACTACCAGACATGGAGCAGTGAATGACAGAGAGAAATATACCATCTTCAGGGCTCCCACAAGGTAAGCGACAAACAGCAAGAAAAAGGCTAAACCCAGAGTGCTGTCTGCATAATCTTCAAGACAAAAATAATGCTGGAAAAAAAACAAAAATCCTTGCCCAGCATTTCAGATAAGAATTTACGTAAGAACAGCCAACATTATGTGAATAGCAGGCAAATGCATTAGCTCGGTGCTCACATTGTATCTTCTTGAGCAGGATGCCAAAACCAGGAGGTCTGGCGTCTTCTGTATTGGGCGTTGCCCGCCACTGCATGACACAGAGGTGTACATAATAACAACTAGCCCAGCTGCAACAGGGACACCCCACCCCCTGCACAGACCACACAGCAGGCAGCACCCACCACCACGGCTGCCTCCCAGGACCCCCACGAAGAACACATGGCCTTCCAACGCCGTGTGTTGGGATGCCAGGAGCAGCTGGCTGAACAGGTGCGGGTGGGCTTCGACCGCATGGCAGACAAACTAGATGCGAAACGTGGGTGTCTAAATCCCATCAGGGACCACTCACAGTCCCTAACAGACACCCACAGTCCGCTCCATGCACTCCAACGAACCATGGCTGACATCACCAGAGTCCTGACTCTGAGACAAGAACGACTGTCTAGTCAGAATGGCTCCAGCGAGCTGGGACTCATGCGGAGGCTCATGGAGAACATGGAGCGGCCAATGCGGAAAGAGCGACTGCCACGGCTGCACACCAGCGAGAGGTAGCTGGCTTCCACAATGACCTCAAAAGCATCCTTATGGCATTGCTGCCACAAGGCGTGGCGCCGATGCATGCTGCTGCTACCACTACATACACATCTCCGCCCCCTGAAGTGTCAGTGCCACACAGTGCGGCAGACATTTCACCTCCGGCCCCAGAGGTGTCACTGCCACACAGTGCTGGAGAAAGGCCAGCACCACCCACACATGAGGCACATGACACAGCAGAGGACGAAGATGTGGATGAAACCGCCTTACTGGTACGGAGAAAACTGTAGCATTCCTCTCCGTCACATGGCCGGTTTCAGCTTGATTCTGCCCTCTGCATCATCACCTCCACTGTCCCCCGATACACTCTGCGACACTCACCTCAGACCTTGCAATGGACTGCCATTTTCTGTATGATGGCCAATGACACAGCTATCAGACTGCCGACTGAACTCTTCCTCTTCCTTTGGACTTGTCATTCCCTGAAGGACTCTGGCTGGCCCTCCACGGGCCAACAGTTGAAAGTGGGGTTTGCATGGCCCTGTACTGCTCCAGATGCAAAACTTCACTGAATGTGCGAAGCACACAGATGTGTCGTGTCTATGGTCTTTCAAGTGTGGTAGTATGAATGAATGTAGGGTCAGTGAATTCCTCTTATGTCCATGTGGCTCATGTCATTGGATTTGGGTCACAGGGTGACACATTGCCGAATGTTATCCGGGTGGCACCGACGCAACCACAGCGACACACACATTTGTTACTTCCTTGTCCAGTCCCATACGGAACAACGCCCAGAGCCCCGGGGTCATTGTTCAAATCCTTATGCTGGACTGGCCTGGCTTATGCCAGGCCAGTCCCCTCTGCCTACGCTCAGAGGGGGGGGACAACGCTACATGTCCCAGGTCTTCCCTGTAGGGATCTGCTGGTCACAGGTCCAGTTGTCAGCATGCCACAGCCACTCCCTCACGGCTGGTTTACACCCACACCACACCCATCCAGCACAGGTGTCACAGGACATGTGACCCTGCCAATATAAAGGGCCGGGCGCACGTGCCATTTCCAACCTCTCTCTGGGTGTATCCATGTGGTGTGCATGTAGGCATGGTGGCCCAGGGGTCTGCGACAACGCATACTGCAGGCCCGGAGGTGACATGATGGCATCCGCCCCTCGTGACCCAGTCATGGAGGGTCCATGACTTTCAGGGCACAGACATGGTGGCACCGGATACACTGCGGCTGGCACAGGCACACCACCACGGGACAGTGACTTTCGGTTCACTGAGGTAGGGGCACCTTAAATGCTAAGCAGGTGTGCAGCCTGCGATGATGCCCCGTCCCGGCAGTCTGGGCTGCTCAGGTTTTGTGAGCCCTGCTGGACCGCAGTGTTGGCCTGAGCCAGCGGACAGCGGGGGCCTACCGCCACGTGGCGTGGCCCCGCAGGTCACAGAGTTAATGGCACCTCAGGGGCTGAGCAGATGTGCAGCCTGCGATGAGGCCGGGTGCACTGGTATGGCCTCTGCCATGGTGAAATCAAGACCCAGCACCAAAAGTGAGACCTGGTGGCCTGCGGAGCGGGGTTGCATGATGTGGAGGGTGCTATGTCCATGGGCCCCGGGCTTGTGGCTTGCAGCGGCACGTGGTGGGCCCTCATTGCTACACGCCAAGGGCGGAAGGTGAGCAGTGAGGCCTGGGTGAGCAGGGGCGGGCATGCACCACTGGTTGGCAGGAGGGGCTGGGGTGCAACTGCCTGGGTGCGCTGGGGCAGGCATGCTCTGCTGGGTGGCGGGAGGGGCTGGGGTGCACTTGCCTGGGTGCGCAAGGGGCGGATAGGCGATGATGTCATGTGGACTTGTATGTACTGTGCCATTCAAGTATCTGGACACTGTTACAGATAACAGGTCTGTCTCAGATGTGGGACCTGGTGAACTGCACTACATACTGGCATGTGGTTGGAGACACACCGGTGGCAACAGGTGAGCGGTGTGGCCTGGGTGCGCAGTGTCGGCACTCTCTCTCCCTGTCCCTCTCTTCTTTTCTCTATCTCTCTCTCCCCCTCTCTGTCCGTCTATCTCTCTCTTCCCCTCTCTGTCCGTCTATCTCTCTCTCCCTCTCTTTCTCTCTCTCTCCTTCGCTCTCTCTCTGCGCCTTGATGTGCGTAGGACACATCTTCTCATCATGATTTTTGTCTTGCAGGCTGTGACCTACGGAATGTTCCGAGGGGAGCCGCCATGTGTCTTCATTTCTGTTCTGTGTTTATTTTAATAACTTTTCATTTGTTGCTTCGAAGGTGAATGTGTTATGCTCATTTTTGTGACAACACATGCATGTCACCAGATGGGATTGTGCGACATCAGGCTGATTATTTGGTACATGATTACGTGTAGTTGATGTGTCATGTCTTTGGCCGATGGGGTGCCGGGGAGGGGGGGTCCTCGAGGTGGTGGCGGTGGGTGTTGTGGCCCTCTTGGGTGTCCGGCACGCATGTTCAGTGGCTCCATGGCATCTGTTGTTCTTCAGGTGTGGCTCTGGGCTGGGCTCCCTTTTCTGTTGCAGGCTGCCGTCTGACTTTGCACCAAGTCAGAGCAGGTGTTAGTTTCCTGTTGCTAACGTGCCTTATCGCATGTTTCGTGGACTTTTCGCCGATGTGGCTGGTCGTTGAGATGTGGGGGAGTGGTGTTGTCGTGGCTTTTTGCACGGGAACGCCTACTCTGCATCTCATTAGCGATAGTTGCCGGGGTCATCTGTGGCGATGTTTTTTGCAGCTGCTATCGCAGGTAAACTGGTGCTGTGGGCTGTTAGTACCAGCTTGTGAAAGGGGTGATAAATTTATCGCGAGTTTGGCTGCGCTAAAGTGCTGCTAATTCGACGATAGCTCCTTGAAAAAATGGCCCCAAATTTCTTTCTACCCAAATATGATTAGGGTTATGTTGGTACAGCCATGAAATTTCTACAACTGCTCTAAATTGAGGGGCTGAAATCAAATCAAACTCGACTTGATCCTTATGTTTGCCATTGATAGCCATGGTTAACTGAATTGTCTAGATGTTAAATGGTCCTGACAATATTTCTCAGCTATCTATAATCAGGATTTTTTCTATCTTGTTTCTTTTGATCATGGGAATACCCAAATCTTTAGCAAAAGTTCAATCCATGAAATTTCCAGTTGCCCGTGAATCAATTAACATATCAATTGTATACTTGATTCTTTTTTCCTCATTCTAATAACACCGGTAACTGAAAATGTTGTGTTGACTTCTCCATAAAAGAGTTCCCTAATTACTTTAAGACCTATGAATTCTGTTTGCTCAGAATTTGGGTCTTGACATCGACCGGGCTCCGGAGTTTCCCTCCTCCTCCAGGATGACTGATACTGATCTGGGTTTTCCTTTAGGTTTTTATTAAATTCCAAAAAGACGTGAATGTAGATTTGAATAGTTTTAATTTAAGTAGCACGGCAGACTTCCTTCCAGCTCCAGACTCCTGCAGCAACTGAGGGGCAGATTTATGTTGCACTTGCGCCACTTTTGCGCCGCCGTTGCGTCACTTTTGTGACGCAGCAGCGGCGCTAATCCTGCGCCATGGTGCGGGGTATTTACAACGTGACGCATCTGGGAGATGCGTCACGTTGTAAAGCCCTGCGCCACATGTAGGCGTTCCAGGGCAGGTGGGGGCGTTCCGGCGCAGGAACGCCTCCTAAAAGTGGCTGAGTGAAATCTACAAGATTTCACTCAATCACTTTTAGGCCCATGCTGCGTCAAAACCCTTCGCCTGCTTGAAGCAGGCGTAAGGATTGACGCAGCATTGTACAGATAGGGCCCCCCAGAACATTGCTGGAGCTGCGTCACGCTTGCGACGCAACTCCAGCAATGCGCCACTTTTACGGCACAGATGCGTCACATATCTGTGCCGTTTTTGCCCCATGGTGCGCCGCATTATAAATGTGGCGCATCCATGGTGGCGCAGCTGTGGCGCATAATAATTGGCGCATCCCTGCTGATATGCAGGGATGCGCCAGTTAACATAAATCTGCCCCTGAGTCTTTTACTGGAATACTACATGCTTAGTTCTATACTAGAACATAGAACATCACCTGAAGGTAAACACAGCGCATGCCACAAATAAAGAGATATTACACTAAATAAGAACAATGTAAATTACAACACATCCCCCTCCTTTGAACAAAACAAACACAAAGGAACCTAAACAAATAAAATAAAATAACTAAAATAAATGCAAAAGGAAAAACAGATAAAAAACACAATGCAAGCAACTAAATATAGTCATTCAATTTTTTAGGAAAATATTTTACACGGCTTGATGTTCTGACCTTAAGCCCAACCGGATTCTTTTCACCCACCTTGTTAGAACCACAAGAAACCCCAACATTGTACTCATTGTCACAAAGCGTATCACCAGAAACCTGATTGGAAAAATTTGTGCTTACGCTGGGAGGGCACTTTGCAACTCTTCTGACATTCCAAACCTTCCCATCTTGGGTAGCTACAGAATTCTTAAAGACTCTTTTAATTTGTATAGCTTTCCCAAATTTACTAGACCCCTTACAAAGAATACCAGGTTTCTTGATCCTAACCCAATCACCCACTATCAATGAAGGTGTTTGAGTTTTCCATTTTTTATCAAACCACGCACAAGTCTTTCCTTGTTTGTTCATTACTTTCAAAGAAATGTCATCAACACAAACATTGTTTGAGTCTATTTTCGTGCATTTCTCTCTAAACCACCACGGACAGATCTTTGATGCTGGCTCCTTTCCTTTCAACAATTTGAACGGACTAACCTCTGTAGTGGTATGAGGAGTGATTCTGTACAGCCATAATTTTTCTCTAACTTTGTTTAACCAATCTTCCCCAAACTTTACTGAATCAACCACAAACTCCTTCAAAACTCTGTTGAACCTTTCAACTTGTCCATTTTCATGCGTCCCATAAAGGGACGTGAAAATATGTTTTATACCACACTCACCAACAAAATCCCTCATCTCAGAAGACTTAAACTGCACTCCGTTGTCTGTGACAAGATACGAAGGGCAACCTTCACGTGCAAACGTTTCCTTTAAGAAATTTACCACAATTTCTGTTGTTATTCTATTCACAAACTTTACCTCCGGCCATTTAGAATGGTAATCCACCAACACCAAAGCAAACCTGCATTTCTCAGGAAGCATATTAAAAGGACCTGAAATATCGAAAGCTAACCTTTGCCAAGGTACCTTTGGCCATTCCACCATTCTTAAAGGTGGGGTCTTAATGCTCAACATTCTTTCACTAGACACACAAAACTTGCATTCTCTGACTATGCCATCAATAAATCTGTCAATGCCTGGCCACCCAAAAAAATTCCTTACCAGACGTTTCATTGAGGAAATTCCAGGATGTGTTTTGTGTGCAACTCTAAGGATAACATCCCGCATCCCCTAAGGAGGAATACATTTTGAATTCTTGAAAATAAAGTCTCCTTCCACATCAAGTTCATCTCCAACCTTGAAAAAAGACAATAACTCAGATCTGATCTGACGCTTATTAGGCCAACCTTCCATCACAAATTTCTTGACCTCCAACAAATCCTCATCCTTACCCACACACTCTTTCCAAGACTCCTCACTAATATCCTGAAATTGTGCTGGGATAAAATCATCAATCTGAAGCACAAAATCAACCTCTTTCACCACATTCACACCACTACTACCACACGGTAGTCTTGACAAAAAGTCAGCTGTAACATTCTTCTTCCCTGGCACATATTCTGTCTTAAAATTGTACTCTTGCAGCCTTGAAGAAAGCCTAGCAATCCTAGCAGTGGAATTCCACCCTCCACCAGATGACAGTATGTTGACTAAAGGCTTATGGTCCGTTCTTAACGTAAACTTGCTACCCAACACATACAATTTGAAGTGTTCAATGCCCCAAACGCACGCAAGTAATTCTCTCTCAATCACAGCGTACTTTCTCTCAGACTCATTGAGTGTTCTTGAGGCAAAATCTACATTCCACTCTTCCCTTCCGTGCCTCTGCGATAGTACACCCCCAATACCATACAAACTTGCATCAACAGTTATGATGCATTCTTCCTTAACACAAAAGGGCTTAAATGTAGGTGCTTGCACTATCTCTTGCTTTATGTTTTCAAACGCTCCTTGTTGTGTACCACTCCACTTATATTCAACAGTCTTCCTAAGTAGTTCTCTCAACGGTTCCATTTTGTTTGCAAAATTCTTAACAAACTTACTATAATACTCGCACATACCAGCAAAACTCAATAATTGTTCCTTGTTTGTGGGTGCCGGAGCATTGATGATAGCATCCACATTGGACTTCTTTGGAACTACCCCATTTCCAGATAATGTGTGCCCTAAATACTCTACAGATTTCTTGTACAATTTACATTTACTTTCTTTGAGCGTGAGACCGTTCATTTCTAACCTACTGCAAACTTCCTTAAGATGGGCATCATGTTCTTCATCATTTTTAGAAAAAATCAAGATATCATCTTGAAAACACTTTACATAATGATCGATATCTCTAAACATTCTGAACATCACCCTTTGGAAAACCGATGCCGCTGAAGCTAAACCAAACGGCATTCTGGTGTAACGAAACAGACCTTGTGGGGTAATGAATGCCGTTAGATTTCTTGACTCTTCAGACAGACAAATCTGATGGTATGCAGAGCGCAGGTCCAAAGTTGAAAATACTTTTGCTCCTTCCAACATAGACACCATCTCGTTTATGTTAGGAAGGGGATGGCAATCAATCACTATGTTAGAATTAAGAAATCTGAGATCAACACATACCCTCAAATTTTTATCAGCCTTACGTACTAAAACAATGGGTGAAACCCATTCTGAAGATTCGACTTCTTCAATTATGCCCTCATCCGTAAGTTGTTTCAACATTTGCCTGAGCTCTTCTCTCACATTAATGGGTACCCCTCTTAATATTTGTACCACTGGACGTGCATTGGGTTTTAGAATGATCTTGTGTTCGAAATCTTTAAGTCTTCCTAAATTTTCGCAGAACACCTTCTTAAATTTGTTTACCAAATTTCCTATTCTGACATTTGGGTTCAAAACAGCAATATTCCCTATTTCACATTTGTCCCCTAAAATGACAGGATCTACTGCTCGTGGGTTTAACATAATGCCTAACTTCCACTGATCACGCCATCCTAACACATTTATACCCTTAACAGCATTGTATAACTTAATCTCTGCAACTCTGCCCTTGAACTGTAAAGAAACTTTAAAATACCCTTCCAAATCAATCCTCGTGCCATCAAAACTTTCTGCACAAACATCGTTTGCATGTAGAACTTTCCCAAAGCATGCGTCTTGCAATTTATCCATGAAGTAATCTCTCGAGATTATAGCCCATGGCGAACCAGAATCGGCCATAAGGTGAAGCTCAACACCCAACACCTCTACTTTACATTTTGGAGTCTCCAAACGCATTTCCTTCTCTCCTACTGAACCAATATTAATAATGGAAACCACAAATCCTCTTTCAAATTCGTTGTTAACCCCAAACTCTTCTTTACCTTCCTCACTATGCACTATATCTGTACCAATAATTGTCGAGATTGAACCAGATGCAGATGTTGAAGCACTATTTCGCCTTATCTCCCTACAGACTGTACTAAAATGGCCCATTCTTCCACACTTCCTACACTGTCTATTAATAGCCGGGCAACCTGCAAAAAATGCAAAATGTGACCTACTTCCACATCTAAAACACATATTTTGTCCTGCCATGTTCACATTACTTCTAAATGGACTCCCTCCATTGTATCTATTGTTTATACCTCTCTTTTGGACAACTTCCATACTGTCTTTTTTTAACTGCGAATTGCTCATTGCGCATTACTCTTCAAAGCACACACCTCCTCCACACATTCACCCTTCTTAGTACTTTGCCTAATTGTTTGCATCCAACTTTCTGATTGTTCCACTGCTTTCGCATTAGCTATTGCTTCTGACAAACTAGGATCTCCCATCACCCACAAATTTTCTTGGACTTTTTTGTTTTTTACATGCACAATGATTTGATCCCTAATCATTTCGTCAGCCATAACCCCAAATTTGAAATGTACACATAAAGATCTTAGAGACGTTAAAAAGTCATCAAAGGATTCCTCCTCCTTTTGCGCCCTAGTATAGAACTTAAACCTGTTCAAGGCAATACTTGTCGTTGGTTTGAAGCGTTTTTCTAGTCTCTGTAAAGCCTCATTGTACACATTCAAATTCTCTTCCCCCACTTGTGCGGTAATTTGTGGAAGTGCTCTAAAAATGTCTTGGCCTTCCGATCCTAAGCAATGTAGTAGAATGCTTTTTTTTCTCTCTGCCCCCATCCGTTCTCCATCAATTCCCTTCATGTAAGTCAAAAACTCTTCTTTCCACCTTGACCAAGGTAGGGGTGGATCTCCCTTACTCTGTAGAAACTTTGCTGGTGGATCGAACTGCATTTCCCTAACTACACTAGAAGTTGATAGACAAATGAACAAAAACCATAAATAAATAAATATAAAATATAAATAACACTACCAACAACTGGCCTTACCACAAGGTAAACCGCAAATCTAGAAAAATCAAAAAAATAAAATAAAACAACAATAATAGATTTACTCCTTTGAGTTCTTACATATACTTCCTTGACCCAAAACCCGTAGAGAACTCTGCTTGAAGACTGACAAGAATGACCTCCGTTAACTTTTGTCCAAACTTTAACAAATGAGTACGGGAATGAATTCCCACCTTGGCGTTGTATCCTCCCTCTCTATAAATCTTCCGGGCACACTCCCAAATGGTTACCGGAACAGTTATAAGCTCACTGCAGCCACACGAATGTTTTCTTATTCGCGTTTCACTCCTTGTTGTGCGCACGCGCGTGGGACTTCCTTACTCATCACGTTACCAGGCAACACTTGGTAAACACCTTTTACGCGTCACCTCGCGTACACGTTCTGACGTCAATGAATTGCGCTCCTTCACGTACTCGTTCCGCTTGCCTACAGCGGTGCCTGGATACGCCGAACGCTCCTCGAGCGTTCTTTCTTCGTGAGGTACGTTACCGAGATATATATTTTTTTGAAAATGACTAGATTTACTTCCGTGGTTTCACCTCTTCCCTCGAGTATCTCGCCACAGTAAATCTTCTTCCTTTCACTCAAACGCTTCCTTTTCCAGCACGATGTTCTTTTCTTTTGTAATCCGCTATCTTCTTTTTTTTTTTCCTTTCAATTTTCCTTTGTGGATTCTTCTGCTCTCCATTCCCGTGCCCTCTCTGACTGGAGAGACTTTAACTCATCGCCAATATTAAATTCCAAAAAGACGTGAATGTAGATTTGAATAGTTTTAATTTAAGTAGCACGGCAGACTTCCTTCCAGCTCCAGACTTCTGCAGCAACTGAGTCTTTTACTGGAATACTACATGCTTAGTTCTATACTAGAACATAGAACATCACCTGAAGGTAAACACAGCGCATGCCACAAATAAAGAGATATTACACTAAATAAGAACAATGTAAATTACAACAGTTTTATAGAACAGTCTTTAACGAAACAGCATGCCTTCCCACAATTTAGGCATAACTTTTGATCTCTTCTACTCTATATTTCTTCCTTGGAAAGCGGACCACGTACACCCCCAATTTGCACTGCCTCACTCCCATAAACTGTCTTGCCCTCCAGTCTCTTTTCTCTCATTATGCCTATTCTTTGATCTGGTTTATTTCGATCACTGTTTCTTTTTGATAATCTATGCTAGTAACAAGATTAATTTACTCATCATAATCTTCAGGTGGATTTTTTTACCTGAGCCAATACATCTGCTACATCAATTCTTAACCCTCAATTGAAAACAGAAGTCCATTTCTCCTCAGACCACCCCGATTCAGCAACTAAGCAATTGAAAGTAGTCAGATAGGAAAAAGATCTTTCTTTCCTTGTTTAAGGTTCAGTAGTTCTGGATCTACAGACTGTGTAAAAGTGTGTTTATCAAAACGGTGTTTTATTACCTCCTTGAAGTTTGAATAGTTGTAAAGAAGGGTGTCACCCCTTTCTACCGCGGGTATAGGCCAGGTAGCAGCTGTACCTCCTAAGTAAGAGAGAAAAAATGCCACCCTAGACCGATTATCAGGAAAAGGAGCTGCTCTACACATGAAATGCAACTGACAATGATTCAAAAAGGTAGACAATGTAGAAGGTTCTCTAAAGAATCTTTCAGGTGTGGCAAGAGAAACAGTTTGACTGGTTACTACTTGTGCTATAGAAGTGGAATTGGCACCTTCAGCAGCCCCTTTATTTCCAAGGGACTTATATGCGAGTCAGGATAATTAAATGTTGGTGGTTTAAGTTTAATTTTTGACCAGGCACCCCACCCATGGGTTGCCTGTCTGTTTCACTAACACCACAGGGATTTCTTTGAATATCAGCTAGTCTTTGTGCCAGTTGCTGTGCTTCTTCCTGAGACTGTTGTACAGTTTGAAATAACTCTTTGGTTTCATTTTGTACTGTTAACAAAAGATTAAATACATTTGCTAATGAAGGATTCTGGGGTTCCATCTCACTCGGATATGATGAGTACGTGGGCCTGCTATTCTGTAACAATATGCACTACCTTGCACTGAATTTCTACCTTCAGGTAGTGCTATCCTGTAGGAGCTAGAAGCTAATTAATAAGAGAATTCCCAGCACCCCCAACCACTGTATCCGTCTGACTCCTATATAAAGTATCCAGGACAAAACAGTGTTCAGGGGAAAGGGGAAGTGGATAATAAAGAAAAGAAAGTCAGTTTGCTCCGCTTACACAATCCCTCTGGATATGGACACCTCTGCACTGGTCAATTTGCGTTTACTTGGTGTACATCAATTAACATCCCTCTTTCCTACTACTTAATGATGGGCTGCATATGAGTGAATACCATATCACCTACAGTTACTGTAAAAAGTGACTAACAGCAAGAAAAAAGGCTGAACCCAGACAAAAAATAATGCTGGTAAAAGAAAAGCAGGAATTCTTAGTAAGTGCTTCAGGCAAGTATTTAGGTAAGTACAGAGAACATTCTATGAACAGCAGGCAAATGAGTGACTCTGCACTCACATTTTATCCTCTTGAGCAAGGCTCCAAAACCACGAGGCTCGGCATCTTATGGAGTGGGCGTGGCCAGCCTTTGCGTGCATCACGGGCATGAACTAGCACAACTAGACTGCGTCCTGAGTAGCGTGGTCTGAGTTGTAGTCATGACAGCATGGACACCAACAGGGCTCGAAATAGTAAAATTTGCATAATTTCCCTGTGTGTAATTATGAGAAATGTCAGAAAAACTATGTGAAACGTCAGTCTCACATTTAGTACTATATTTGAGCTCAAAATGCATCCTTGGGCCACCATTTTTGAAAAGTTTGAGACCTAGTCTTTCTAGTGAGAGTATGGCTTGGCTTGCAGAGTGGGAAGTCAGGCTTCAATCAATCAAGGATTTATCACCCATGAGGGTCTCAAGCCGCTGGAGTAGCTAACTGCTTCGTTGTGATTTGTTCATTCAAATAGCCAGCTCTTGAGTTCTTTCTTGAAATTCCGGAGTGATGCGGCAGTCCTGAGCTGCCGGGGAATGTCGTTCTAAGCTATGGGTGCCAGGTGTGAAAAAGTGCATCCTTCGATTTTGCTTTGGCAGATCTGGGGGGTCTCTGCAAGGAAGAGGGAGGCGGATCGTAGGTGTCTGGTCAGTTGATGTAGGGCCATGCATTTTTTGATGTATGCGGGTCCTTCTTTGCACAGGGTATTGTATGCGTGGGTCAACATCTTGAACTGGCATCTCTTCTGGATTGGGAGCCAGTGTAGCTTCTTGAGGTGCTGTGTGATGTGGGTCTGTCTTGGGAGGTTGAGGATGCCTTGCTGCTGAGTTTTGTATTATCTGTAATCTCTTCAGGAGGTGTGCGGTGATTCCTACGTAGAGTGTGTTCCCATAGTCCAGCCTGTTGGTGACAGGGGCCTGCGTGATGGTCCTTCTGGTGTTGACTGGGAGCCACCTGAAGATCTTGCTTAGCATGAGTAGGGTTTGGGAACAGGCTAATAAGACTGCATTTACCTGTTTCTTCTTATATAGCTTGCTGTCCATGAAGATGCCGAGATTGTGGGCATGGTCTGTTGGAGCAGGGGATGGGCTGAGTTCACCAGGCAACTATGCGTCGTTTCATGGCGAGTTGTTTTTCACAAATACGAGGACCTTCATCTTGCTTGTGTTGAGCTTGAGACAGTCGCCCTTCATCCAGTCGGTGACGTTCATCATACATCTGTGGAAGTTGGCAGTGGTGGCGGAGGGGGGTCGTCTGACTGCGAGAGGATGAGCTGGGTGTCATAGACTTAGGAGATGATGCTGAGTCTGTGTGATCTGACAGTGTTGGCCAGGCGAACCATGTACATGTTGAAGAGGGTGGGGCTGAAGGGCAATCCTTGAGGGGCGCTGCAGATCAACTTCTTAGATTCTGAGGTGAACGGTGGGAGACATATTCTCCGGGTTCTTCAGGTGAGGTGTGAGCCGATCAATTTGAGTGCGTCTCCCTGGATTCCGATGCAGTGGAGTCTGTTGATCAAGATGTGATGGGAGATGGTGTCAAAGGCAGCTGACAGATCCAGGAGGATGAGGGCTGCCACTTTGCTGCAGTCCAGGAGGGCCCTGATGTCGTTGTTGGCCGCAATCAAGGCTGTCTTGGTGTTGTGGTTGGCTCAGGATACGGATTGAGAGAGGTCCAGGAGGCTGTTGTGTTCCAGGTGTTTGGTGAGTTGCTGGTTAATTGCCTTCTTTGGAACCTCCGCTGCAAAGGGGAGCAGGAGATGGGCTGGAGGTTTTTTGATTCTGCTGGGTAGGCAGATGGTTTCTTCAGGGGGGGCATAATTTCAGGCCTCAGGAAAGGAGACCAAGGTGATGGAGGTGTTCAAAACTTTCTTTAACTTGTTGCCAATGATCTTGCTCCCGAAGTTGAAAACGTGGTGGGGACAGGGGTCCGTGGGTGCTCCCGAGTGCAGCGCTCATGAGGAAGATTGTGGCTTGAGGTGTGAGAGGAACCCACTGGGTGAGCAGGTGTTCGGGGTTTGTGTTTGATTGTGTGACCAGGCTAATGCTGCCAGTTACGGGGGTTGGGGTTTGAGGTTTTCGTAGATGACTGAGCTCTTGTTGTAGAAGAAGTCCGCTAGGGTGTCGCACAGTTCTTGCGAGAGGGTGATGTAATTCTCGGCAGCTGCAGGGTTGAAGAACTCCTTCTATGCAGTCTGCTATGCATTCTTCTTTGTTTCTTTTGGGAGGCGGCGGTGCTGCTTGAGTACTATCTTGAATGTGGTATGGTCTACTGCTTCTTTACTGGTGCTTCACTTCCTCTCTAGTTGTCAGCAGTTGTATTTGGTGGATTTCGGCTTCACAGGAAACCAGGTGACTCTTCTAGCAGGTCCTTTGAATTTGGCTGTCTTGGCGGGGGCCATTGTGTTGGTGCATTCTGTGATCCACTGGGAGAAGCTCTTCGCAACCTGTTCTTGGTTGGATGTTTTGTCTGAGAGGAGAGAGTTGAGAGCATTGTTCTACTGGTCTTCTGATATCTTTTTCCAGTTTCTGCGCATGGAGCTGAAGGGCATTCAGCCAGTGTTGGTAGGTCCTGAGATGGTGAAGTGGACACTTTAGTGGTCCATGTGAGCTGTGAGGCGTGGTTGTACTTGACTCTGTCTCTGGACATGTCAATCGTGTGTCCTGCGATGTGGGTTGGGTAGGGTCGGTGACAAATTGCTTGAGGCCATTGTAGCTCATGCTTTCCAGGAGGTCAGTTGTGTCAGTATCACTGGGGTCCTCATGGTGGAAGTTGAGATCCCCTAGGAAGATTTAGTGCTCAGAGTCGATGGCGATTGGGGCAATGAGGTCAGGGATGGCGTTGCAGAAGCTGGGGCATGGTCATGGGAGTCTGTAGGCGAGGGTCCCTCTGATGGTGCTTTTTTCATCTGTGTGAGGTTGGAAGTTGAGATGCTCCATTATCAGGGTTGAGTCGTCTGAGGAGGTCATGCAGCAGATGGTGTCCTTGTAGATGAAGGCCTGCTTGCTTCACTTTCTGTTTCAATGCCATTTGAAGTATGTATTTGCGTGTCTTTTTTTTAGAATTTTACATATAGCGCGAACTAGACCCGAAGATATCAGGTATCAGACACTTTACAAGAGCACCAGTTTCATTACAGATGGACACATTCATTTTTGTTTGTTAGGCACGGGGAGATTATGTGATTTGCCCAGAATCACAGGATGTTTAGCCTCGTTGCCAAGACTCAAACCCGGTTCCTCAGCTTTGTGGTCGGCGCTCTAGCCGCAAGGCTACATACTCTTCCCCTGGTAGACGTTGCATCTCTTTCAAAATTCACTGACCTCCAGTGACTTTATCCAATACATACTGTTTGCTTTTTTTTTTTTAACTGATCTTAATTGTTTTTTCAATGAAACCTTGCAAATCGCTATATTTTCAATAGTCTGTTGACAACATAGTTATAGGTTACAGTTTCATGTGTCAAGCATTCGTTCATTGATTATGCATATTGCAGGCTGTTGTTTGGGCTAAATAGATTTAACTGAACGCAAACATTTAACACTATAGGCTAGGTTGTACAATATGATACCAACATTTATAATATTTCCAATTGACCTGACAATATTCATAGTAACTTGTCAGGTGGTGGGGGAAGATGAGTATAGCGATTTCAGGTATGTTTACCTGGGATTTCTTAAGAAACCACTTTTTCAAAACGGGATTCCTTATGTTAGAAATGTGTGTGCTAACTGTCTCATCCGTGGCACCAAACTTTTAAATGTTGTTGTTTAGTACTCATTTGGAAAGTCGCAGGGGCATGCTATCATATATGTTTACATTGAGCATGTTTTCAAATAGGTCATCCCATTTCTGAGCAATGGGGCTTGTTCTGCAGCTCAATGCTTTAAGTGTTGTGCACCATTTAGTTAGTGACGGAAGAGCTGGAGCCTTCCAAGACACAGTAATGGCTCTCCTAGCCAGTATCAAAGGTAGGTATAAAACTTTGATTCCACTCAGTGACCTTTAGGGTTGCAGAAAAGTTCTAAAATACATCCCAATATATTTTGTAGCTCGATCCGTTGTGATATACTGGCTATTGCTTCCCCAACTCCGGTCCAATATTTAGTAATTAGCGGGCACTTCCCTATCATATGGCTGAACCTGGCTTGGGTTTCATTGCCTCTGAGACAGTTAAAGGATGCCCCTGGATGTATTTTAATAAACTTTTTTAGGGCCAGGTAAGCCCTGTATACAAACATTAAAATGGATGTATTGAAATCTGGCATTAACGGTCACTTGGTAGGGACAATCCAGTGAACAGATTTGATGCAGCGCTTTGCCCTGTGCACATTTCCTGTGCAAACTCAAGTACAGGATGGCGGTGGGATTCACAATGGTTCTGTGGCGGACAGAAAGTCCATCCGCCATGGTTCCGCAAGGCGGTCCCTTTCCGCCCGCCTAGCGGAGTCCGGAACCAGGGCAACCTTGCAGTGGTGCCGTGCAGGCACCGCCGTAGTGATTATGATGTGCCCTTCCACCTGTCTTTTTGTGGTGGATATCCCTCACAAAAAGACAGGCGGAGACTGGCTTTGGGGGCCCGTTGCGGGCCCCCTCTGTGGGGGGTGTGCACTGGGGGGGTACCATGCAGTTCCATGCCATGTGGTGCCTGCCACGTGGTGCGGGGAAATGCTGTGCATGCTCTTTTAACATTGCGGACGGTGCAGCAGCCAGCAGCTGCATTCGCAATGTTAAAAGACCAGGATGCGCCCGCCAGTATGGCGGGTGCATTCTAATTACACTGGTGAGACCGCCGTACGTTCGGCAGGCGGTCCCATCACCGTTATGATGGCGGGCCTCCGCCTGCCATCATAATGAGCCCCTTAGTTCCAAACGTGTTTGACACAACCATCAATACATTTCAACAACGTGAAGCACATTTGGCCCCACAAAAATTACAGAAAACATTAGATTTGCTAACCATAAAGGTTTATTGAAAGATTACCAAAGTAACAAACTCAAATCATCAAATTAGTTGTAAATCAGAAATCAGTACATTAGTCAATATAAGTAAAAACGATTCAAAATGGTAAGGGCAAAGACAAACTATTCTAAAGCCGTCGAAACATAAATCAAAGCAGACTCAGTTTCCCATGAAGGGAAAAGAAAGCCTACTTAGCTAGGCTAAGGAAAAGGTTGGCGAAAAGTCAGACGAAAGTGGTCAGTGTGAAAAGCCTCTGAAAACTAGCATCAAATGAATCAAATAAAGATTTGTTAATCAGGTAGAGATGGTAAATGCCCAAAAGTCTAACCACTTCCATCACGAGAAAAAGACATCATGTCTAAATGGAGCCGGACAGGCAAGTTCTGACCACTAATCTTCATAGATAAAGAACTGTGGGGCATATTATCAAGAAACGGCGTTAAAATTATCGCTGCTGCCGCTAAAGCGGCGATAATGGGCTTGATAATATGCCCTTAAGAATTGCCATAGAAGCCCATGTTCTGGTGTCAACATGGGTTTCTATTGGAATTCTCCAGGGCATATTATCAAGCCCATTATCGCCGCTTTAGCGGCAGTTTTCTGCCGCTAAAGCGGCTATAATTTTAACGCCATACTTGATAATATGCCCCTCAGATTTTTAATTTTGCTACACCCAAACACTATACCCATGAAGTGAGCCAATCAGGTTAAGGTACATTTATGGTAAAGTAACCGCATTATTTCACATAATAAAATCTCTGCTAAGCATACTTCAGCCTTCAACATCTCCAACATAAGAAGCTGGTCCCGTCTTGGGATGTTCTCTCCAGCTGCACTTGTTTGCGAATATTTCAAACACTGCTTAAACTAAACAGTCACATGAGAAAGCATCAACAAAGCTTAATCTTTCTAGGCTGCTGGTACAGGCTCTCTCCTGAAATGAAAAAAGAAAATACACGCAACTGAGTACAGAGAAACATTACCCATTTTTATTATGAGGTCCATATTAGCTATGGACAAGTAGAAAGTAAAAATATGCACAGTAAATACAATGGTGTCCTGCAGGTGAACATAGTTATGAATGTAAAACATTAAATTAGGGAAAAGATTTTTTCCAGTTCCATGCACCTTCATTGAGTTAACCTCTTAGGTCAGGTTTCGATTTTTCTGTTAGTCTCACTTAGAATGTTCCTGTGTGTTTCAAAATTCCTTTTTAAAACCAAACCATCACTCACCTGCCATCTCTACTAGTGTTACATGCTGTTAACGTAGCATGCAACACATATCGCAAGCCAATGGCTAAGCTCATCGCATGCCATCTGTGCTGTGATTGGTGTATTTCTTCAAAGAGGGGCGGGGCGTGGTAGACAGCGTCCGACAAGGGCATTCATGGTAAGATTTGGTCTTGACACTATTGATGGGAAGCAGTTCTCTACAAAGTGCTGCACGTGGCCAGGGTTACATCCCCAATGGAGGACATCCAGCTGCCTGTACATTTGTCACCCATTGAGCTCAGAGATCTAAAGGAAGTCCGTGGAGTAGCTACATCCCTCTTCATCGATACTCCAATTAGGATGCATAGAAGTGCTCATAATATACATGCAGCAGATATATTCCTGTCACCAATCCAAGTTATATTCATTGATTCTGTCAACATGCAACTGTGCATTCATGAATTCTGAAGAGACTGCAGTTGGGTGTGGTTGTGTCCATTAGTGCGGCTGGTCATAATGCTGGCTTCCATGAAAGGACAATTAAAGATATTCTGCAGTGAATAGTGTGTGTCTCTGCATTCTGGTCTTCAATAGTAACTGGAGACTACAGGAGAAGACAATACATTCATTCATATTGTTAATTTGAGCTTCCATGTTTCACCCATCCATGTTATGAAAGGATGGCAAGCGTGTGCTCTGGTATCGTTGGTGGGAGGATAATCAACTCTAGGGATGGCAGAATATGTTTCCAAAAACTCAAAACAATATTTAGTTAACTTGAATCAGAAAGAACAGAGGGTAACTTTATTGAACTGATTCTGGGTTTGCGCTGATGAATGTTCTAGTGGTTTTGATGTAGCGCTTATAAGTTTGAAAATTGTAGGGGTGCGTTATATTCACTGTTAGTTGGCACCCGCATATAATCAAATGTGTACTCAGGTATTTTGTGTGCAATGTATTACGAATTGTATAACCTATATCGATTTTAATAGAAGTGTTAGCTATGTACAAGCATCTTATGTATATATTGAAGCAATGCATAGAGCTTAGTCCTTTTTGAACAATGAGATGTTAGAAATGTGTAACTTAGACTTCGTGTCTGTAGACTGTTTAGTTTGACCACACATGAAAGAAAGACGTAAATGTCAATACTGTGATTTAAACCTGCTTGTGTAACCGAAGTAGTGGCCAGAATTCGCATCTATCGTTGAGGCGAAAGGCCTGGTATTTTCTTATGTTAGCCAAGGGCAATAGGCCAAAAAGGATTTATTCCAGTAGAGGTTTTAGGCTGTAGTAAATTGCAACTTAAAAGATGTGAAGAATGTCTGCTTTGCATGATCTCACCCCAGGTGCAAGGACAGTTGCTCGTTAGTAGAGAAGCTCTTTGTTCACAAATTGACTTATGTAGTAAAAGCCAGACATGGGAGTGTATTGGAATGTGCCAATCGTAACTCCTAGTGCGGATGGCGTCTGGGACTCAAGGCCAAGCGATGGACGATGGAACTGGACAGCGCTCTGTGGAAATTTACTGAAAGACGACCCCGCAGAAGAGGAGGCGCAAAGGGCGTGTTCTGAGACTTGGGGTTCTGTATTAGGGACAGCGCCCCGAGGGTGGAGGCAGAGCAGATCAGAGCAGCCCTGAGCAGAGGAAGACTAGGCTAAGAGATAGAGGGGGCAACTTAGACCAGCTCTAAGTGAAGTCTTCTTATGAAGTTTCACTCTGACACCTTTTATTCGATGAGGGTCTCAAGGGATTGCTAAGTAGGGATGTCATCTAGTGCAGAGTAGGGACTGAGATGGTATGGTTCAGTGTCCCTAGTATCGACATTTGCTTGGTGGTGTTCTACCTCATGCTTTTAGAGATTGTACTCTTAGTTATTTTTAGCCGTATGCGGATTCTCCGTAGAGTAGCATTTGTGTTAGTGCCTATGTACTTGTTGTGCCTCGTATTGAGGACTTTGTATCTGCAAATCTTCATGCTGATAATAAAAACCAGAGAGCCAAGAGATTAGGTCTCGAGTCCTTGATTATGGCAAATTGCGGACAGTAATTTTGATAATTGTGTTTTTCCCTCCACGCTATTGGGCAAGTAAAAAGGTCCATCTGACCAGAGTGGGTTCCAGTAGATAATTGCGAGATACTCAAATGGGCCGGAGCAGTTGGTAGCAAACGAGGATGGTTTCTTACTGATAGCGAGGGAAGATTAGATAAGGATAAGTGACCCTTGAGGCTCAAGAGACGATAAGTGATGCTGAATCATCAGATGGCGAGCAGCAGACGGCAGCAGATGAGCATCGACGGCGAGTAGCAGCACGGCCGAAAGCAGCAGTTCCAGGAGTGAGTATGAAAATGAGATGTTGTAGATTGCGGTGTTGATTTGTTGTGTGATGTCTTGCGGAGTTGTTGTGTATGTCGTGTGACTGTGAGATCAGGCTGTGAGCGCGCGCAGCCCGGGAATTGTGGTGTAGAAGACACCTGAGATAGATTTTGTTGACCACCCAAAGGAGATCGTGAGGTACCATCGATCACCTGGACCGAGATAGGGGGAGCGAATGCGTGTGTGTATGGCAACTTAACGCTGGTCGTGGGTTGTGGTGTGCAGATCGGAGTGTTAGTAACCTATCAGAGGCGATCTGTCTGGCCGGACGGGGGCAGACGGGCGCCAATTGAGGTCAACAAGGTCGAGAGACTGTGGACGAACAGTCAGAGGCTGTGGACGGACAGCCAGAGAAGTAACTTAATTGGTTATTTCAGTGTGTGAATGGGACGTGAGTAAGCGTGAAACGAGTTTGGAGAAGGGAACTGCTGCGAGCGAAGGAAGGTGACGTCAGAGAGTGTCGCGCTGTGATAGGCCGGTTGGTGTGAGTCGCGCTGTTATTGGAGGATTCGGGAACAAGAAGTAAATAGAGCGCGAGATCGAATTTGCTCATTATGAAGTGCCTTAGGGCTTTGCGAGAGTTGTGTAGAGGCGATAAGCATGTGGTGGTTCGTGGGGGAGAAGAAGCCCCTCCCGAGGATACCCCGGCACATTACATGGCACAGAATGTGGGGTTACATACTATAGTTTGGATCGAGAACTGGCACAAGGTTACACAAGGTGAAGGGGAATTAGCTTTCCCGAGGTACGGCTCATTTAGATTAGCGGTGCTGTACCAACTGAAGACGGTGATGGGGTCCTTAAAACCCTTGCCAAGACCAGCACAGTTTGAAGCATTACATGCGTGGATTAGAGCAGCGCATGATAAGGAAAAGGGAAGAAGTCAGGAGAGAATGAGGAAGTCGATTAGGGCATTTCAGGATGCCAAGTGGGACGCAGCGGAGAAAAGATGGAGAGTGCAGACAATTGAAGAAGCGAAACTGTATCCCGCGCTAATGGAGGAGACTGGGATAAGGCATGGGAAAGCACAGAAAGAGGAAGATAGTGATTCTGATGATGGGGTATTGCAAAGATTGCTAGACGAGAGACCACCCCCTTATAATCCAGATGAAGAGGATGATAGGTGGGGTGAGAGGGGAGACTCTAGGAGGGTAACAATCCAGCCTGAGACCCGAGTGGAAGGGTTGGTTTCATTTGAAACAGCGAGTTCTTAGGGTCAGTCGGAGACCAGTGGAAGGATTGGAAGAGAGATGAGGTTACCGGATGCCTTAAGGGTACCGGTCACCATTGGACCGATTGTGTCAATATACAGTCCGGAATCAGAGGAAAGAGAGAGGTCAGAAAGAGTGGCAGAAAGAACGAGGAGAGAAAGCGGGGAAAGTGAGTTGGAAGGGGCAACGGCCCGACCTCCAAGCCCTGTACAATGGAGTACACCATTAGCAGCGGTGTCGGATACATCTAGGGGCGAAGAGGACGAGAGACCGGTGAGGCCGAGGACTCTGATGGAGTCGAGATCAGATTCAGGGTCATGGGTACCGCCAAAGAAGCAAATGAGCTGGAATATGGGCCGAGCGGGGACAACCCCAGTTGCCTTTACGAGCCATTCCGCTCCCATAGAACTACCAGAAGAAAGGAGAGAGCAGGAACCGGAATGCGAGTATGATGAGGGACGTGGAGCAAGTTGTCAGGTGTTGAAAGGGGCCTTGAAGGCAGGAATGATAGATGTAGTAAGACTTAAAGCAGAGGCGGATGAAATAATATATGGGAATCTACCTCTTGAGAGAGTAGTGACATATACTCCAGATGAATTGCTTTTTGTAGCAAAAGATGTGACTCGTAAAGCACGAGTGGCACATGAGAAACTGGCGGGTTTGGCTAGAGAATATGGGGTGGATCTGTCCAAGACTAGAGCATTACAAGGGAACCATAGGATGCATTGTACTGAGCGGGAATTGGAAGAGAAAAGAGTTGTTGGTCTAAGGTCACATACTAAGGAACTGATTGTAGCTATGAGAATATGGCTGATGCTTGACAAATGGCAAGAGAAATGGGCTAGGAAAAAGAATTCTAGAGGAGCGAAGGGAGGGAGCTCTGAAGGAGATTTGCAGGAGGTAAAGATCCTCCCCTTGAGAGAGGTGGCGAATGGAGGATATGTGCATGTACCATGGAGCAGGGGGGATTTGGCATCATTTACGAATGATTTTCCCAGGCTCAGGGAGAAGCCTGCAGAATGGTACAAGCAAGTTGAGCGTTTCGTTAAGATTTCGAAGGTGTTGTGGATAGATCTGAACACCTTATTCGACATCGTGGTTCCGGGAGATCTGTGGAACGCATGTAAAATTGCTGTTGATTGGCCGGACTATGAGCCTGATAGGAACATAGTTACAAATGGTCCGTCGCCCGTGGTAATGAGGCTGTACGATAAGGTAATTACCTGGTTGAAATCGAAGGTTTCACCCCAAGACATCGATTGGGTGAAGATAGACAGGACAGTGCAGGAGCCAAAGGAGACAGTACATGAATTTTATGAGAGACTTTTGAAGGCTTTTAAGCAGTACAGTGGTTTAGATGAGCTGGAAACGAAGGACATGGGACAGTTTGTGTCTAAGTTCGTGCTGGGTTTGAAGCCCGAGGTCAGTCTTATGATACAGCAGCATTTGATCTGTTGGCAGAATAAGCCTGTAGACGAGATCTTGCGGTATGCTAGGTACTGCACGGATGAGATTGAGTCCAAGCATAAGAAGATGAAGGATAACTTATTGCTCATTCAGATGCAAGCTGCTCAGGGACCGCCGAATGGGGGTCCGGTGGGGCGGAGACAGGGAAACTATCAGACAGGGAATCAGAACGCGCAGGGTCAGGGAAGGCCGAGGCCCGTTGACCCTAGGACAGGCATAGATGTAGCGATCTTGAAGAAGACGACTGCTTGTCACCAGTGTCACCAGGTGGGACACTGGAGGCGCGAGTGTCCCTTGAACCCCTATAATCAGCCGCAGATGGAGGGAGGAATGGGTCAGGTCCCTGGGGCGGAACAGGTACAGACGGTGACTGTACCGAGAATGATGCAAGGGGGGGCCGGCGTCTCGCAGGTGCAGGTTCCCCAGCCACCCCGGATGCAGAACATACAGCAGGGAGCGCGGACTTATTTGCAGATGCCCATGTTCGAAGTAGGAGAGGAGAGGGATGCAGATTTGCTGGCGCAGCTAAGTTTAGGTCAGGATGATGATTGCATACTTAGGGCCATTCTAGAGGTAGATCAGAGAGGACCCTTTGTGGAAGCAGAACTCGATGGACGCCCTACTACCTTTTTGGTAGATACGGGGGCTACCAGGTCAACTATAAGATCAGCAGTAATTCCGGGGGTAGCCCTTTCGGGGGAATGCATACAAGTGGTTGGAGTGGCGAACAAGAGGCTAGTGAGCCCCTTAACGGAACCGATTCCAGTCAGGATAGGAAACTTTAGGGATCGACATCAGTTCGTGGTGTGCGATTCTAGTCCTGTTTGTTTGTTGGGAAGAGACTTGTTGTGTAAGCTCAATTGCACAATCTACTGTACCCCGAAGGGAGTAGAGGTACAGACGAGGGATGATGACGCGACCTTTAAGGTTGCAAATCAGCGGATGTGTGTGGAAGTGTACCCAGCTTTGACAGTGGAGGAGCTTCCACCGGATTTGAGGGAGTCTGTATCGACCGATGTGTGGGATCTAAGCGGAGAGGAGATCGGCTTAGTCAGGGGAGTGGAACCAGTGAGAATACAGGTTAAGCCGAACGCGGAATTCCCGAGAACACCCCAGTATAAACTGTCGCCTGAAACAATTGCAGGGATCAAACCTGTGATCGAGTCTATGATTAGGCAGGGAATACTGGTGGAGATCATGGGTAGTCCATGTAACTCACCCATTATGGGATTGCAGAAACCAAGTGGGAAGTTTAGGATAGTGCAAGACCTGCGGAAAATAAACGACATAGTTGTTCCATGTTGTCCAGTGGTACCGAATCCATCTGTGATACTGTTCCAGATCCCATGCGAAGCTGGATGGTTCACAGTGATTGACTTGTGTCAGGCATTCTTTTCGATTCCCCTACATGAAGAAAGTAGATTTCTTTTTGCATTTAGGCTAGAGAATCGGATATTAACATGGTGTCGTATCCCACAGGGGTATACGGAGAGCCCGTCAATTTTTAATCAGCTCTTAAAGAAGAATCTTGAAGGTCTAGTGTTGCCGAAAAACTCTGTTTTGGTGCAATACATTGACGACCTGCTTGTTGCGTCAGAGACAGAAGACGCTTGCAGGGTCGATACCATTGCGTTGTTGAATTTCCTGGGAGAGAACGGTCACAAGGTGTCTCCAAACAAGCTGCAATACTGTTTACCCGAGGTACAGTATTTGGGGCACAGAATTGAGAAGGGTAAAAGGAAGGTGTCTCCAGATCGCATTGATGCGATTCTGAGGATGCCAGTTCCCTCGACACAGAGGGAAGTTAGAATGTTTTTGGGAATGGTGGGCTATTGCCGCCAGTGGATCCCAAACTTTTCCTTTGAAGCGAAGCCTTTACAGCGGTTGACGCGAAAGGATGTAAGTGATCCGGTACCATGGGACGACGACTGTTTGAAATCATTTCTGAGGCTGAGAGAAGCCTTATGTAGCGCTCCTGCGTTGGGAATGCCGGATTACAACAAGGCATTTGCATTATTCTGCTGCGAAAGAGAAGGTTGCGCATTAGCAGTGTTAACCCAGAATCATGGAGGTGTCCGTAGACCAGTTGCTTATTTCTCAGCTACTTTAGATCCGGTAGCTTCTGCGTTGCCCGGATGTCTCAGATCCGTTGCGGCAACAGGTGTCAGCATCGAGAGATGTGAGAGCATTGTGATGGGTCATCCTCTTACTGTACATGTGCCACATTCTGTTGAATTGTTGATGACCAGGACTAAAACACAGCACCTTCGAATAATAGGCTGACTCGTTATGAGCAAGTTATCCTTGCAGCCGATAATGTGACATTGAAGAGGTGTGCTGTTTTAAATCCTGCTACATTGTTACCTATTCCATTTATAGATGATAATGAAGATTGTGAGGACCATGATTGTCTCGATGTGACTGAACTATGCACCAAACCGAGACCCGACATTGTCGATGAACCGCTCCCAGTGTCAGATGAGATTTTCTTTGTAGACGGTTCATGTTTAAGAGACAGTGTCGGTCGACTGAGAGCAGCGTTTGCTGTATGCACCATCACGGGTGTGGTTGAAGCCGCTTGTTTGGAAGGAGTACACTCCGCACAGGTGGCTGAGCTCATTGCTTTGACTCGTGCCTGTTTGGCAGCCGACAAGATCCGTGTAACTATTTACACGGACAGCCAGTATGGGTTTGGTGTGGTTCATGACTTCGGACAGCTATGGTCCCAGAGAGGGTTTATGACGTCTTCAGGTTCTCCTATAAGAAATGGTGAACATGTACGGAAACTGTTAAAAGCATTGCAAGGTCCAGATGAAATTGCTGTTGTTAAATGTGCTGCCCACACAAAGGGAAATGATTTCGTCTCGTTGGGAAATAACTACGCTGATGAAGTAGCCCGATTTTGTGCAGAACAGGGATGCAACTTCACTGAGACCCACGTCGAGGAAACTGGGGAGGAGGTGGTGTACGGTCAGATGTTAGCAATGGCCGACTCATGGGAGGAACTGAAACAGCTTCAGGAAGGGGTCTCGGAACAGGAACGTGACAGCTGGATACGAGCGGGATGTGAGAAGGGAGATGTGGAAATATGGGTTTCGAATGATGGACGAGCAGTGTTGCCGGAAAGTTTGTTGAATCCCATGGCGAGGCTGATACATGGTGCTGTCCATCTGGGTAGGGATGCCATGATGAGAGTGTTTCGTCAGACTTGGTACAACCCGAAGTTTCGTGCAGTGGCTGAAACGGTGTGCCAGAGGTGTGTCACTTGTCAACAGATGAATGTGGGGAAAAGAACCGCTGTGACGTTGAGCCACATAGGGAGGTCGGGGGGACCTTTCAATAGAATGCAGTTGGATTTTGTCGAAATGCCGAAGTGTAATGGGTTGAGGTACATATTAGTGATAGTATGTGTCTTTTCCAGGTGGGTGGAGGCATACCCTACACGTAGATGTGACACACTCACAGTAGCGAAACTATTATTGAGAGAACTCATTCCAAGGTACGGGTTCCCGACGTCCTTTGAATCGGACAGAGGAACTCATTTCCACAGCGAAGTTATGAAGTTGCTTTGTGCTGCTTTGAATATAGACCAGAAGTTACACTGTAGCTATAGACCAGAAGCTTCAGGGATAGTGGAGCAGGTGAATGGAACTCTGAAGGCTCGGATGGCGAAAGTGTGTTCGTCTACGTCTCTGAAATGGCCTGACGCATTACCTTTGGTCCTTATGAGCCTCCGAAGTGTGCCTGATAGAAGAACTGGGTTGTCTCCTCATGAAATCCTCATGGGAAGAGCGATGCGTTTGCCTGCAATACCTGCTACTGCTCTGATAAATATCACTGATGATATGATCCTGGACTATTGTAAAGGCCTTGCTGACGTGGTCCGTTCTGTGTCTCAGCAGGTGCAGACAGCAACGGTTCCAGCTGCGAGTGACCGGTGCCACGACTTGGACCCAGGCGATTGGGTCCTAGTCCGAAAGCACGTGAGGAAGAGTTGTTTGGATGCTAGGTGGCGCGGCCCTTTCCAAGTGATCCTTGTCACGAACACAGCTGTCAAGTGTGGAGGTTTACCGAACTGGGTGCATGCTTCTCATACCCGTAGAGTTCCAGCACCCTTGGAAGATACAGCCCCTCTCGAGAACAAAGATCCCAGTGAGCCGACAGAGCCTCCTGAGAGGGCCAGTCAAGCTGTAAGGGTTGCTGAAGCGGCCGATGGTGCACTGAATCGAGTTGGGGAAGAACGTGAAAGAAGTACTGACCCAGAAACCGGCGAAAGAGCAAGAGGTGCAGTGGGTAGTACAGAATCGAGTTCGGGCGAAGAAGAGGAAGTCAGTGCACAGGGTATCGGGGAGAAGACCGGAGGTGCCACCGAAGCAGAAAGGGTTTGGCCCGCAAGACAGAACCGGGTAAACCTGAGGTTGGCTCCGGACACAGACCTTGCTCCAGTTTCGGAAGAACCAGAAGAAGAATCAGGGGATGAGGAGAATCCTCAAGGTGTGAGAAGATCAAAGAGAACAAGAGTGCCAAGTCGGAAGTACGCTTCACCCGAGTGGGCATATCAAGTGACTGATGCCAGGGTTACCGAGCACGGGAAGGTTGAGGTCGATGACATTGGTCAACAGTGTCCCGCTCCAGAGGGTGGAAGTGTTGCTGAAGGTTCCGGGATTGGAGATCGAAGGAATTTTGACGATTCATATTCCGAGTCCGCCATTCCTAAGTGTCATTCGAGGTATGATCTTGGACAATTTGGAGTTCCCGACGTTCACGACTGTGCCAGATCCACAAGAACTGATCATTCTTAAGCTCGAAATATTGCAGGGAGTCTTGGAGCTGTTGGGACCAGCGCTTATGTTAGATTGATTTGAGAAGGTTGCAAGCAGAGAAGAAGATAACCTAGATCCGAGCGGAAGAAGAACAAAATTAGGGATTTTTCCGTTATAGAACGAAGAAAAGTTAGGGAGGTTTGCCTAAAGTTCACGAAAGAGACACTGATGAGAAAGAGACATACCCTTTCAGAGACTGTATTGGACACTGAGTACATTCCGAAGATGGCAGATCCTGCAAACCCACATCGTAGGGCTAAATTGATAGTAGGCACGTTGGTAGGAGTTGTGATAGTCACCATATTTGCGGTAGTGATAAGTTCATACATGGTGGCTCACAGGCAAGAGGGGAAGGTTCAGGGAGCACCTACACCTATTACCCCAGGGCAGAGTGGTGTCAGTATCAGGGAGCAGGAAATATCGAAGTTGAGGGATGATCGCAGACTCCACATGGATTTGTCAAAGGGTGACTTTAAGCTTAATGCGTATGCAAGGTTGCTGTATGAGTATGTTGATGCGATGGATGTGAAGGATTGCTATGTGTGTATGCAGTTGCCTGCTTCAGTGGATGAGGGTATCAAGTATCATCATCACCCATTGACATATGGGATTTCTTGTAGTTTATTGCTCAGTTTATTTTATGACAGGAGACAGTTCGAGTATTTCTTTTCAAATTTTGATACGGTACTTCCTGAAGTTCCAGCAATCAAGCATTTGAACAAATATGATTCTAATAAGAAAGAGGACAGACTCCTGAAGTATTTTAGACCGACTATGAAGTTGGATACGGCGCATGCTCACAGGAATAACCTGACATGTGCGTTATCTGAGATAGAGAAGAAATTCATAGACCAGGTAGAGGACAGATACAGACGGTTGACCCAGACACGACACACCGGAGATAGCCCAGTAGATTGGACAGACGAGGAGAGAGCTCACAGATCCAAGGGAAGTTATGGACCAATAGCGTTAGATGAGGTACAGAGAGGGAATTTGTGTATTGGACGGCCTCAATCCGATACGGATAAGGTCGCAGTAGGACATAGCACTTGTTCTCAGACC
Organism: Triturus cristatus; assembly: GCF_964204655.1. Lineage (NCBI taxonomy): Eukaryota > Metazoa > Chordata > Amphibia > Caudata > Salamandridae > Triturus > Triturus cristatus. The sequence continues at coordinate 245,064,112 of NC_140590.1, forward strand.
TTCACAATGGAAGCTTCTGCTAAGAATTTTATGGTAGGTCCAGTAGAGGTAATTCCGACAGTATATTATGTATGTGGGAAGAATGCTTATGTCAGGCTACCTGCGAATTGGTATGGCATATGCTATTTGGCTATCATATTCCCGAAGATCTATCACACCGAGGACTTGGAGTTGTTAGAGACGAAGCGACAGTCTAGGAAACGTAGGGCTACGAACGCTGGTGCAGTGATTGGGGACATATACGGAGCAATGATACCTAGTATGGGTGTGGTATTGAATGATGTGAAGATTAGGAGGTTGGCGACTGTGGTTGATGAGTTGTCTATGAACACTGCAAGATCTTTGTTGTTGGTGGCTGGAGAGATGTTGTCGATACGGAATATGGTTATGCAGAATCGCCTTGCTTTGGACGTATTATTAGCAAAAGAAGGCGGAGTCTGCAAATTATTGAAGGTTCAGGAATGCTGCACATATATTCCAGACAACACGAAGGAGATAGGGAAGTACATAGACAACATCACGACTATTCACAAGGAGATTATGGATTTGACGGAGGAGAATGTGTGGGAGAAGATTGGATTAGGATTTGGAAGAGTGGGAACTTGGTTTGCGAATTTGGGAAGAGGATTTCTGGGATCAGTGTTGAAGCCGATTATCATTGCTGTGGTTTGTGTGATTTGTTTGTGGGGATGCGTGAAGGCATGGAAGTGGTATCAAGGAGGCAAGGTTGAAAGGGCTCTTAAGGCAAACGAGAAAAGGATGGCGAAGCTCCAGGAGCAGCAATATGAGAGTCTTAAGAGACTGGAGGGAGTTCGACATGGCAAAGTTATGACTAGCGCGGTCTAAATCAGTTCTAAAGAAGAGAAATGTAATGGTGTGATGACGGATGTCATCAAAGGGGGGAACTGATGTAGCGCTTAAAAGTTTGAAAATTGTAGGGGTGCGTTATATTCACTGTTAGTTGGCACCCGCATATAATCAAATGTGTACTCAGGTATTTTGTGTGCAATGTATTACGAATTGTATAACCTATATCGATTTTAATAGAAGTGTTAGCTATGTACAAGCATCTTATGTATATATTGAAGCAATGCATAGAGCTTAGTCCTTTTTGAACAATGAGATGTTAGAAATGTGTAACTTAGACTTCGTGTCTGTAGACTGTTTAGTTTGACCACACATGAAAGAAAGACGTAAATGTCAATACTGTGATTTAAACCTGCTTGTGTAACCGAAGTAGTGGCCAGAATTCGCATATATCGTTGAGGCGAAAGGCCTGGTATTTTCTTATGTTAGCCAAGGGCAATAGGCCAAAAAGGATTTATTCCAGTAGAGGTTTTAGGCTGTAGTAAATTGCAACTTAAAAGATGTGAAGAATGTCTGCTTTGCATGATCTCACCCCAGGTGCAAGGACAGTTGCTCGTTAGTAGAGAAGCTCTTTGTTCACAAATTGACTTATGTAGTAAAAGCCAGACATGGGAGTGTATTGGAATGTGCCAATCGTAACTCCTAGTGCGGATGGCGTCTGGGACTCAAGGCGAAGCGATGGACGATGGAACTGGACAGCGCTCTGTGGAAATTTACTGAAAGACGACCCCGCAGAAGAGGAGGCGCAAAGGGCGTGTTCTGAGACTTGGGGTTCTGTATTAGGGACAGCGCCCCGAGGGTGGAGGCAGAGCAGATCAGAGCAGTCCTGAGCAGAGGAAGACTAGGCTAAGAGATAGAGGGGGCAACTTAGACCAGCTCTAAGTGAAGTCTTCTTATGAAGTTTCACTCTGACACCTTTTATTCGATGAGGGTCTCAAGGGATTGCTAAGTAGGGATGTCATCTAGTGCAGAGTAGGGACAGAGATGGTATGGTTCAGTGTCCCTAGTATCGACATTTGCTTGGTGGTGTTCTACCTCATGCTTTTAGAGATTGTACTCTTAGTTATTTTTAGCCGTATGCGGATTCTCCGTAGAGTAGCATTTGTGTTAGTGCCTATGTACTTGTTGTGCCTCGTATTGAGGACTTTGTATCTGCAAATCTTCATGCTGATAATAAAAACCAGAGAGCCAAGAGATTAGGTCTCGAGTCCTTGATTATGGCAAATTGCGGACAGTAATTTTGATAATTGTGTTTTTCCCTCCACGCTATTGGGCAAGTAAAAAGGTCCATCTGACCAGAGTGGGTTCCAGTAGATAATTGCGAGATACTCAAATGGGCCGGAGCAGTTTCAAGGACAGTTCCATCAGAAGGACTTTACTTAGCGGGCAGAGGAAGTAGACCAAAAGAAATGTGATGTTTTGCCCAGATTTAGAATTGAATTAAATACAGGGAAACAACATTTTGAACACAGAAGTTAGCGAAGTGTGAGACAAAGATGAGTACTGCACTTAGATGGCGTTTTGCCCCTTGTGTTGACGTTCACTGGCACTCTCCTTGGTAATCTCTGAGCAAGAAGCGTAACTAACCCAGAGAGCAACTGCCCATTGCAGACACAATATCAGGCTTAATGCAGTCCACTGCATGTTAAGTTATTGTGAGAAACTGGATAACTGGTTGGAGCGTGAAACCCTAGTCAAGAAGCAACCACAATCTTTTTTTTGTCCTCATTTAACTACAAAAGAGAACCGTCTCCTAAGTGCAACAATCCCAGGTGCTCTGTCCCTGGCCCATAACCAGCCGTCACTGACTCAAGAGGTATAATCACTGGGCTTTCCCTCTACTCTCATCCAGTGCTCAGCTCGTTCCAAAAAGTGCACATTCCCAGTTCCCCCCTCAAATTTCCTTTTTTTTTTTTAAATTATTTTTAAAATATTGTTATAGCACAGCAAGAATCCAGTTTTTCATACATAGGGAAGATACAAACACACTTCTGGAATGTACACACAAAGCATAAGAATTACACCTATAAGACTATTAAATTAAAAAAGAAATACAGAAACAAGAGAAGGGGGGGGGGGGGGAAGCCACCCATTAAACATTCTCCTTCCAACTCAGGATGGGTTCCCAAATTCGATTAACAAGGGATCTACCCTTTTTGACCTTCCTTGCGTCCATCCCCTTCTCAAGATGATATACAGAGAGCAGCCTAGCTAGCCACTGTTGCAGGGTTGGAGGTACTTTATCTAACCACGCTTTTGCAATACACATTCGCAGAACCGACATGGCCATAAATAAAAAGAGAAATGAAGGGCAGTGCTCGGGCTCACCGCTTATCCCAAGTACAATCCAAGTCGGCGTGAGGGAGATCTTGATTCCCAAGAATCTATCCAAGAAGGTTTCAATAGCTCTATGCAATGTGTGTAGCTGAGGACAGAAGGCGAAAATATGGATTATACCTTCCTCTAAACTATCGCACCGTGGGCATCTAATACCTACGGTTTCCCCCCACTGAGCTATCCTTGCAGGTGTGTGATACAGAGAATAGCCCGTCTTATAATGCTGGGCCTGTAGCCCTGCAGAACATAGAATAGTCCGTCCCAATTCCAGTGAGTCTTGAAAACAGTTCTGATCTATCCCCAATTTCTCTGCCCATTTACTGCCGTATTTTCCCAGATCATCACCCTTAATGGCAGAGAGATCTGGATAGTACAATCAGCCCCGCCCTCTATGACATCCAAAATCTTATTTTTACAAAACCCTGTGGTTCCTCCCCGTTTATTGGCGAAGAAACTCTGAACTTGTAAGTATTTAAAAAAGCTCCTTCTGTCAATACCGTAACCAGCCTATAACTCCGAAAACTGGTGAACCCCATTGGTCGCCATCAAGTCACCTAATTTCTGAATTCCCCGCCTTCCCCATTCACCCATGACCGAGTCCGCGAATATTTCCCCTGGCAGGGAAACATTCCTGACCATGCAGGTATATGCGTTAAACCTACCAAGCCCACATTACTTACAAAAGGATGCCCATATTTTATAGGCTGCCAGCAGCATTTTAAACCTAGTTCTTTTAAAGTAGCTGGGATCAGTGTACTTAAGGAAGCAGTTCTCCGCCTCCTCGCCAATGAGTATAGCATATATGTCAGTAGATCCAGATTTAACCTGTGGGTCCACCGCCGCCCCGCCTAGCAGACCACACATATACTGGAGGGCTGCTGCCCAATAATACATTTTAAAATCAGGAACCGCCCAGCCACCCCTCTCCCTAGGAAGAGTCATAAAGCGGAGCGCCCACCTAGTTTTACCGTGCGCCCATATAAATCTATTAATTAGATGCTCCAACGCCGAAAACCATTTGGCCTAAAAAATAAGCGGAATTGTCCTGAATAAATAAAGGAACTTGGCCCAACAATTGACGGCTGGAGGTTGTGCATCCTGTCAAGATCTCTTTTAGCTTTAGTAATCACAGGCTCAATATTCCTATCAACAGTATTATCCAAATCTGCCGAGATACTAATCCCTAAATATACAGCAGAGTCAACCACTCGTGCATCATTACAGACTGCCCTGTTGTTCTTTATTATCTGGGTCTTAGAACCATTCAGCGCGTAGCCTGAAGCCTGCTCGAATGCCTGGGCTTCTGATTCCACCTCTACTATAGCGCTAGCGGGCATTGGAGTCACGATAGCTACGTCATCTGCGTATGCCAAAGTTTTAAAGTCTCGACCCTGGACTTTTAGTGGCACAATCTTATCATTTGAGTCTAATTTATGAATCAATGGGTCAATGTATAATGCGAAAAGAAGTGGCGAGCATGGGCATCCTTGACAGGTCCCACGCTTAATCTGAAGAGACGCAGTGTAGCCTCTATTGATTCTGATTCGGGCTGTGGGAGCTCTATATAGAGCCTGGATTGCTCTGATGTACCCCTACCCAATACCTCCCCGCCTCATGTCTATCCATGCTTTCTCTGCATCCAGCAACAAGACAGACATAGGGTCTCCTGAGACCTCCACTGCGTCGAAGAGGATAATGACTTTATGTATATGTTGCGTTGTACCCCCTCCCTGGAATGAAACCGTGCAGATCTCCTATAACTCTACAAAGTCTTAGAGCCATTGCCTTTGAGAAGATTTTTGCATCTGAGTTCATAAGGGTTAAAGGTCTGTAAGACCCTGGTTCTAAAGGCGTTTTACCCTTTTTCAATATTATCACTATGTCTGCTCCTGCCCAAGAATTCGGTATGGAGACTCCACCTTGTCCCTGCAATATCGTATCCGCCAAGTCCAGACGGACAGCTTCATGGAAGACCTTATAGAACTCAATTGGGATCTGGTCAGGGCCTGCAGCTTTACCCGGAGGGAGGCTGTTTAATGCTGTAGTAATCTCTTCAAGGGTCAAAGGTACCTCGAGTGCCGCCCTATCCTCCTTAGAGAGCAAAGGAGCTGATATAGCCCTGCGGTACTCCTGAATAACTGTAAGGTCCCTTGGCTCGTCCTCATTATATAATCCAGCACAAAATTGTCTAAAAACCTCACGGATCTCACCAGAATCCATTACAGTAGCTCCTCTGCCGTCTGAGATCTCCCTGACTTCGCCTGAGGCTGCCTTCTGCCTTGTGCGTATCGCCAGAGTGTGCCCCACCTGCTCACTTAGTTCGTGACATTGCTCTTTCTTGATTAAGAAGCTAGCAGCCGCCTTACTGGCAATACTCTCAACTGCTTCTGCTTTTGTAGATACGACTTTGAGAAGCGCTTGATCAGAAGGATTCCTATGGAGAATTGCTACATTCAATTCCTCCTCTGCATTAGCCACGGCTTTAACGAGTTTCTTTGATCTTAATTCTTCCTGTTTTTGCTTACATAGGCTAAAGCTCAACGTCTCCCCACAAACGCGTGCCTTAAAAGCATCCCAAGAGATCCCAGAAGAGGTACTTCCTCTATTAATCTCCCAAAAAGTTGCAATCCAGTCATTCATATGTTTAATATAACTGTCATCCTTAAGCAATCCTCTTTCAAAAGTCCATATACGTTCCCGCCTGACTACTTTTGTGAGTTTTAATGCTAGTACAAACGGATTGTGGTCTGAGATAATCCGAGGCAATTTCTCAATCTGGGTTCTTGACAACAGGGAATTAGAGATAAAAAAATAATCCAATCTAACACAGACCTTGTGCGGGGCTGAATAATAACGTGCCCACACATCAGTTAGAAAATTATGCCGAGCCAGGTTCACTTTTGCACGACATGTCTTTTTTTTGCGACCAAGATAGCAATGCCCAGCTTCAGTGCCCAGCCCACCCAGCCCATTAATATTAAAATCCCCACACAGGATGACCGGCTCAGGCCATAAGGGTAGTTCTAAATCCAGAAACTCAAATATATCCCCTCAAATTTCTTAATCATTTCATAAAAGCCTCTTACTGAGCTCCACCACTCATGCAAGGTGGGAAGCTCTGGTTGACACCACTTCTTACCCACTTTTAGCCACAATTCTTCCATAGCAGAAGAGCTGAAGAACAAACAGACGTTGTCTGCTCCTTGATCTCCACATTTCTTACATCTGGTGTTGTTGAACTGGCTGAATTTAGCCAGCTTCAAAGAGAACCAGAAGATTCTGTGGAGAGTAAAAAAGTGGTTCCTCTTTAACGCAGCAGACATCACCACTGAGTAAAGTAAGTTAATCGATGTTTGCCATAATTCCTCCAGCTAGTATCCATCCCAGACATGCTGAGGTGGTTTCATGCTCCCCTCTGTCACGTTTAGGGGATAATGGTACCAAAAGACTACTTCCTTCTTCTTTGCAAGAGGGTTCTGAAGTTCCTTCTCCATTATGTAAATCTTTAGCTGTGTCCACTTTTGGGCTCCTAACCAAGCCGTCATCTGGTAGTATTTAAATCTAGATAATGTCCCCTTTGTGATCGTCTCCCAGGCATCCCCTTCCTTATTCCACTACCTACCCCCATTTGTTTATACCATTTTCTTCAAAGGGTCGCACTAAATGATCTCCCATACATTCAGGAGTCCCCGGTGAATCCCATATTTTTGATAGCTGGCTGTAGTATAGAATTCCCAATAATTTTCGGATTTCATACCATAAACTTGCAGCAGATCTAAGACGGTTGAACCTCACCTCTTTAAAGAATTTTGGCGCACCAAATTTATAGGAGAATCCCTCCCCAGAAAGACCTACTAACATGACTCTATACAATACTCCCACCGATTACTTACCTGAGGATGAGCATTCTACAGTTTTTCAGCTGGAATGCACTGCAATACACTGGAATGTTGGGTAATGCCAAACACCCTTTGCTAAGCCGCCTCCGAAGTTTTTTCTAGGACAGCCGTACGCTCCTACCAGCCGAAATAAACAAAGTGATTCTCCTCTGGATTTTCCCAAGCTCTTTCCTATTTAAATTAAGCGGGAGGTTATTGAACAGATAGGTAAGTCTTGGCAGGATAGGCATTTTCATCAGATTTACCTGTCCTTAGATAGTGAGCAGCAGGTTCTGCCATTTTTTCAGATAGTTGCCGACTTCCCTGCAGACTCTCTTTAAATCAATCATCATAATGTCCTCCATATTTTGCACAATCCTAATTCCTAGGTATTTTATTTCATTTCTATGCTCAGATCACTCCCAGGCTAAATCCTAAGTCATTATTTCTGATTTTGATTCATTTACTATATCCCGAAAAGTCCCCAAACTGCCTCACTTCTAAAGATGTTTCAAAGATAGCACTCTCTACCTCTGAAGTGTATACAATCAAGTCATCAGCATATAATGCTATTTTCTAGGAGAATTCACCAACAGACAAAGTCCTAATTTTCGCATTCTTTCTTAAACTTTGAGCCAAAGGTTCTACATGTAGGTCGACATGAAGAGGGGAAAGGGGGCACCTGTGCCTGGTCCCTCTCTTTTTTTAACCGGTGTGGCTAGATTGTCATTCACAAACACATGGGCTCTTGGGGAGCTACAAAATTGTCAAATAACTTTAAGAAATAAGTCCCCTAAACCAAGATGCTTTAAGGGGGTCATTAGGTATTCCCAATTCACTCTAGGGAATGCTTTGGCTGCATCGAGAGTTACAATAGTAAGTGGCATTTTTAATATTGTTGCTAAATCTAAAGAGCCAATCAATACAAACCTCAGCTCTTTCAAATATCTTTCGGGAAGGAAACCCTTTGGATCATGTTGTATGACACCTCCTACCACCCTGCTCAACCATGAAGCAAGAATACTGGGAAAAACTTATAATCACAGTTCAGTAGGGGAGAGAGACAGTAGGACAGGCACTCAATTTGATTTAATTAGGCTTCAATATCAAAGAAATTCTTGCCTCATTCCAGGACTCAGGTATGGGTGAACTGCTTAATAAGATGGAATAATACAATCGTATCCAGACCAAGGCCACCTCATTTACTAATAAAATGTAGACTACATTGGGAATCTCATCCGGGCCAGCTGCTTTACCTCTCCTTAATTTCTTGACAGCATTCAGGATCTCCTCCCCTGTAATGTCATGATTGTAGAATTGCTGCTGTTCTGAGGTTATGCAGCAGCTTAAGCAGTACTTATCAGCCACCTTTCTCCATATCGAAGGATGGATCTTCTGCATAAAGGTCCTGAAAAAAATTATGGAACTGTTACTTGATCCTTTCACTATTTGCTATAGAGACTCCTGTTATTAAGTCCTGCACCTCTCTGGTGTAATTCAATTTCTTTGTGTTCTTGCTTTCCATGCCAACTGTTTCCTACATTTTCCCCATATTTGTAGTTCCTAAGCCTGATCACCTCCCACTGCTGCCTCACCCTCTCCTCCATCATTAACCTGAAGTCCAGCTGGTGGGTTGTCAAGGCTTTTGCTAACCTTGCTCTTAGATTTTCCTCCAGGGTACCTGTTTTCAGGGCAGTATCGAGTCTGGTGATGTCCTTCTATAACTGTTCTTTCTTTTCTCCTTCTATCCTTCCTATTCCAAGCAGCAGATAGGCTGTGCATGATCCCTCCTAGACAGGCTTTATATGCATCCCAAGTTATATCAATCAATCAATTGCTTTATTTCGACAACGTGAATCATAAAAGCATTTTCAGATAGTTGCACAGTGGATAAAAGTGAGTAATCAATGGAAATAAGTCTTTGAATACATAATTTGACTAAATATTGTGCTGACACAATGTTCCCAAGTTATATGAATTGGAGCAGATGTCAGGTTCCACCTGAAAACTCCTCTGTTCGCTTCACTACTTCTTTAACTACGTCTGGCTGGAGGAGAAGCTTCTTGTAAATTGTCCATCTCCTACATTCCTTCTGGTTCGAGATCTTCATTTTTAGCAATAAAGCGGCATGATCTGATAGATGTATTGGGAGATGATCTATCATTTGAATCCTGTCTGCTTCCCTGCAATCAACAAAAAGGTAGTCTAAATGAGAGAAATGGCCATACTTCTTGCTATGAAAAGTGTAATCCCTGTAGTTACCTTTCCTTCTTCGCCATATGTCACACAGATTCAAGCTTCCCATTATAAAAGGTAAGTAATCCATCATTTTTGGGGAGTTTACTTGAAGGCCTGGTTATGACCTATCCAGGCTGTTGTCTAATAAAATATTGAAGTCTCCTCCTAGTATTATAGGAGCCTTAAATTTCATGAGCATAGAGAAAAGCTGGGTTAACAGGTTGACCTGTAAAAACTTGTCAGAGTAAGTGACTTTTGTCTAACCTTGACTTCCGCAATTAACCACCTCCCACCTGCAACTGACATATACATTACTAATTTCACCACAGAATGTATCCTGATTATCAGGGCTACTCTCTTCGTACAATCCTGCTGATCAGTTGCTATTACTTTCTCCACCCATCTATGCTTCTGCATGTGATCTCTGCATTCATGCCTCAATAGTTGAGTTTCCTGAAGCATTATTATATGTGCCCTTGATTCCCTCAAATATTGCAATATAGTTTGCTGTTTCATAGCTATCCCGCGACCTATTGACATTCCAGCAAAGAATAGACTATAGAGAGAGCCTAGAACCCTGCTGATCACCCTTTCTCCCAGTATTCATTCTTTTTTATTCATCTAAACCAGCTCCTATGAAATAGTTGCCAATAACTCTTTGTGGAAAAAAATATTTTTTCTTTTCTCCCACATGCTCCCCACCGCCTGCGCTGCTACCTATGGAAACCCTCCCATACCACCCACTTAACATCACAAGTGCCTCTGTGAGCTCCTCCTCTGGTTGTCCACTAAAATCATCCACTGCTTTCACCTCAGAAAAATTATACATCCTGTTCTCCCACATTACTTTCAGCAATGATGGAAATCTGAGCTGGACATTTGCCCAGGCCTTCCACAGATCCTCTATGTGAAAACCCAGCTCCCATTGTCTGTCCTCCATTGCTTGTGAAATAACTGACCTAATAGAAAAGGCACTGCCCTAGGTTTGCAAAGGTTCGGGGAGAGGATGTGGTCTGTCTGCTAGACTGCCGACTTTGGTACTAGTAACGAGGGTTCGAGCCTCGGGCTTGCGTCCACATCCTGTGATTCTGGGCAAATCATTTAATCTCCCCATGCCTGAATGTGTAATGTAAATATGGTGCTTGTGTAAAGTGCTCCAATACCTTCGGGTCAAGTTCGCGCTATATAAGTATGCAAAAAAATATATATTAGTCCTTAAGATCTAAGCATAATGTTTCCTCTTTTACAGAGTATAGCAAGGAGTTGACTAAGATTTTGTGGGGCTTCTTACGCCCTGGTTTTAGCTTGAAAGTATCTCTGTGTGCCCTCTGGAATTCCTACATAAGAGCAATCGAAGAAGTGATCTGTGGGTATGCATCTTTCAGTAGGTTTACACAAAGAGCTACATGACACTCTCCTCGGCTTCTTCTTCCACATTTAGTATTTTAATATCATTCCACCGTGAATTGTTTTCCAGCCTCTCCAATTTATTGACCAGCACTTTGCCTTGCAGGTTTAGATGAGAGACTCCCTGTGTATTTGTCTTCACCTCTGTACTCAACTCCTTTACTCAGTCCTCCAAGACACCAGTGCGTTGAGCCAGGCCCACTATTATTTCCTCTAAACCCAAACAGGTTTCCTGGATCTCTTTCAGATTTGTCTCGAAATGGAAAGAGACCCTTAACTTATTTTATAAGGGTGCCGACCATCTGCTGGACCTTCACCCACCCACGTGATCCCTACTCCCAGTCACAGTTTCCTGTTGTGAATCTCCGACACCTGGACAACCTTGGTGTGGGGCAGCTCCATTATTTCTGCTGATCCCATTTGAGCAGTAGCGGCCCGTGGAGGGAGTGCTGCGGGGCGACAGGGCGGGAGGGGAGCAAGGTGGGGCGTAGTAAAGTACGGAATATGGCCGAATGGAGGTAAGTAAACAAATACATAAATAAAATGAATTTCTATGCGTACGCTGCATCGCATTTGGCAATGCAGTGCGCGCAATGAAATTAGTTTTATTTATTTATTTGTTTACTTACCTCCATTTGAACGTATTCCGTAGTTTACTACCCCCCACCCTGCTCCTCCCCCGCCCCGCCTCACGGCCCCACACCACTCCCTCCACGGGCCGCTACTGCATTTGAGTGGTCTCATCTGGGATTTCTGAAGCAAGTGGGGCAAATCGATTTCTCAGAGATAAGTCTGTGAGCACCCCGTCTGAACTTCATCTTAACATTGACCTCCCCTCCACCACAATTGCCTCTTTCTCACACCGCAACCTCGAGTCCCCAGCAGCATTTAAATCGTCACCACCCCCTCCTCCCACCCCTCAACACCTCTTATCTATGGGGCTCTTAGATACTCCCAGATACAGACTTACTTTAAAAAAGGATCATAGAGATGGGGTGATTTTAGCTCTCCCAGCATCTGATGATACTGAGGTCCCTGCCAGGGTTGGAAACCCTTTTCAACAAGCATTGGCATAGCCAATAGGTCTCGCCTTTGGGACCTTATAAGTGTTTAGCCATGCAACAGTTGATGTTGTTGCACCAAGGATATTGTGCTGCATAACTAAATACTTATAAGGTCCCAAAAGCGAGACCTATTGGCTATGCCAATGCTTGTTGGGGTTTGAGGCTAATTTTTCATCAATAGACTTTGGCCAAGAACAAGTGAGAGAAAGACAACAGGAGGAAGAGAAATTAAATAAACATTGAAAACGGAGAAAGAAGGGATGACCAGGATCCGACAAGAGTCAGATAAAAGGAATAGAAGTGTAGGGTGGTGGCAGAAAAGGCATTAGGTGAAATCAAGATTAGGCAGCCTCGGTGTTCAGCATCCGCCAGCAGTAGACTCCTCAGACAAACTTCGGACCTCTTCACCTCAGTAGTGTAGCACGAATGCCACGGTCCCTGGTGCGAACAAGGAAAATGGCCCTTTTGTCAGTTTTGGCAGTAGTAAAACACAACAATTATCAGGCTTAAATAGGCCACTCGGGGCTCTGGTACCACTGCACCTGCTACACCTGGTAGCTACACCTCTGCTTCACCTATATTTTTTCCACTGCTTCGTAATTGATTTGTCCTAAAATTTCACAAAGATCCATTACCCACTGAAGCCACCTGTGCATCCATAACATTCTTTCTATAGAATGAATGTCATATCACTTTGGATTTGCACTGTGGCAGTGAAGTATACTTGGGCAACTCAGATTGAAATGTGGAAATGGTAACACAACTTCACCACATTCCATGGCATTGAATGACTGACAGTATTTTTCGAGGGACTGCCTAGCCAATAGTAACTAGAAAGCAACAGGGGAAGCAGAGGGAGGGGACGCGATCAACTCCCATGAAACTACCAAAAGTTATTCGTGGTGAGGCTATACAGCTTGAACATGCCGTCCATGAACGAAAGATACGACGAGGAGGTCATGGAGGCATTTACAGAGCTCGAGAGCGACATGTTGTTGAACAGGCAGACAGGATCTGCGACCCCAGTGCAAGGGATCATGGAAAAACAAAACGGCCCTAGTGTTTCTCTCAAATGGCTGCAAGCCTTTTCTGATTGGGCCCCACCACATAGTTATAAATGGATGGCAGTTCCATCATCAAGTGCGAAAAGCAAATAAGCAGAATATTTTTTCTTTGAATATGTATATATTGAGAGCCAGGATGGGGGAAACGCCGCTTTCTGGCATGTCTCCCTTTGAGGATTCAATTAATAGTTGTTTAGGAAACGAGTTCCCATGCGGGGTCTGCTTACCTTAATTTCTGGCCGCTTTCTCTTGATGGCTTGTTTCCGATGGGTTGCCGCAGACCTACAACGGTTATGTTTTTCCCTAGAAACCTCCCTATTTATTGGTCACTGGGGCAAACAAAGCAGACTCCCTCCCACTCTAACCAGCCCGTTCATTCTGCCGAGCATTTTTGAAACAGTTTGTAAAATGATACGATCCGCGTGCATTCAAGTAGGTCTAAATGAGATATAAAGAACACATTCACGCTTTCTGTCTAATAATAGTCTATAATTGCCTCTCTGCATGAGATCATCTTTCCCCCACATTTTGCCCCTAAGAAACCCAAAGGAAAGTCCAAAAAACATGGAGACGCATAGCCATTTCAGCACAAGAAACTGAATAGTGAAGGCCTCTCAACTGCACACCCAGTTACAACAAGCATTGGCCGAAAGTCAAAGTGATCGCGTCAAAGAAATCACTGAAAGTCCCTGTGCCTAAATAAAACAAGCACTCGCTCGCGATCTAAATGGCAGCTTCCTGTTTGCTGTGTGGAAACTGCTGCTACATCGATAAACGATCTCGGCACAGCTCAACATCGTGTGATTCTGGGCATATCAAAGAAATCACTGAAAGTACCCGTGCCTAATAAAACAATCCCCCCACGTTTTGCCCCTAAGAAACCCAAAGGATAGTCCAAAAAACATGGAGACACATAGCCATTTCGGTACAAGAAACTGAATGGTGAAGTCCTCTCAACTGCACAGCAAGTTACAACAAGCATTGGCCGAAAGTGAAAGTGATCGCGTCAAATAAATCACTAAAAGTCTCTGTGCCTAAATAAAACAAGCGTGCGCGCGCTCACGATCTAAATGGCAGTTTCCTGTTTGCTGTGTGGAAACTGCTGCTACAGCGATAAACGATCTTGGCGCAGCTCAACATCGTGTGATTCTGGGCATATCAAGGAAATCACTGAAAGTCCCCAATGCCTAAATAAAACAAGAGCGCGCGTGCGCTGCAAGTTTAAACAAGCTTTGGCCGAAAGTGAAAGTGATCGCGTCAAGAGGCGGAGCGAGGCGCGCGCGCTTGTGCGCGTAAACGCAAGCTGGTGGCCGGCAAAAGCCTTTGGTAGCACTTGAAAACCCGCTTACTAAGTGTCTCGCCAGTCCAGCGTGTGCGCTGGCTCTAGCGAGACCTACAAAGGGAGCTTTGGAGTAGCCTTCTTAATGTTTATCTTGACCTTGGCTTTCTGATGGATTTCTTCTCCCTCACAGGGCACAAACTTTATGACGGGATTAACAAGGGAGGAAGTAGATCTTAAGGCATACTTTCTCACCAAACATACGCTCTCCCTTTTTTTCTGATTCAGCGCCCTTAGCAAATTAAAGTTATTTACAAGTTGTTGCCCCTCTGCACAATGTCTGTACCGGTGGCGGCCTGTACTTTTAACAGGGAGGGTGGTGGGGGCCCTACACACGCATACACATACACACGCACTCACACTAATGCATTCACACATGCACACACACACTTCCAGTCACGCAACAAACAAAAATAAAATCAGCCTTACCTGGGCAGCTCTTCCTTGGAAGGGAAGGCAGCAGACCCTTACTCGTCACAGAACATGAACCTAGCTAGCAGGAGCAGCTCTTCCATTAGAACGGAAGACCAACCCTCGCTAAAAAATGCCCCCAGAAAAGTTCCAGAGCTGAAACATAAGATTGTAATATTGTTTATTTATTACCATTTTACTTTTCACCAACCCATCCTGAACCGAGTGACAGGACGGGGAGGGGCCATTGCTGCTGAGTGGCAGCAGCAAGCTTTGCACTTAAGTTTAAAGTGTGCAGGTCATTTTGGCCAGCTGTCATACGATGACCAGCCAGACATGCACATTTTAAACCTCTCAACCCAGCTGTCTGAGACAGCTAGGTTAGAGAAAGCAAAGGCCACTGGTGCACTTAAAAGAGCTGAGAGCGGCGGCTCCTTCCGATCCTGGCACTGCTCTTATGCCGGAGAGCAGCGCCAGGATTGGTTTGGGGAGTTGGCTGGGCACCTTGTTGGAGCCTGGAGGAGAGAATACTGGACCACCCAAGCGAGGAGGACATTGTGCAGAGAGCCAGAAAGGTAAGTACCTATTTATTTTAGTACTACTCGTATTTTGCCACCCACCACTCTCCATACATGCCAGCCTCCACTGCTAGCAAGAGAGCAAAAGAGCAGTGAACAAGAGTGGGAGCCTTCAGTTGCAATTCAGAATCATTCACAGTGAAGCAGAACATGCGTTGGTGGGGAATCCTAACAATTGCAAATGTAGTGTTGCATAAGGCAGTGGGAATCCAGCTCCTAATAGGGTTGAGGCAGTTTTGAAGTTGCTGGGGATCTTGTTCCAAGGGAAACAGAATAAACCTTGTTTACAAAGAAGAAACCGCAACAGCCTTTGATGGGACAGCACAGAGTCCAAAAGGCACGTTTCTAAGGGCATGATGAGATCCACAAATATTTTATTGTTACTAACTAGAACACACTTTTCGTTGCAGTTGAAGTTCTGCAAACATTTGACAACTCTATGAAGATCTAACATATGATATGGTCTAGAACATATCTAAAGAAATTAGAACACTCTGGAGTATTAGCATATGCCAAGCTAAACCGTTGAGGGACTACTCCATGTAACCACCTGAACTATCTACACCCTAATTTACCAAATGTACCTTATTCTGTAGCTCAATTAAAATTTGAACTTATATATTTGCCGGCATCAAGACCCATCATATAGATTACTTGCATTTGAATTGTATGAACCTCATGTTTCGTGTCCTATGCCCTACTCTCCAAACAAGGACCTGGAAAGCACACCTTTGCATACAATGGAAAGCATGTGAGAAGTTGTCCATAAACTAACCCGGACAGGGACAGTTTACTGGCTTGTATGCTGGACGGTTTGATGTGCAGCAGCAGTGGTAATTCATTGCAATGTGTGCAAATGGATTCTTGGACTACGGAGTATCAGTGTGGGTGGCAATTGCGACCTAGTAGGCATTAAAGGTACAATCAATGTGATGGGACAGGAGGTTTTGAGCATCATGGCTTACTGTCCTTGAGGTGTTTCTTGTCCAAGGATGCAATTTTCCAGCATAAAGAAGGCATCCTTTTCTTGGATTGTTGTGTTACCTTGCAGATCAGATTCAAAATGGCTTATTGAAGGGTGATGAACGATTCTCCATATTTTAGTACAATTATACAAATTATGCAGAACCTTCCAAAATTGCTTTTCAATAACCCATGTCAAATTATTGGGGCTTGAAGCTTTCACCAAAGCATTCTCTAAGCGTTTTAAACAAGAGTTTGTTTTCCTAGCTGGCTCCTTGCTTAACTTTTGCAACTCTTCGATACTAAGACCAAACCGAATATCCTTCCAACGAGGAAGGTTTTTTCCTGGACCGTCCTTGTCTCTTCTCTGTGAAGGCTTCACTTAGGGGCACAATTTCCTTTTAGTTTTCCATCAAGAGGAGGCCACTTTTCTTCCACACAAGGATATGGCTGCTACCCTGATTTTGACCTTGGTTCTGCCCTTAGTGACCTTGGCCGCAAGAGGAATGCTACTTTCCTAGTGGTGAGCCCTAGTTTTAGGAGAATGCGGATTTACACCTTTTCTAGCATAGACCACTTCGTGTCCCAAGAGCCCGGGGTCATATCACAGCTGGCAGAAGAATCTCTAAGTAGCTGAATGATGACTGCTGACAAGATGCATATTCATCTAATACTATTAAAGGCCTCTCCAAATCCCAGGCATCACTGAGAGATTTATAATTAAAGACTGACATCCCTTTTTAATCCCAATTGTCAGACATGAGGTTCTTGTGGCCTTCAGCCTCGCCTCTTTCAAGCTTTCATAGGAGGCAGCCACTCACCACCAAGGCTTTTGCAAATAGAGGATTTGTGAAGTGAGACGAGGCCTTCATTTGGCGGGAACAAAGACTGCTCTTGAAACCAAAGTCAATTGAGTTCATGCTGGGTGATTGCTTCTGCATGTATCTGCTACTGGATGATTTTCATACTGGTTGTGGAGAAACACTGCAAAATGTTCCTTTTGATAGGATTGTCTGGGAGAATGCATGCTATGCTTAATCAAATGTATTACGTTCTTTGGTAAAGAGAGCCCAAATTCTGCTCCATAGCTTCACCAACTGCAGAGTTATTTATCATAAATTCTTTGTAAGAGCAGTAAATCTAAAATGTAGCTTACATTCCATTTAGATTCCAGATACTTGCATCCCAAGAGCGCGGTGCCAAGGATACTATGTTGGCAGGATGTCAGTGAATGACGTTTACCGGTTACTAAGGGTTTCATTAGGCCTTGACTACAGAGAGAATTCAACCTGGTGCTTCTTCGGTCCTGATGGGGCCAAGCAGAGTTACCCCATCGGGAACTGCAAAGTCTGTGCAAGCCTCACGGGCCTGTCATGTTTCCCCCGGGGAGTTTGGGCTACTGAACGAAGCCGAAATATTCGATGGACAGCCGGCAGAGCGCGAGGAACTGCCTGAGGCATCGGAACTGGAATTAACCCCCCCAACCCACCCCCCACCCACCTAGATTTCTTTATTTACCAGGGGCTTTTCAACTTTCCGTCGTGAATCCAAGTTGATTCTGCACTACCAGGGTTAACAATGCGGTAATACTGTGTCCAGCTAAAAAGGCGCTTTGGGGTATCAGTAATGCTCAGTGTGGAATTAGCATATCAGGTGACCGGGTGCTCATAGCGAGACCCAGACATTGTGGGGCAGATTTACAAGAACTGGCGCATCTCTGCATATCAGCAGGGATGCGACAGTTATTTTGCGTCACGACTCCGCCACCATGGATGCGCCGCATTTACAATGCGGCGCACCATGGGACAAAAATGGACTGATGCGTGACGCATCAGTGCCGTAAAGGCGGGGCATTGCTGGAGTTGCGTTGCAAGCGTGACGCAGCTCCAGCAAGGCTCTGGGGTGCCCTATCGTTACAATGCTACGTCAATCCTACTTCAAGTAGGCGCAGGGTTTTGACGCAGCATGGGCTCAAAAGTGACTGAGTGAAATCTTGTAGATTTCACTCAGCCACTTTTAGGAGGCGTTCCTGCGACGGAACGCCCCCCCCCCCCCCCTTGCACAGGAACGCCTACTTCTGGCTCAGGGCTTTACAACGTGACGCATCTCCCAGATGCGTCACGTTGTAAATACCCTGCAGCATGGCACTGGATTTGCGCCTCCACTGCGTCACAAAAGTGACACAACGACGGCGTAAAAGAGGCGCAAGGGGTTTGTAAATCTGCCCCTTCGTATGCAAGAAACAGACTCTTGGTGGTGACACCAGTCAGATGTAATACGTTCGACACATTCCTAACACTACGAGTTATCTTGAATTCTATGTGTATTTTAGACTTTCACTCATTTTGTTGGTGCACTTCAAGCTAATCATTCTGTGTAACAATAATTTGTTTGTAAAAATAGTGCCAGCTTCCACCATTTTGGCATTTGAAAGCGGTGCTAATAATAGTGGTACCATTACACTACTTAATGGCACTTGAATGATCAATCTGGGAAGGCTGAGAGGTTAGGGCGGCCCTGTCCGGATTCAAACTCGTTGCTCGCGGGCCAGGTCAGCAGATGTCGCTAGGGCTCACGGAGTCGCCTTGCTCTTTCATATTTCTCTCAGTTTTCTTCTCCGTGTACCTTCACCTCCGCCTCGGCTCAGATCTCCAGAGGAGCCGCACCTGGCCGGCTCGCGCAGCTCTCAGCTGCTCCTCTCAGAAGTATGTGTCTCCTGTAGCTAATAAATTGACGCC
The DNA here is from genome assembly GCF_964204655.1 of Triturus cristatus. Classification (NCBI taxonomy): domain Eukaryota; kingdom Metazoa; phylum Chordata; class Amphibia; order Caudata; family Salamandridae; genus Triturus; species Triturus cristatus. The sequence goes on from NC_140590.1 coordinate 245,082,996, forward strand.
CCTAACTTTTTTACGACCATTGAAGGCTCGCCTGTGTTTGATAGGTAAATGAAATCCTCTCACGTAGTCCAGAGCCGCTTTGAATCTCCCATCTGCCAGCCCCGGGGATCAATAATACATTCTTTGAATAACATGTATCTAATACAAGGGAGCACATCCTCATATATCTTGGGTTTCCGAGAAGAATATTAATCTGTCAGCCGCAGAGCGGGCGCAGGCGCAGTAGGAAGCTCAAGCAGCAGATAGAAGCAAGCATTGGCAAAGTCAATAGGTCTCGCTTATGCAAGAGCCATTGGCTTTGCCAATGTGTTTTAGACATGTTGTACGCCAGTGTGGCTGCCATTCAGTATGGCTACAAGTTAGTGGCATAGAGGTGAATGGCATGGAGTGTTGTAGACTGACATTGCGAAGAGTAGAGTAGAGTGTCGTAGAGTGGAGTGGCATATATTGTTTTGTATTGGAGTGGCATAGAGTGGAGTCAAGTAGCATGGAGTAGAATGTAGAATGCAGTGGTGTAGAGGGCAGCAGCAAAGAATTAAGTGGCGTACAATGCAGCGTTTCAGGATGCAGTGACATAGAGGGGCCGATTATGATCCGGGTCGGAAGGGCACCGAACATGATCCAGCTGGAAAAACTACGAGCCGCATGCGTGCTTTCCGCCCGACTCGTACAGCTGTACAAGCGAGCCAGTACGATGCGAGCTACATGAAATTCACCGACCGGGTCGTTTCCGGGTCCGAACCGCTCCGTACGGCTCGGTCGTAAGCTAACAATGGATGCGATTCACGACCGAGCCAGTACGATGCACGTGTCGGATAGCCTGTGCGAGCCGGAGTGTCTGGTTCGCAAAAGCTCCCGGAGTCGGACTTCGGGGGTCCACGTCTGACCCCCCGATACCCGCAGCCGTATGACTCGCACACAGGGGGAGATACATAGGACCCCCCACACAGGCATGTATGGTGCGAATGGCACCGACGCGTACCCACTGTAGGAGGCGCACATGTTCGAGACGTACCTATTCAGTCAATGGGAGCGCATGTACGCATCGTACAACTGGCTCCCATTGACTTTTATGGGAGTCCGACCGAACCGAGTCCGACAGCATACGTGCGCATTGTACTCGCTCGGTCGGACTGTAGGGGTCCAGCTCGGTCGGAAAAACACTCCGGATCCGACTCAGTCGGAGTGCTTTCCGACCCGGATCGGGATCGGCCCCAGAGTGTTGCATTGTAGAGTGCAGTGGTGCAGAGTGGAGTGGTGCAAAGTAGAGTGGAACAGGGTGCACAGTGCAAAGTGCAGTAGAGTGGCATAGATGCAGTGGTTTAGAGTGGTGCTGAGTAGAGTGGCGTATAGTGCTGTAGAGTACAGTGATGTAATGTGGTGCAGATTACAGTATAGTGCCGTAGAGTGCAGTGCTGAAGAGTGCAGTGGCATAGAATGCAGAAGTGCAGAGTAGAGTAGTGTAGAGTTCAGAGGCATAGAAGTGCAGTGTTGCAGAGTAGAGTGATGCAGACTGCAGTGGTGTAAGGTATCATAGAGTGCATTGATGTAGAGTGTAGTGATGTAAAGTAGTGATGGAGAATAGTGGCATAGAGTGCATTGGCACAGAATGCAGTAGTGAAGAGTAGAGTGGTGTAAGTTCAGTGGGGTAGAGTGCAGTGTTGTAGAGTAGAGTGTCATAGAAGGCAGTGGTATAGAGTGCAGTGGTGTAGAGTTGAGTGGTGTAGAGTGCAATGGTGTAGAGTAAAGTGCAGTGGCGTAGAGTGCAGTGGTGGCATTGAGCAGAGTGCAGTAGCCTACAGTGGAGTAGAGTGGTGTAGAGTAGAGCGGACTGGTGTAGAGTGCGGTACACAGACAGAATATCGAGTTTAAAATGTAGACATACACAAATATCAAGTTTTAAATATCATGATACATAAATATCGACAGAAACAATATCGTGGTCAAGAATATCGACTTGCAGGTAAGAAATATCGTTTTTGGAAATATCAAAGATGTTAATATCATTTGCAAAAATATAGTTGTTTAAAATATCGATATTTTAATTACTGTCATGTATTTTAGTATGTATTTTTAAAAGATTGTGATCTATCTTTTTGTATAACAATTTGTTTTGTTTTTTAATATGTGTTAAATTTTTAGTAGTTATTAATTTTATCTTAATTACATTTTGCGTTTTTAAGTTCTGTAGCAGATTGTGGGTTTATAGGGGAATGGGATAGGAAGTAATTTAATTATAATAAATTAATGATTATTTTTTATCCATTAGTATTTATTTAATTTATATATTCTAGTGTTAATTGTGGGAATTAATGTAATATTAATTATTTATTCAGTGGTTGTTAATTATTTTTAATTGATTCATTGGCAATTATGTTAAATGTGTCATTTTTTTAGGAGCAGTGTGTGGGTTTATAGGGGACTACGGTGAGAAGTATTTGAATTATAATAAATGTATTAATATGTTTTATTTATTAATATTTATTTAATTTATATTTTATAGTGGTAATTGTAGGCGTTATTTTATTATTAAATATTTATTATTGTTTGTTAATTATTATTAATTAATTATGGTAATTGTGTCTTTTTTTAGGAGTGGGTGGTGGGTTTATAGGAGAATAGGGTGGTGAGTATTGTATTTATAATTAATTAATAATTGTTTGTTAATTAATGCTAATTAATTAAAATTAAAATATGGCAATTGTGTAACTAATTTTTGATGTATGTTGTGAGGTTTATAGTAGTGGTGGGAAGTAAATTCTTTTAAATTAAGAAATAAATTGTTGTTAATTGATATTAATGTATTATTTAAAATTAGTTATGTAAATTGTGTAATGAATTTTGGGTGTGGGTTGTGGTGTTCATTGGGGTAGAGGGTGGAAAGTAATTTATGTTTAATTAATTAATAATTAGTTAATTATTAATTTATCAATTGATACATTTGTATGGTAAGTGTTTATTGTTATTTTGTGGGTGGGTGTTTTATAGGGGTAATGCTTGGGGAGTAAATACATTTTTATTTGTTTTAAATTATTTAAAATTAATAATATCTGTTAATTGATAATTATGTTAAATATGGAGGTACACTTAAAAAAAATGTGGGTTGTGATTTGTGAGGTGTTATAGGCTAGGAAATAAAAAATATTAGATTTATGTAATAATTAATGTTTGTGTTTATAAGAAAATAATAGTTTTTACATTATTTTTGATTAAAAAAATAATCTTATTAGGTATTTGTTAGATCTTTTTAACATTCTGATTTGTTTCTATCAATTGTAATATTGAAAACATTTATATATATATATATTATCTACTGGCGGTCACCAGTAGATAGTTATAGTTAGGACCGTGTTTCCATAGGAAATCTGAAAATTCTATTTTGTATAACTTTGGCGCCTGTTGACGAATCCTCGCGAATTTTTTTCAAAATAGGTGGGGTGCTCCGCTCCGCTCCTACCCTGAAAGTCCCGGGGTGATTAGTCAAGCTGGGGCCGAGAAAAAAGGGGGGTCCCAAAATGCGTTTTCCCCATGCATTTTTCCGTAGGGACCTTTAGTCCAAGGTCCAGCCCGAACGGCTGAACAGAATTACTTGAAATTTGGCAGAGAGGTAGTCCTCAGGTCAGGGATGTGCCTTTTGAATATCTGGAGTCAATCTGTTCAGTAGTTCCTGAGAAAATTTCAGTTAAAAGTACATATATATCTATAAGCGCGCACCGTGTGCGCACGGTGCGCGCACGGTGACGTGCCCGAGCGCAATTCTGATTGGTTGTTAGATGTCAGTAAACATTCGAATCGGTCGAAATCAGGAAGTGTCGGCCGCCATTTTGTCTCTCGCAGTCTGAGGCAGTGAAAAACAAAGGTGGAGAACGTGAAAAGGGGGCAGGGTGGACAGGTCCTGACCCCCTAGCCTTTGTCAGGGGTTCACTGAAGGACCCCCAAGGGTGAAAAAAACATTTATTTCTTTGACGAAAAAGCGCGGGGTGCGCGCACTGTGCGCGCACGGCACGCACAACGCATCGTGGGCACTCGGTGCGTGAAGCACACTGAGTGCCCACAGCGCGCGCACGGTGCGCGCACGGTGAAAAACCTGAAAAAAAAAAATATTAAGAAATACATAACTTAGCATTTAAAAAACCGTACAAATTCACTTAAAAAACCATAGGTTTCACACACGTTATAGTTAGGAATTAGCATTTAAAAAACCTTGCAAATTCACTTAAAAAACCATAGGTTTCACACATGTTATAGTTAGCTGGACATTTCCCTCGTAAAAAAACAATGAAATTCCCCCGTTATAGTTAGTGCAGGCAACTATAACTCACGCGACCGCAATCCACTGCTGATGGTGTCACATATTACATCACTGATTACATATGTGTCTTTCTGAAAAATAAATATTTGTAATATATGTATAGCTAAAGATTAATGGAAGAAGACATGGGTAAATAGGTGTCTAAATGCAGTGATGTAATATGTGACGTCATCAGCAGTGGATTGCGGTCGCAATGGTTTTTTAAGTGAATATATATATATATATTTGGTTTTTTTTGTTCTTTTTAATTTTTTTGTTTTTAATTTTGAACTGACTCCAGTGGAAATATTAATTTTTACCCCTCCGCTATCCAACACTTTCCCTACTGTCGCACAAACTGGAATGGGAATAGTAATTTTTACCCCTACGCTATCTAACACTTTCCCTACTGTTGCACTCACTGGAGTGGGAAATAGTCTTTTTTACTCCTCCACTATCCAACACTTTCTCTACTGTTGCATTTAATGGAGAGGGAATTTTAAGTTTTACCCCTCCGCTATCCAACACTTTCCCTACTGTTGCGAACACTGGAGTGGAAATATTCATTTTTACCCCTCCATTATCCAACACTTTCCCTACTGTTGCACTCACAGGAGTGGGAATATAAATGTTTACCCCTCCGCTATCCAACACTTTCCCTACTGTTGCACTCACTGGAGAGTGAATAGTAAGTCTTACCCCTCCGCTATCCAGCTCTTTCCCTACTGTTGCACCCACTGGAGTGGGAATAGTGATTTTTACCCCTCCGCTATCCAACACTTGTTTGTTATTAATTGTTTTTGTTTTTAATTTTGAACTGACTCAAGTGGAAATATTAATTTTTACCCCCCATTATCCAACATTAAATTTCAAAGACTACTAAATATTTTAATGTTTTAATTTATAATATGATTTTTTAATTAGATTTTATGTTATAAGTTTATGTAAATATATATATATATATATTTATTTGTACATTTATATATATTTATAGGATTATAACATAAATTAGACTTATTAGTTTATTAATTGCTTAAAGGATATATATATATATATATATATATTACATTTTATATATGTATGTTTAAATATTTTTTTAATTAAATGTATTTTATTATATTTGTTATAATGTATATTACATCTAAATAATGTTTTTAAAGTTACTTTTACTATTTAACATATTTAACATTAATTTGTATTTAAATCAGCGGCGTAGAATGCAGCTTCGTAGAATGCAGTGGCATAGATTAGAGAGGTGCTTAGTAGAGTGCAGTGGCGTACAGTGCAGTGGTGCAGAGTAGAGTGGAGTAGAGTGCAGTGGTGCAGAGTGGCGCAGAGCAGAGTAAAGTAGCATGGAGTGGCATAGAGTGGAATGCTGCAGAGTGCAGTAGCGTAGAGTGTAATAGGGGAGAGTAGTGGCATAGATCTTAATGACAGAGAGTGCAGTGTTGCAGAGAAGACTGTCGTAGAATGTAGTGGTGTAGAGTGGTGTAGAGTGCAGTGGCATACAGTAGAGTAGGGTAGAGAGCAGTTGCATAGATTACAGAGGCACATAGTAGAGTTCAGTGATGTAGAGTGCAATGACGAGAGTGCAGTGATGAAGATTGAAGTGGTTTAGAGTAGAGTGGCGTAGAGTGCAGTGGCATAGAGAGGAGTGGCACAGAGTGGAGCAGAGTGGCATAGAGTGCATTGTGGTAGAGTGCAGTGCCGCAGAGTAGATTAACTCAGAGTGGAGTAAAGTGGCGTAGAGTGAAGTGGCATAGAGTGGAGTGGCGTAAAGTGGAGTAGAGTTCAGTGGTGCAGAGTAGATTAGAGTGGTTTACAGTGGATTGGCATAAAGTGCAGGGGCTTATAGTGGAGGGGTGCAGAGTAGAGTGCATTGGAGGAAAGTGTTTTGGAATAGAGTGCAGTGGCATAGAGTACAGTATTGCAGAGTGAAGTAGAGTAGAGCTGTGCAGAGTAGGGTACAGTGGCTTAGACTGGAGTGGCCTAGACTGGAGTGGCCTAGACTGGAGTGGTGTAGAGTGGAGTGGTATAGAGTGAAGTGTTAAAGAGTGCAGTAGTGTTGAGTAGAGTGGCGTAGAGTGCATTGGCATTTAGTAGAGTGTGCAGAGTAGAGAGGAGTAGAGTGAAGTGGTGTAGAGTGGAGTGGTGCAGAGTAGAGTGCAGTGGTGTGGAGTGGTGCAGAGAAGAGTGGAGTGACACAGAGTGGAGTATGCTTGGTGTGGTAGCACACTACCATTACAGGCGACACATTTGCAATTGAAATGACCATTCCATATGAACAGACACAGTTTCACACATAAAACTAAAGAGAATAAACACAAACAATAATGTGTGGAAATGACATCAACTAGTGTATTGATTTGTTTTGATTATATTAAAGTATTTGTTTCCAATACACTTCAGAATTAACAAAAAATGTGCTTCATTTGTGCTTTGTTAATTCTGATAAATTCTGAAATACTTGCACAGTTCATTTAAATGTTGTTGTGTACTAGAAAAAAAATCTTCCTCAACATCCTGTATCCAGCAAGATTGTCAAAGAAATCCTCTGACTTTGAAGTCAGAAAAAGAAAAGTAAACAGTAAGCTCCCTTGGAAGACAAAGCCTAACATTTGACCTCTGTCTTTGAATACAAAGCAAATGTGACAAGATAAGAACAAGATATACAGGCCTGTTTACAGAAAGGAGCACTAGTGGAAGAATACAAGGAGAGGTAGTGGGAAAAGGATTTGCTTCTCGGGAAGAATGAACTGAACCTGGACAAACTAAAAAAAACAAATGAAGCGAGCAAATAGAAGGCAAGAAAATGTGGGTTGCAAACCACAAATCCAATGGTATGCAACAGGCGGAATGCTTTCCCAGGGAAGCTTTCTGAATGTCCCCAAGATGCCTTTAGCAAATCAGACAGCTGCACTGTCTGGTAGGCTTTGACCTAAAAATGACCTAGGGCCGCTATGACTTGAGTTAAAATTGAAATTATTATGTTGACTGTGCAGTGGGTGTTTACATCGTATTATGCAAAATCCTGCTGAAGGACCACGCTCTATAATTACTTTCAAATTTTAATTTCACTGAACCCTATTTAATAAATAGGATTCAATTAATCATCAAAGAATTCAAGAAATGCAAACAGACACTGATAGAAGTCTCTAGTAAAGTGTTACTACATGTACCCAGGGACTGTAAATTAAATGCTAATAATGAGCCTGCAGCACTGTTTGTGTCACTCACTTAAGTAGCCCTTTAAACATGTCTCAGACCTGCCATTGCAGCCCGTGTGTGCTGTTTTAACTGCCATTTTGACCTGGCAAAATACTCTTTTTGCCAGACCTAAACCATCCTTTTTAATTCATATACGTCACCCGTAGGCCTGTAATTTAAATACTAATATTGGGACTGCAGCACTGATTGTGCCATCCACTAAAGTAGCACTTTAAAACATGCCTCAAGCCTGCCAATGCAGCCTGTGTGTTCAGTATTAAACTGCCATTTAGACAGAGGCAAAGTAAACCTTTTGCCGGGCCCAAACCTTCCTTTTTAATACATGTAAGTCACCCTTAGGGTAGGCCCTGTACAGCTCATGGGGCAGGGTGCAATGTATTTAAATAGTTGGATATGTACTTTTAAGTTTTACATGTCCTAGTAAGGAAAACACGTTAAATTTGATTTTTACTACTTCAAGGCCTACCTCTCCCATAGGATAACATTGGAGTTACTTTATTACATAGCTTAATTTCCAAATGGAGACAGGTAAGCCCTTCAACTTTGGTGTCTCCAGAATTGTGAAAATCCTAACTGCTGCTGAAATCGATTTTTAAATTACAATTTTGAAAATGGCACTTTTAGACAGCCATTTGGTGCTGCAGCCTGTCTTTCTGTCACATGACTGGGTATAGTTGACAGTTGTGCTTTGTGTATTCCTCCTAGATGGCCACACTTAATGGGGAGCTTAGGTGTGCCTGGATGGGCCATCACTTGCAGGATGGGAGGGAGGAGCGGGGCCCAGCCCTACTTACACTTGAATAGGCTGTGTCCTTTTCTCCACACAAAAGTCTGCATATCCCCTGTAGTTAGTCTAGAGTCGGCCCAGGCCGAGGAAGGCAATGCACATCTGCACTTCAAAGGCATACCTCTAGAAGTTTCTCCCAGCTTCAAAGACACAACTGGTTATAAATACTGGACCTCAGACACCAGCTCTTCAGTACACTTCTGGACCTGTGGATACTCTGCCAGGAAGAAGAACTGCTGTGCTGATGAAAGGACTGCCACTCTGCTGGACTGCTGTTCTGAAGGAACTGTTGCCCTGCTGTGCTGACCTGCCTGCTGCCCTCTTGCCTGGGTGAGAAGAAAAAAAGACCTGGAACTTCACCCTTGAACCTGGGACACCAGAGTGACTCCAAGGGCTAGTCTACTAGCCTTCTGATATGGTATTCAGGGACATAAAAGGCTCACCAACAACCTGCACCAGACCCTGGACCCAGCTGACATGTGTTCCTGACCCCAAAGTGGTGCCTTCAGGTCCTGGTCCCTTGGTGTAGCTCAAGGGGGCAGTATTTAAATTTGTAGTTTCTTTGTTAGTGCAAACTGGGCTATTCGCACACAGACCTTGCAGATTGTGCCGGATTCGGCCCAAAGCTCTGGCAGCAGACTCTTCACTCTACAGCATTGACCTCTAGTGGGGGGTGACCTGCGACGCATGGGCTGCTCTTTGCGCCACGCTGACAGCCTCCTGTGATGCTCCCCCTGCTCCTCGCTGCTCCCTCTATATAGCAAATGGAACTCTTGGCACAGATGTGGGAAGGTACATTTCAGTGGTCCTAAGCTGGTGACTGTAGCCAGCCTGCGCTCCATCATGGTCAGCCTGAATGTGTAACTATGACCTGGTCCAGCGTGACCAGATATCCAGAGTTGGTGCTATTTTCACACAAAAAATGAATTCATGACTCTGGTTTTACTGTTTGACTTGTTGCACTTGTTGCACAAACACTTTACATATTGCATCTCAGTTAAGCCTGACTGCTCTGTGCCAAGCTACCAAAGGGCTGAGCACAGGTTAATTTGGGGTTGGCTTGTGCCTCATCCTGACAAGGATTGTGGTTGCTGCTTGACCAGGGCTCACACTCCAGTCACATAACAACCAAATGCAGTAATGATTCAAGGAAATTATAAAATAATATCCCTGCAATTCATTGGAAACATCGCATCACAAAACTTTACTGTCGAAGAAGATCTAAAAAAGAGAACATCGTTATGACTTGTACAAGCCTCCTCCAGTGCAATGTGCACAGTAAAATCAATAATAACAAGTATTTGTTAATTAAGATCAGATGGTTCGCCTGGACCTTATGACCTCCCAGCATCCTTATTCAAGTCGAGGAAGATTATTGGTTCTCTTGGCTGCCCCCTTTATTTAATGCCTCCTACTTTACAGTCATTTTGCCAGTCTCATGGTAAAGATCCACACTCAGCCCACTATTTTAAAAAAATGGATCAAGAGATGTTCCCCCATTTATCACATGATTGTCCTTTTGATATGTATGCAAAACTATACCCTTCCATACATTTAAATTACCTTTCCAAATAGGATGAAGACATAGATACTATAATCTGTTATCAAACAGGATTCAAGGATAGTCATTGACCCATCAACAACTTCAGAACTCTGTCAGTGGTCATAAATAAACAGGCCACTTCAAAATCAGCAGAACTGTAGGCCTGTTTTTGTTGGCCCCAGGACAGCTTTGAAAGCATCGCTAGAAACTGCATATAGTATAAGCTGGCCACATGGATAATACATAATATACTGCTAAAAGCCACCCAAGCACTGTACTCAGATACCTGGAGCTAGGTAGTTCCCTCATGAATGAACGAATAGGATTGCTTTATAAAGCGTGCATTTACCCATAGGAGTCTTAGCGCTGAGGGTAGGATAACAGAACCAACCAGCCAGCTGGAGCACAGCTACTCTGACTGTATAATATATATGAACAACTTCACCGATGGAGGCCTAAAACAGGGTTGAATTTTTGCCCCATTTAATCTTTACATCTCTGACATACCAAAAGCATAAGATAATGCTGGAGCCTTCCCACCTAAAATATGAGGGCTCCTAATGCCAGTGCTGTTGTATATTGGTGGCAGTAATACTGGACCAAACCAATGTGGGATTACAGCTCACTCTTACATGGTGTTGCATCCTGTTATTCTGATAACAATTAAAAAATGTAATTATGAGAAATCAAATCTGTTAATTTAGAAAACGGATATCCTTAAGGCGGAGCTGGCAAATGAACAAAGAGCAGATTGCCATGGCCTCATCCTATACATTTCTAGGGATTTGGTTCCAAAGCACAGGTTGCTTTGCCCAGCATTCTTTTCAGAGTTTTATATAGCGCAAACTTGACCCAAAGGTATTGGGTATAGACGCTTTACATGAACAGCAGCTGCTTACACAAGGACACATTTTTTTTTGTTAGGCTCGGGGAGTTCAGGTGATTTGCCCAGAATCACAGGATGTTGAGCGTCATTGCCGAGACTCGAATCCGGTTCCCAAGAGTTTGAGATTAACTGCCCTAGCCGTTAGGTCAATGATCAAATTAGCAAGAAACTTGAGTGGGCCATCATTAAAATCATTTCTAAACGTCATCAAAGCAAAGGTTCATGCCATCACTGTGTTTTGGTATTGAATTAATTATTTCCAGTTTCTCTCTTAAGGTGGTTGGATAAAACTCAATGAAATCAATTTAGGAAGCTTTTATCTCTTCTATGATAAACCTATTTTATTGTCCAATTATTTAAAGCTGTTACAATTTAAAATCATTACAATTTCATTAACATCAATGAGATTAATAGGGGTTGAGTCCCTTATTCTGAGGAGGCCACTCACTGTAAATTGTAGGAGATGAGGAGGTAATGTATAGTGTGTTGTGATGAGAAACAGCCTTTATATCGTGGCTCGAAGCATGATGTGCCTAAACACAGATATGTCTTTACAAAGCATTCCTTTACCACGCAAGTTGTTACAACAAATTGCCTTAAGGAAAGCGTTCTTGGATTGATGTTGGACTTTAAGTCTAACACTTTCCCAAATTTTCCACAGACTGGAGTTGGAATAGTAAATTATACTATTCCAACTCCAGAGCTTTCCCTAAAGCAAGTCATTGTAACAACTTGCGTGCTACTGGAATGCGTTGCAAGACGCATTTGTTGGTCAGACTGCGTTATTAAGGCAGGTGTGATTAAAGCCTGCGTGGTTCTGACATGCAACCTTCTGTGATGCCTAGAGTGTCTCCCCTGAAGGCCTTGGAATTGAACAGGGCGAGACCCTGTACGAGTACCATAGCAGGGAATACCGTTTGGGCCCATAGTGTGCTACTGCCCTTTGATGCGATAAAGTGCTTTGTGCTACTAGTCCACAGTATTTGGTCATTGAACTGACATGCCTCAAAGCTCGGTGTGGCTGGAAAGTACATTTTACTTTGTTGGCATTTTACAGGGGGGATACTGCTAATCAGCTGCAATTGTCTTCTTGCTATAAAGTGCTTTGTGCTGCCAGTCCCCCATATTTAGTCATTATTTTGTTGATTCTCAAAGTTTAATCGCAATGAATAGATCTTACGATGTGTTTTCTGCTGGCTATTTGTAAGCAGTGAGAACTACGGAACTGTTGTCACCTTAATCTGCCTGCAGGAGTGCCTGGGACTGGTCCCCGGCTGATTGCAGCATTCGAGTGGCTATCCTGAAGAATTTCAAGAAGCCTGCTGACAGCTGAATGGATTCTCCCTGCAGGCAGCACTGCATTGTAATGTTACATGTGTAAATCCCTAGTACTCACAGAAGGGAGCACAACCAATATCTTCTGTATGGGAGAAGCAGTTTGCAAGTATAGAATATGTGTATTAGTGATTCTGCTCCCACTGCCTAGAAGCACCATAGCCTGCATCCATCCCCTTCTTTCCTTCCATACCGATATGCGTTGAGCAGGATCAGGGCACATCTTAATTTCATTAGGTTTGTTTTCATGTCTTTGGCCAATGGTTGAGATAGGTGGGTAGGGAGTTATCTCTGATCGTATAGATTCCAAATTGGGATTTAATTTAATGAACAAATCAACAGCACAAGCATTACGTAAAGAACATCTTTGATATTGGGACATTATTTTGGGCCATATGTAGGTAAAACCCAAATTGCGATTTCTTAATAGCGATTTTTACCGAATCGCTATTAAGAACTCGCAATTCCCGATGTAGCTAAACAATCGCTAAAAGATAGCGATTTGGTAATATCCGCTAAAATAAATACCGAATCCTTATGACCGAATCCTTATTACCGAAAACACATTACCGAATCGGTATTTAGCAAATCCGGTATTTCAAAAAATCGCAAATCTGTGAATCAGCCAATCCTGTGCTTCCTGATGACCTCACAACCAGGAAGTGGCCACACCCATGCAGTTACACTGATCCTGAAGCTGTGGGAGAGGCAGGGAGCAGAAGCAAAATCCCAGGAGCTGCACAGCAACCACCTTGCAGGCACACCAAAAATACCATGGACACACAGGAGAAGAGAAAGGATGCTGGAGAGAGGAAGAGAACACAAAAGCTCATTGAGAGGGAGTTGGAGGTGGCGGTGAAGGATCTCGACCAGCTGTTTGGGAAAAAATCACTGCACATTCCCGAATAGCAAAAAAGAAAAATATGGCTTGTGATCCAGCAGAAAATAAATTCCATCGGCGTCACCCAGCGCTCGATAGAGGAACTTATGAAGCGCTGGTATGACCTTCGCAAACGTGCCAAGGAGAGGGTGGCTGACAGGCTCAAACGAGCCAGAAAGACAGGTGGGGGGACATCAACTGCGCCTGCACCGACTCCCTTGGAACAAATGGTGGAGTCCACCCTCGTGCCAAAGAGAGTTAGTGGCATTGGAGACGTGGACAGCTCAGCCCCAGGAGCCAACAGACAAGGTAAGATGCATGCACAGCATGCTGTGCCCCCCCTCCCTAACCCCAATACCCAATTACCCAGCAAGAATCCCACTCCAGTCCATGCTTTGCCAATAACCAGCAATGCATCATGGGAGATGTAGTCCCAATCAACTAATAGCATAGCAGTCAGTCCACTGAACCCAAATGCATGTCACACGCACCAGTAAATAAGCAAGCGGGGGACAGACAGTTAGATTGGCAGTCATTAAATTTATTGTAAGGCAAATGCTGCTAGACAAGTGAGTAAATGGACATTCTGTATCCACAGGCGAGCCATCGCACCAGGCTGCAGAAGGGGAGACAGAAGAGGCACCCAGGGAGCCCAACACACTGGATGAGGATGTCCTGTCACCTGCTGAGGTCACACTACCATCACCACCACCACTATCACCACCACCACCACAGAGAGCCAGAAGGTATACAGTGGGTAGCCTCCAGGAGATGGAGGGCTCAGAGGAGGAGAGCATGGGAGCCCAACAGACCCTGCAGGAAGAGGATAGACACACAGCAGGAACACAGTCCACCATGGAGCTTGGCAACACAGGTGCCCGAAGACGCTGACCAAGGGCACACAGTCCTGATGCACAGGTCGAGGAGTCCAGTGTCTTTGCAGGTCTGAAGGGGAAGATGCTGAAGGTGCAGCGTCTGCAAGGCAAAACAATGAGGGCAATGCAAAGCCAGATGGTGGCCAACAACAAAAACATGCGTGACATGAAGGAGGCCATATACTGCCTCAACAACACCGTGGCTGAAGGCATGCGGGACATGTCAGAGGCTGTTAGACTATAATGTAGCAAGATGAAAAACAAACGTGGGGCAAGGCACAGGGACAGACAGAGAATGGATGGGTACACGAAGGCAGTGAACCGGCTATGCAATGCCACCCATGTCCTTAGCAGGCGCTCAGTGGCAATGCAGTTAGAGATGGCCAAGTGCAGCCATGACGTCACAAGGGGATTGGTCACAGTCACCAGTACCCTTAAGGTGCTGCAGACCTTGCAATTCGCTGCCACAGGATCGGGGGATGGAGGTGAAATTGAGGAGACAACATGCTGCAGCAGTATCACTCCCCCATTACAGGAGTCCAGGAGGCGCAGTGGGAGGCACGGGCCATCCGCAGGACAGACCGCTAGGGAGGACAGTGTGCCTAGTGAACGCTGCAGTGCTGCACGTGGGCGCAGAAAATAAAATCAGGCATCCCCTGACATTGGGAGATGGGTGAAGTAACCCATTTGACATAATGGTGAGATTTGGAATATTGCATGGGGAGTTTCTATGCCATGCTGGGTATGTTGAGGCACTGTTAGGCCATCATGGTGTGGTGGTGTGCTGTCCTATTGCCTGACTTAAGGTCAATTAAACACCGTTACGCTATTGTAGTTACTCGATTTGTCTCATTACTTACTCAGAAAGAGTTGTGTGTGATCTCAGCCCGTCTGTGTCTCCCATCTGGTGCTGCTGCGACACCTGCAGTGCTGTGCTGTGGCTGTGGTCTATCTTGTCCATCAACCTCTGATTCAGTGAGTTCCACGGGTGTTCCTTTCTTTGTAGTCAGGTTATGCAGCATGGCCCATGTTGCTATTATTTTGCAGCAGGTCAGAGGCCGGTACTGCCGTGCACCTCCACTTTTGTGAAGGCAGCGGAACCTGCTTTTCAGTAGTCCGAATGGACGCTCCACCACATTCCGCGTAGATTTATGTACAACATTAAATTTCCTTTCACTTGGGGTAGATGGGTTGAGGTATGGAGTCAGGATAAATGCTCGCACCGCATATGCGCTATCAACTAGGTGTTAAAGCAATAGATACATCAAAGGTATACATCAGGGTGTATCACACTGATTTACCTAGCAGGTATCCTTCTCCAAATTCACCCCCAGCAAGACGGGTATAGATCCCACTGTTCCTTTTTTTTTTTTTTTTAAATATATACTGTTCCTGAAGATGTAGGAATCATGCGTGCTCTGAAGAACCAGAACCTTTTGGGTCCGGCGGCGCACGGTACGACTTAATCTCCTGGGTTCTCCTGCTTCAGCTAACAGAGACACGGGGACACTCTGTCGGCGTAAAAGATCAGATTTTATTAGCTGCAGCTAGTACAGTTGTCCTAGAAGTACACACGGTATGTTCTCAGGAGACTGCCACTTCACTCCGTAGCGGACAATCTTATATTGGTGTAGAAGACATATACATTAACCAGAATACACACCTCTTACGCACAACGAGAGCCAATGAGGGAAGTTTTAGATAGGACAGAGCCAATAGAGAAGATTGGAAAACAAAGTATCGTGTAACTCGAAGAAGCCTCTCCTTCAACTGTGTTTGCCACCCCTCCTTACGGGTTAATGTATTAACGTGTCCGCAACTGACTCGCAGGTGGCGAGATACGTTTGTGTGTTCTGGAGGACAGTTGTGAAACGAGAGAATACGAGCAGAGGACAGCGAAGGCCAGAAGATAAGATAAGTCAGGAGAGAATAGTGTGAACCAACAGATAGTTGAGACGGGGATTAGAAGAACCAGACAGGGATTAGTGTACTCGCCAGTCTCTAACACCAGCTTCGTAAACAGAGGCAGAAGGCTATTTGACACAATATTGAAGGAAAAGCAGAAAAGACTTCGTCCGTTGTGCTGCCTGAGTGTGGGCAACACAAAATGGCGGCGGTTTACAAAATGGCAGGTCAATGCGATCGTGATCGAAAATCGAATTTCCTCAGACCCTCCGTTTGCCAGAACTCAGGCAATTACATACGGACTCATGTTAATCTGAGTCGATGTCAATGGTCATGAGGTCATCAAGCTGTTGCTGTAACATCATTTTAATATTCTCTGCTCTTTGTGCCTTGGGATTTGGGATGCACATGGTAGCACAAAGGTCACAGATGGCGGGACCACAGTGCATACAAAGACAACAAGAGAATACGATGGCTAAAACCATACCAAGGAATGCTAGCACTTTCCAACCCCATTTGGACAGTAGTCCCCAAAACCATCCCAATAACGACCAATCTCCTTCGTCCTGATGAATCGACTCGGAGATTATGTGTAATTTAGAGATGGCCTGGTATACTGTTGGAGCGTCATCAGGTATATAAATACAGCAACTTGATTTGATCAATTTGCAGACTCCACCATGATCGGCAAGAATAACATCTAGGGCAACTCGATTCTGCAAAGTCACAAGACGATCCGCCTGTAGTTCCGCTGTAATATTACTTAAAGCTCCTACAGTGATGTCTATGGTAGTCTCTACAACACGAACCAGTTGCCTCATATTCCTGCTGTTTGCCATGGTACCCCAAAAAGGAAGAAATCCCTTAAGGAAGTCTCCTCCCTCTTGTCCTGCTGTGTCTTTGGAATCAATAATTCCTTGGCCATATCTGTTCTTATGAAAATTCGAAGAAGCAGTGTATGTAGGGGGAAGAAGAAATGCTATACAGCAGGTTCCAGAGAAACCAGTCGGTAAAACGTATAGGCTCTATCATGACAGATGAAATACGTGCCCTGAGATGGCACTAACGGCGGCAAATTCTGAGAGGAGTGAATGTAAGTATGGGAACAAAAACTTTTACTTTGCTCGGGGATAGCAGTCTGACCATTGATTTGTAAACAGAAATTGCCTTGATGAGGTACAGTCCAAATTGGTGGAGATTTGCCTTGTTTGACCTTATCACTAAGACTTGTGATGTAATGGGTGACATTCCAATTAGTGTATGCTTTTCTCTCATCGACAGCAATTTTACTATTTTCCATGATTTTAGCCATAGCTACCATTCCCCTTATCAATGAACTATGACTGAAATCTGGTCCACCAATATAGGAACTGACAGGTCGTTTGAATCGGCTTTGATAGGCGTTGGAGAAAATTACAAAATAAGCCCATGCAGAACCTTCGTAAGAGAATGGGAGGACTAAATATGGCATCCCTTTTTCTGTGGTATGAGGCATTAGTCCACACATCCAAAAGTCAGTTGTATTAATCACTAATTGGTGTTGGTGTAATAACTGGATAAAGGAGTTATTGTAATATTCGATTCTTCTTACGAGTTCATGTTGAGGAAGTGTATGAAAGAGATGCGGAGAGATAGTAGAATAAGAAGGCACAGTAATAGAAGAAAGGACAACTTTCTGCTGCATACCATAAACAATCCAACCTTTACACGCCATTAAAATACACAATAATATGAAAATACATAAGGTTATACCACAACGACTGTATATTATTTTACAAGGATTGTTCTTCATTTTATTCCTTTTCTCTCTTTCGCCTAATGTAGTTTCCACTTTCTAAATGGATGCTCACGGTAATCTTCCTCAATCACTTGGTTACGATTGTCTGCCGTCCTATGACACTGCAAGTCCTGCAGGCCTATTGCCACTACTCAGGTCACAACCAAGACTCCTACCGTGACCCTGCAACCGGGATAGAAACTACATAGAAGAGAGAATTTAAAGTTTCCTTCTTCAGTCTGGGTCTTAAATCGTAATGGGTCTTATCAGGTACAGTCTGATCCTGGAACAATGTTCGTGGATCTGTGGTGTTCAGACGAAGATGCGGTGGTACAGCTTCCTGGAGAATGTCGTCGTTTTCTTTCTCCGACAATGTTCCATTCAAGCGTGCATCACTAAAGGGTACAAAACGAGGGACCTTCTCGCTTTCAGAGTCTCTTATACCCTTGCGAACCCACTGATCAAAGGGCAAAGGCAAAGGAACCTTCTTGCAGTGTACACCGTGAATCCAGTTCTTCTTTCCTTCAACCTTCACTGCCGTACGGGTTGTGAGGAGAACCTGACGAGGTTTTCCCCAGCGAGGCTCCAAATTCTTCGTCCT
This sequence comes from Triturus cristatus, assembly GCF_964204655.1. NCBI lineage: Eukaryota > Metazoa > Chordata > Amphibia > Caudata > Salamandridae > Triturus > Triturus cristatus. The sequence goes on from NC_140590.1 coordinate 245,101,104, forward strand.
TTGAAAATTCTTCACGCAGACCCAGTCACCTGGTCGGACGGAATGACCTGAGTCTGTGGAGGCCTCTGGCAGAGCGCTCTGAACCTGTTGATGAAGAATATGCAATTTAGTTGTGAGGTCATGCAAGTAATCAATCAACATTGGGTATGGCAAGTCTGAATACTTTTTAGGGCGAGGGACTCCCCATACATTAGCTGGGCGTCCGAAAACAACCTCATAAGGGCTAAGTCCCAAACGAGAATGCACAGCCGTTCTGGTGGATAAGAGAGCCAAAGGTAGGGCATCGGGCCAACTAAGGCCTGTACTGGCCTGTACTTTAGCCAGCTTGAGCTTAAGGGTGCCATTATAGCACTCCACTAGACCCGCTGATTGTGGATGGTTTGCCGCATGGAACTTCTGTCTTATACCAAGACCTGCACATACCTTTTGCATGACTTGGCCCACAAATTCGCTCCCATTGTCACTCCAGACAATGCGCGGCAAACCGAATCTAGGAAAAAATTCCTTTACAAGTATTTTGGCTGTGGATAGAGCAGTATTGTCTTTTAGGGGATATGCCTCTATCCATCTGGAAAAGGCACATATCACCACTAGAACATATTTGAGATTGTTGCATCGTTCCATGTGAATGTAATCGATTTGCAACACCTCAAATGGATAAGTCGGAGGAGCAAAATGACCTGCTGGAGTTGGGGTTCCCTTTCCCGGATTGTACATTAAGCAAATGATACAATGTTTTACTACATTTTCTGCACACTTCGGTATTCCCTCATTCTGCCATACTGGAGCCAAAAGCTTGCATATTCCTTTCGCCCTTAGGTGGGCTGGACCATGCGCCATAGTAACTACAGGTAGTACATAGGCGTCTGGTAACAGCCAACGTTGGTGCTCGGACAATTCCACCCAACAACCCATCTCATCTAACATTCCTGTACTTCTTTCCACTTACTCAATTCTTTCTCTGTAGCCTCTTCTTGAATTGATCTCACACTTTCTACTGTATCTTCGTACATTACTCTTTCTCTGACCCAATTTGCAGGGCCCGCAACATACATGCGACTTGTAGCATCTATGGCTGTCTTTTTCGCTACCTCGTCCGCAAATGCATTTCCTCTACCAATATCGTCGGTAACTTTCTTGTGCGCACTACACTTCACAATTGCTATCTGGGTAGGTAAAGCAAGTGACTCAAGAAGGTCAGTCACCAACTGACCATGTTGTATCTTAGTGCCGAGGGAAGTAAGGAATCCCCTTTCTTTCCACAAACGTCCGAAATTGAACGCTACACCAAAAGCATATTGGCTATCGGTGTACACGTTCACTCTTTTTCCCTTGGATAACACACACGCTCTGGTTAAGGCTATCAGTTCAGCTGCCTGAGCTGAGTTATGTCTGATGCGTGCTGTTTCCACGACTGTATGCAAGGTAGTAACCGCATAGGCTGAAGTTGCTTCTCCATTTGGAAGCTTAAAACATGAACCATCTACCCATAGCGTTCCATCCGGATTCACTAATGGCGTATCTGTCAGATCAATTCTACCTTTTGTCTCTTCCTCAGTACGGAAGAAACAATCATGTTGTTCCTGAACACCTTTCTCTTCTGGAAGGGGCAACAAAGTAGCTGGATTTAAAGTGTTACATCGTTTGATGTGTACGTGACTAGCCAAAAGTGTCAGCTCGTATCCAGTCAAATGAGCACTTGTAAGATGCTGCGTTTTTGTTCTGTTAAGCAAAGTATCTACTGCAAGTGGCACCATAACAATAAGAGTGTTATTTAGCACCACTCCAGCAGACTGTCGAATAGAAATTGCTGCTGCTGCTGTCGCTCTAAGACAACTAGGCAATGCTTTAGCTACTGGATCTAACGTAGCCGAGAAATAGGCACATGGCTGCTGTTTGTCTCCAAATCGCTGCGTTAAGACTGACAACGCACAACCTTCTTTTTCATGAACGTAGAGCATAAAAGGCTTACTGTAATCAGGAGTTCCTAGCACAGGAGCGGAACACAGAGCAGCGCGTAAGTCAGCAAAACTCCTCTGACATTCGTCAGTCCACGGAAGGGGCTGAGGCGTATCTTTCAAAGTAAGTGCCAACAAAGGTTTGGCCAACAGAGAGAAGTTAGGCATCCACTGCCTACAATAGGAAGTAATGTCCAGGAAGGCACGTACCTCTCTTTGTGTGGATGGCACAGACATTTGCGCAATAGCTTGGATACGTTCTGGGGTTAACCGTCTTCCCTCCTTTGACAAGATATGACCCAAGTAGGTAACCTCTTGACGAACATATTGTAGCTTAGAAGGTGAAACCTTATGATTAAGATCAGACAAGTGTCGCAACAATGCAACCGTCACATTCTTGCATATGTCCTCTGAATCAGCCGCGATCAACAAGTCATCCATGTATTGAATAAGAGCAGCACCAGACGGCAAAGAAAAAGCATCAAGATGACATTTCAAAGCTTGACTATAAATAAAGGGACTTTCACAATAGCCTTGGGGTGCGCGCTTAAACCGGAAGCTTCGGCCTCCAAGAGAGAAGCCAAAAATATCTCTACTTTCTTCGGCAATAGGAATACTAAAGAAAGCATTTTTCAGATCGATAACAGAAAACTAAACTGCTGTGGAAGGTATCATCGTCAACAGTGCATTGATATCTGGGACAACTGGAAACTGTGGTACAACAATTTTGTTTACCTCCCGAAGATCAATCACAAAACGATAAACAGGAGGCTGAGAAGGATCAGTGCGTTTAAGAACGGGAAGAATAGGGCTATTACATATGTTTCCTCTCGTTTCCTCAACCACTCCCTTCTGAATCAAATCATGAATGATTTCCAAAAGCGCTTTTTCACCTTCAGTGGAAATTCTATATTGAGGAACACGTGGCAATTCAGCATTGGGCTTGAGAGTAACGACATACGGTGGGATTTCAAGACAACCAACATCATTTGGACCCGTAGCCCAAAGCGTTACAGCAAGAGAGAGCAATTCAGGAGGAAATTGATCTTTCGACAAGTACATTGGAGAAGTCAGTTTCTGTCCTAAAGTAAGATATACACCAGAAGGAGAACAAGATACTGTTGCATGCAATCTTTTCAATAGATCCAAGCCCAATAGATTCTCACCACAACCATTCGTTAAAAGAAGCGGAGCTTCTTAATCATAAGGGCCAATTGAAATAGGCAACGGGCAAGTAACCGGATTACGAACTGGGGCACCAGAAAAACCTACAGATACATTCGTTAAGCCAGACAAAGGTGCCCCAGGGAGTTTTGAATAAATGATAGAACTTCTCATCGCACCAGTATCTAAAAGAAATGGCTCTGAAACACCCATTGTAGTGACATTAACATAAGGTCCACTCTGATCTACTGGAATCGACACAACTCCCTTACTTTGTCCATGGCTGTCCTAGTTAGCATGAAGACTTTCATTCTCACCTTCAACATAACAATCCTCATTGTAGTACTGTGTAGACCGAACGTTTTGCTGATCAAAAATAGTTCACGGAATTAGGAGGAGGAAGGGAACGTTGTTCTTGAGTCAACATACCTCGACCTCTACCTCTGTTTGCTGACTGGAGGCCAGCACGACCTCGTGAAGCAGATGGTGTGCCATTACGCTGCAATAAAACCGGACAATTATTCTTGAAATTACCTTCCTCTCTATAATAGGCACATTGATTAGGACCTAACAAAGGTCGCGGAATATATGGCTCAGGGTTTTGATACACCCTCTGAAACTGCGGAGGCTGTTGAAACTGGGGCTGAGCATAACGAGGTGGATAAGCCTGTTGCAAGAGAACCTTCGTTTTTAAGTCTTTAGTCTTTTTCTCTTGCTTTTCTTTTTCTTCCTTATCTCTATTTTCATAATATTGAGCAGTAGCCAATATCTGGGCTGAAGAAGAAACAGCCCATGAACTCTCGGAGCTCGGGAAGTAGATTAAATACGAACTTATCCACAAATAATCGCTGTCCACCCTCTGTAGTCATATCCTAACCACTGTGATCAATCAATGTCTCTTCGAAACGAGTGAAGAAATCGGAGACACTCTCATCTTTCTTCTGTTTGCACGCGGATAGTTTATCCCAGTTAACTCTCAAGGCAGGCATCATCGTTTTCATTAATGTAATAATCCTACCAGGGAGTTCTGAAATCAAAGCATCAGGCTTCGCACCACCCACTTGGTTTCTATCTGCGGCAGTGATAGCATCCCAATTTCCACCTAATTCTTGGGCATGATTCTCTTTACGAATTTTAGCCCATAATGCTTGTGGGACTACATTCCCCATCAACATATCAATGTCTGCTAAATTCATGATACAGGCATCAACAGTCTGTGACAATTCTTTATAATAACCTGCAGGATTCTTACGAGGATCCTGTAAAGACTGTTTAAAAGCCAAAACCTCAGATCTTTTCCAGGGGACATGTACCCATATACGCTGGAAGTGAGCAGGAATAAGTGGAATGTTACCTGCTGCTGGAACCTCTTCTCTCCATACCGAAGGAACCTCTCTCATTGGATAATTTTTCAGTGTCAACCTAAATGAAGGATCGGAATCTAGAAAAGTCTGTGAGGTAAATAAGGTTCTAAAGGAAACAAGTGTCTTTACAGCGTCCTCAACCTTAGAACCCACAATGAGACCCTTATCAAAATCAGCCTGAATATCTAACAGACCCTGAGGAACCGAACCCAAGTCCATATCCTCCCATCCTTTAATAAGAGTATCACACATAGCATTGAAAACATATCTTTGCGTAGGCGCATTCCACTGTGAGAAGGTAGGCATAACGTTGAGAACACTATACCGAGGACCCTTTTCAATCCATTTACGAGCGAGAGAGTCCAACATTTCCCGTTCTTCAGAAGCTGGGAACTGACTACGAGACTGTCTTCGAGAAAAAGCCGGAGACACATTTAATGCCTCAAAGAAAGGTGATAAAAGACCAGAAACCGTTTTTGTAAGTCGTTTACCCATAGACGGAGAATTTGACATAAGGATAGGGGACAAAGTATTAGGCGAACTAACGGAAGGGAAATCAGTAATTACCGGAGGAGCAGAAGGCAAAGAAGATGAAGGCAAAGGAGTCGAAGGCAAAGCCGACAGAGGCGGCAATACTTGAGGGGGCAAATGTGGAAGAGCCGGAGCAAGCGGAGGCGCAGCTGGCGGTTGAGCAGGCTGTAACAACGGGGGTGCATTAGCACATTGTACATAGGGCGGAGGCAATCTCAATAAGTGAGACATCAAGGGATCTTCCTCTGAATCCTTTCTTTTATTAGAGGGGGAAGCTGGCAACATCGGATAGCATTTATCTATTGCCATACGATGCTGTCTCTCTGAGATTTCCATCGCATTATCGACTTCATCATCTTTAAACTGTTGAGCAGCCTGTACAATTGTCATACCCTGTGTTTTCCTATCTCGTTTTTCTTGCTTAATTTTTCTCTGTTTGGCTTCCTTACGCCAGAGGCGAAAAGAGTCAAACATTGCCGGCCGGGCTTTTCTTTTAAATAAAATAGCTTCCAAATTATCTAGTATGTCAGGCTCAACGCTACCATTTTCTGGCCATTTTAAAACACCATCATTCTTCGTGTATTGGATCCATGCCTGATTAAAGGCAATGGGGCCAACACCATGTTTAGAATAGAGCTCATAAGTGGGAGTTCCAACCGAAGGAATCGGACAAGAGTCCTCCAGCCGGGAATCCCTATTACAACCAAAGCAACAAAGTTTCTCAAACTTAGTCAGACCAGGCATCGTTATTTCACTGGACTGTTCACAAACATCAAGGGGGTCAAAATTAATATTAACACAGCACAAATGTACTTACCCCTCGGCTTCGGTTATTGCAATACCCGAATCAAAGAACCTAAGAACCTAAGAACCAAAGAACCAAAGGACCAAAGAACCAAAGAACCAAAGAACCAAAGGACCAAAGAACCAAAGAACCAAAGAACCAAATGTGGGAGCGGCCCACCAATACTTAACTAAGATGTCTTCTTACACCAACAGAGGCCCCGTCTATCGTCTCGCCTTACCATACATCATCGAAAGAGGGCCAAGGCAGGGCGGTAGTCAGGGCAGCAGTCGTCTGTAGCCGTCAGGAAGGAGTAACCGCGCTACAAAAGACCTTCGGACCACTTTCGACATACAGGGGTCGCTTGCCGTGGGTCGCGATTCCTCCAGAATTTTCTTGCGGGGTGCCTCACGACCTTCAGGCAGAACCACTACCTCTGAAACCGCCCCACGTTGGGCGCCAGTTGAAGAACCAGAACCTTTTGGGTCCGGCGGTGCAGGGTACACCTTAATCTCCTGGGTTCTCCTGCTTCAGCTAACAGAGACACGGGGACACTCTGTCGGCGTAAAAGATCGGATTTTATTAGCTGCAGCTAGTACAGTTGTCCTAGAAGTACACACGGTATGTTCTCAGGAGACTGCCACTTCACTCCGTGGCGTAAAATCTTATATTGGTGTAGAAGACATATACATTAACCAGAATACACACCTCTTACACACAACGAGAGCCAATAAGGGAAGTTTTAGATAGGACAGAGCCAATAGAGAAGATTGGAAAACAAAGTATCGTGTAACTCGAAGAAGCCTCTCCTTCAACTGTGTTTGCCACCCCTCCTTACGGGTTAATGTATTAACGTGTCCGCAACTGACTCGCAGGTGGCGAGATACTTTTGTGTGTTCTGGAGGACAGTTGTGAAACGAGAGAATACGAGCAGAGGACAGCGAAGGCCAGAAGATAAGATAAAGTCAGGAGAGAATAGTGTGAACCAACAGATAGTTGAGACGGGGATTAGAAGAACCAGACAGGGATTAGTGTACTCGGCCAGTCTCTAACACCAGCTTCGTAAACAGAGGCAGAAGGCTATTTGACACAATATTGCAGGAAAAGCAGAAAAGACTTCGTCCGTTGTGCTGCCTGAGTGAGGGCAACACAAAATGGCGGCGGTTTACAAGATGGCGGGTCAATGCGATCGTGATCGAAAATCGAATTTCCTCAGCTCCCTGAAAATTTCACAACAATATCGGTAATGATGTGAGACGCATCACATGACCTGTACGTTGATTGAATGTGTTGATTTGTGGTTACGGTAGATGTACTTAGTAGCAGACAGGGGGGGTGCAGATTGGTATATGTGTCCCGTCAATGCACCCTAATACATGTGAGAACTGGGCCTTCTAATAAAAGTCCATCTTTGTCTTGTGCAGTTCCGCCTGTGTGCTGGGGAACCGGATATAGTGGTGCATCCTTTGCATCATGGCATCCAGGAATTTGTTGAAAAAGCGCGACAGGCAACTCTGTGAGGCACCACCAGCCACAGCTATTACCCCCTGGTCACTGCCGGGTGCTAGTAGGTGCAGGCAACAGAGGACCTGTACATGTGGAGGTATTGCGTGCGCACTTGGGTGGCAATTACGATGCGGTAAAAAAATTCCCCGTGCGACTCGTATCCGGTCTTTTTACCGTACGAATCGTACAAGTGCCGTACAAACTGGCAATCACGATTCGCATGGTAAAAAGTCCATACGAACCGCATCGGGAATGATTTCCCACACGTCCTCGGGTCGGAAAATGTGTCCGACACGTCCTCGGACGATGTACCATACAAATGTGAAAGGTGAAGTCCGAGCGAGGAATCACGATCCATCCCGTGCGTCCGATGTTACAACCGTATGGAAAAAACACCGTCCGCACCGAACTCCCATAGCAACCATGGAGACATGTGCCCGCATACGTGCCCCACACTCCCCCCCGCCCCCATACGTCCGAGACGTACCCCCCGTGTATGTACACCCCCACCCGTGTATGTACACCCCTGTACGTCCGAGTCGTACCCCCACCCCTGGACGTGTCGTACCACCATCTATGTACACCCCAGTACGATCGAGTCCTACCCCCACCCCTGTACGTGTCCGACCCCCATGTATGTACACCCCAGTACGTTCCAGTCGTACCCCCACCCCTGTACGTGTCGTACCACCGTCAATGTACACCCCAGTACGTTTGAGTCGTACCGCCACCCCTGTACGTGTCGTACCACCGTCTATGTACACCCCAGTACGTTCGAGTCGTACCCCCACCCCTGTACGTGTCCGACCCCCATGTATGTACACCACAGTATGTACGAGTCGTACCCCCACCCCTGTACGTGTCGTACCACTGTCAATGTACACCCCAGTACGTTCGAGTCGTACCCCCACCCCTCTACGTGTCGTACCACTGTCTATGTACACCCCAGTACGTTCGAGTCGTACCCCCACCCCTGTACGTGTCGTACCACCGTCTATGTACACCCCAGTACATTCGAGTCGTACCCCCACCCCTGTACGTGTCGTACCACCATCAATGTACACCCCAGTACGTTCCAGTCGCACCCCCACCCCTGTACGTGTCGTACCACCGTCAATGTACACCCCAGTACGTTCGAGTCGTACCCCCACCCCTGTACGTGTCGTACCACTGTCAATGTACACCCCAGTACGTTCGAGTCATACCCCCACCCCTGTACGTGTCGTACCACCGTCAATGTACACCCTAGTACGTTCCAGTCCTACCCCCACCCCTGTACATGTTGTACCACCGTCAATGTACACCCCAGTACGTTCGAGTCGTACCCCCACCCCTGTACGTGTCCGACCCCCATGTATGTACACCCCAGTACGTACGAGTCGTACCCCCACCCCTGTACGTGTCGTACCACCGTCAATGTACACCCCAGTACGTTTGAGTCGTACCCCCACCCCTCTACGTGTCGTACCACCGTCTATGTACACCCCAGTACGTTCGAGTCATACCCCCACCCCTGTACGTGTCGTACCACCGTCTATGTACACCCCAGTACGTTCGAGTCGTACCCCCACCCCTGTACGTGTCGTACCACCGTCAATGTACACCCCAGTACGTTCCAGTCGCACCCCCACCCCTGTACGTGTCCTACCACTGTCAATGTACACCCCAGTATGTTCGAGTCGTACCCCCACCCCTGTACGTGTCGTACCACCGCCTATGTACACCCCAGTACGTTCCAGTCCTACCCCCACCCCTGTACGTGTCGTACCACCGTCAATGTACACCCCAGTACGTTCGAGTCGTACCCCCACCCCTGTACGTGTCCGACCCCCATGTATGTACACCCCAGTACGTACGAGTCATACCCCCATCCCTGTACGTGTCGTACCACCGTCAATGTACACCCCAGTACGTTCGAGTCGTACCCCCACCCCTGTACGTGTCGTACCACCGTCAATGTACACCCCAGTACGTTCGAGTCGTACCCCCACCCCTGTACGTGTCCGACCCCCATGTATGTACACCCCAGTACATACGAGTCATACCCCCATCCCTGTACGTGTCGTACCACCGTCAATGTACACCCCAGTACGTTCGAGTCGTACCCCCACCCCTGTACGTGTCGTACCACCGTCTATGTACACCCCAGTACGTTCGAGTCGTACCCCCACCCCTGTACGTGTCGTACCACCGTCAATGTACACCCCAGTACGTTCGAGTCGTACCCCCACCCCTGTACGTGTCGTACCACCGTCAATGTACACCCCAGTACGTTCCAGTCACACCCCCACCCCTGTACGTGTCGTACCACCGTCAATGTACTCCCCAGTACGTTCGAGTCGTACCCCCACCCCTGTACGTGTCGTACCACTGTCAATGTACACCCCAGTACGTTCGAGTCGTACCCCCACCCCTGTACGTGTCGTACCACCGTCTATGTACACCCCAGTACGTTCCAGTCCTACCCCCACCCCTGTACGTGTCGTACCACCGTCAATGTACACCCCAGTACGTTCCAGTCGCACCCCCAACACAACCTCCTAAGTACGGAGCGCACCCCAGGCCCCAACATCACAGCCGCATGTACGAGTCGTACCAAGCCACACACAAGGACAGCACCGTACAACGAAATGGCCCATGTACACACCGTACACACGCCCAAAACGCACGTACACAACCAGGACAAAACAAAACAACACAAGAATACACTATTCGAATGGCACAAAGCCACTAAACATGGCCAACAAACACTAAAAAAACACATTCACTGACCTGCAACTGCCAAAAACAAACAGAGGCCCAAAACACCACCACTCCTTGTAACACACCCACCCAAACTTCAAACACAGCCACACCCACCCATGGACCAATAAAAAGGGCCCACACACACAAACCATGAGCCTTTGCAACAGACTCACTGCTGCCAGACACCACAGAACCATACTACAAGCTTCACCACACCTTACACTTGCACACCTTCACACAACCACCTTCACAAATAAGGGTGGGCGTAGTTCGCGAAGTAGCACTTCGCGAAGCTACGCAAAGTGAAGTTCGCACTACGCGAGCTACGCGTAGCACTTCGCGAACTGCGAAGTAACATGTTCGCACTGTGCAAGATGTTGTTTTCAATGATTGCACAGTGCGGACAAGCAACCGGCACTGTGCAATCATTGAAAATGGCATCTTGCACAGTGCGAGCTGTAGTTTTCTGCTGCTCGAGTAGATTTTTACTCGAGCTGCAGCTTTCTCAACGCGAACTGGTAGTTTCTCATCGCGAGCGGTCGCGAGCATACGCGACCCCTCGCAATGAGAAACCTGACCTTCTCGCGTTGGGAATCTCGCCGGGAGGTTTATTTTCCATGCTCGCGATCGCGAACAAGGAAAAAGTCTCGCCAGGATGTCATTTTGCTTGCTCGCGGTCGCCAACTTGACGTTGAGGACCGCGAGCAAGCAAAAAATGACCGCAGCACTACGCAACACTACGCTACGCGTGTTCGCACTGTGCTACGTGCAGTTCGCGTAGTGCGAAGTAGCGCGAACTTCGCAAACTACGCGAGCGTAGCGTAGTGCTTCGCCCAGGCCTATTCACAAACACCCCCTCATCACATTCACACACACACACCTGCACAACCACACCCACACACCCACAACCATCCACACACACCCCCCACCATCCACACCCACACCCCTCACCATGCCCACTAACAAGAATCCAAAGTTCAGTAACCGAGAGTTGGAGGTCCTTGTTGATGAAATCCTCAGAGTCGAGCCACAGCTCTTTGGAACATTGGTCAGACAGACCAGCATGGCAGCAAAAACAGCCATGTGGCAGACCATCGTCGATGCTGTGAATGCTGTTGCGGACACCAGAAGGACCAGGCAGGAATGCCAAGCCAGCTGGTACGATCTGCGGAGGAGGGTCCGAGCCAAGATGCTGGAGGAACACAACCAGGCCAACGCCACTGGAGGAGGGCCCTCCCGCAGACCCGTACACTACCAGCCCTGGGAGGAGAGGGTGATGGCCATACAGCCGGTGGAGGCAGTCGAAGGATTAGGAGGACTCCGAGACCCGGGTGAGTACACGAACAACGCACCTCACATGGGGGGGACCTCATCCACAACCAAAATCACTAACAGGCACGCAACCACCCCAACCTATCGCATGACTCAACCACACTCCATGAACACGCACATGCCACTGCCGCCACCATGCCCCATGCACCCAGCTGGACAATGTCAAGTCACAGGCCACAGAAGACACCAACACATGACACGGTAACCCGGATGGCGGGAGGGTGGGCCCCAAAAATCACATAGTGCAACTCAGAAGCAGACAACAATGCCCTCTGCCCATATGGCCCAGGTCACAGCCAGACAAACAGTGTGTCCCCACACAGGAAAGACTCGCCAGCAAATGGCGGACGCCTTGCATCAACACATGGGGGTGAAGGCACTGTTTTGCACATGACAGCAGCTAATGAACAGCCAACACTGTGAAAGAGTGGCAGCACACACAACCACAGCAGCAGCGCACACACAGACACTACACCCAATGGGTGCCTGGAGATCAGAAACAAACTCACATCAACAAGCCAAGGGCCATTCAAAGGACTGGAAAAAGTGTGTGTCTAGGAAGCTGGGCTGAGCTGACAGAGGGTGACACAGAGGGAGGGAGAGGGGGACAGAGAGGGAGGGAGACACAGGGACACGGACAGAGGGAGGAGGCTGACACACGGAGGGAGGGAGAGGGGGACAGAGAGGGAGGGAGACACAGGAAGACGGACAGAAGGAGGAGGCTGACACACAGAGGGAGGGAGAGGGGGACAGAGAGGGAGGGAGACACAGGAAGACGGACAGAGGGAGGAGGCTGACACACAGAGGGAGGGAGAGGGGGACAGAGAGGGAGGGAGAGGGGGACAGAGAGGGAGGGAGACACAGGGACACGGACAGAGGGAGGAGGCTGACACACGGAGGGAGGGAGAGGGGGACAGAGAGGGAGGGAGACACAGGGAGACGGACAGAGGGAGGAGGCTGACACACAGAGGGAGGGAGAGGGGGACAGAGAGGGAGGGAGAGGGGGACAGAGAGGGAGGGAGAGGGGGACAGAGAGGGAGGGAGACACAGGGACACGGACAGAGGGAGGATGCTGACACACAGAGGGAGGGAGAGGGGGACAGAGAGGGAGGGAGACACAGGGAGAGCAAATCAGCCGTGTGGTGTGTGGGAATGTCTGCTCGTCTGCGTGCATGTAGCCAAGGGTGGCCAGTGCCAGAACCCCCCCTCTTCACCATGGCAAAACACAGAGCCATGTCACAACCTGTTCACGAGCACAACGACAGCTACCTGCATTATATAAGTGTGTGGATCCACTCCATGTGCACATGTACAGTGCTACACGGAAGGCGCCAATGCATGGCTCGCCACACCTGCCCACTCCACTGCTGACTGCAGTCACACTTGACGCAGCAAGTAAGACTGTGCCACACATAGTTAAAGGGGCCAAAGTGGTGCCCAAGGGACACACCCATGCACAAGTGCACTGTGAGTGGAATGCAAGACAGATCCTAATTCCAAGAGGAAAAGTGCCAACTTTGAAACTGATGAAACATGGATGTTGCATGGACCAAAATTAACATTGTCTCTCTCACACACAGGTCAACGTCGTGGTTCACCCCCCAACACTGGGGGGGAAGACTCACAGGACCCGGATCTGTGGGAGCCCGATCCCACCGGCAGCGACGACTCTCACCACTCTGTGGACGACCCCAACCGACCTGGCCCCTCTGGTGTCCAACCACCTGCAGCACCTGCGTCAGGTACAACTGTGCCAACCACCACCCCCACTCCTGCCACATCCCAGGAGACACCCAGGATCCCTGCCCCACCACCACAATGCAGCCAGGCTGGCCAGGAGGGACACGGTGTCCCGGGCACCCAGGAGGAGGCAGGCGACAACGCCAATGCCACTCCTCAGGGGTCCCGGAGACCCGATGTACCCACAAGGGCAGGCCAGGTGCAAGTGGGCAGGGGTGGTGGGAGTGGAGGACGGCGGAGGTGCGAGCCTGACCAGTTGGCTTGGGAACCGGTATTTGCCCATGTCCGTAACATCATGGACACATACCGGCAGGACACCACGGGCATGGCCCAGGTTGTGTCCACCCTCAATGAGATCAAGGGGACCCTCGATGAGATAAAGACCCAGCAGGCCCAGCAACATGCGGAGCAACATGCCTGTCTACTGCAACACCAACGGAGGATGGAGGACAGACAGGCTGAGCAAGTGACGGTGTTCCAGGGGATTCACGATACACTCCGTCAGATGGCCGACAACATGGGCAACCCTCCCTGTGCCAGACGGCGTAGAACATCACCACCCACAGGGAGGGATCAGGAGGAGGAGGAGACATCCGACGGAGCATCCCAAACATCGTCACGGCCTGCTGCTGAGGGTCCCCGCAGGAGGCCGGGTCGTCCACGGAAAGGACCGTGAGGGTCGGCGCTACATCACCATCTCCCAGGACACCTGGCCTGGCACCTGGCCCACTGGAGCAACAGCATCACAGCATCAAGAGACATTCTCTGCCACATGGCCCTGCTGGTCACTGTCCAATGTTGACAAAGACTGTGGCATGGCCTATGAGGATTTCCAATGGCAAGGACACCAACTCCCCTACTGAACTTTGGATTCCAAACTCCCGGAAAGCCACTCACTTTATCCCCCCCCCCCAAAAATAAAAAATCACACCATGAAGAGAAGATGCCTGCTGGTTGCATTATTACCTTACATGTGTGTTGTAAAGTCTAAACATGTCTGAGTTCTCTTTTGACTTCAACCATCCACACCCTGGGGCCTGAGTCTGGCACAGGACACACGGGTCACAGTGTATTAGGCAAGACAGACATGGAGCACCATACACAACCGTGATGGGCCCAACCAGCTGAGGGGGTGGCCGCACAACCGTGCTGACAGACACATTGAGTACAGCAACAGTCATGCGCAGAGGTCAGGGATCATGTGGAGTGTCCTGGGGGGCACCCAGGTATGTGTAGACAGGTGGCAGAACCATGTCCTGCAAGCCTGAGTCCGGTGGATGCAGAAAATGGGGGCCTGGCCAACGTTGGATGCATGGGGATGGCACATGTCACAATACCCACACAGTCATGGACATCATGCCCAATACACAGTCTCAGCCCACACACACAGCTTGCATCTTGCTACTCGACACATCGACACATAGCCACTATCCGGGAAAACCATGCCAGACATGCTGGATGCACCGTGGCAACACACCAGCATTGACTGAGAAGAGGCACCTTGGAGGCATAGGGACACCTTTATTAGTCATGTTTTCGGGATTGCAGAGGCAACTTGAAGTACACATGAACACATCTTGTGGAGTAACATGTGGGTCCAACACTGGCACCCCCCTTCTGCAGCACAAATGCGTGTTAGCCATGGAACTGGCACACAATTGTCGGCTAACAGCTAAACACCCACAGCTGCTCACGGAGAGACTGCCATACACCATTGATCCGCTGATGTGGAAGTCCCACACCATGTCAAGCCAATGCTAACCGTATGTGTCCGAGGGCAGTGTCACACACATTGATGCCATCATCACAATCCACTATCCCATCACTGATGACTGTCAACCAGTCAGACCATCTATTCAGGTGTACACAGCTGCATGTCGTGTCCCATGGTGATGCTACATGGCTGCAGAGGAACCAAACATCGACAGGGACAGTGTGCATACATCGTGAACAACTGCCACACCCAATACACCCCTGATGCATCCCTTACCCTATGGAGACTTCCAAACGTGTCCGTGCCTGTAACGCTGAGTCAGCCCACGATGAAGTGTCCATGAGGAATAGCAGTGCCACAACAATGCAACCAGCAGACGGCATGCGCAAGTACCTGGGGAAGAGAGACACACAAGAAGTCAGCCACAAAAAGCACAGCCACTTGCATGTGCATTTACTCGACACATGTATGGATGACAACATGCTAGGTCACAATTATGACTGGGGAAATACAACCATTACTGCCACCATCACTCCAGTGACACACCCACACACACCTCTGACTCACGTGCCATACATGCAGGTGGAGACACACATCACAACACATGCCACACGGGGACCAATGCGTGCACACTCAGACACTGGTACTCACCACTAAGCAAAGAAGTTGCGTATGAGCCGAGTCCGGATGTCCTCTTGCGGCTCCACATCCTCCACATCACTAGCCCCATTGTCCAGCCCTTCGTCCTCCACGGGTGGATGGTCCTCGTCATGTTGATCCAGGATGAGTGGCACAGCTTTCTCAACTGCCATGTTGTGCAGCATGCAGCAGACCATGAAGATTTTGCAGACCTTCGCAGGGGCATATGGGAGCGCGCCGCCGGTCTTGTGGAGGCACTGAAATCGGCTCTTCAGCAGGCCAAACGTCCTCTCTATCACTCGCCTTGTCCGGCCATGGGCGGTGTTGTAGCGGAGCTGGGCCGGCGTGATGGGGTTGCGGAGAGGTGTGAGCAGCCATGGCATGTTGGGATAGCCAGCGTCCCCTACATGGGAAGCACATGGACATCGTTAGAAGTGGTGAAGCGGTCGTGCTGGTTGGCTATGCAAAATACAGGACAGACAGACTGTACCCACCAACATCACATGCTCTTTCGTTGCGCAGCTGCATCATCATTTCAGGCATCCTGCTACGCCTCATGATGTAGGCATCGTGTGCTGATCCTGGAAAACGAGCACAGACATGTGAAATCACCATGTTGGACTGACACACCACAAGGGCATTGATGGAGTGGTAGTGCTTCCGATAGCGGTACGCTACCTCCCGTGCGTGTGGTGGTACCAAAGCTACATGTGTCCCATCTATGGACCCAATGACATGGGGCATCCCTCCCAGGGCATAGAATCCACGCTTGACCGCAGTCAACTGTTCAGGGGTTGGGAACTTGATGAAGTCATCCAGGTGAATCAACATGGCCTCTAAGAAATCATGCAGCACACGGCAGAACATGCTCTGGGACATGCCACCAATATGAGCTATGGTATATTGAAAGGTACCCGTGGCAAGAAAATGTAGGGCAGCCATTACCTTCAGCTGGGGTGTCAGTGCCGTAGGATACCTGTGCTGCGGTTGCAGGTGTGGTGCCAGTCTCGCCGTCAACTCCAGAATCAACGGTTGGGGGAAGCGGTAGCACCGGATACTGTCATTCTCCCGCATGGCAGCCAAGTCCGGAATTGGTCAGGCAAGAGGCGGCGCTCTGCAGTAATTTGGAAGTGACAAGGAAGAGTGAGTGCACTACGACAACAATTCATATGTACTGAGCACATGTTAATCTGTCAATACACATATGCTACATAGGGAGTCAGGTATGTGCTACATGCCCTGGACACGTATGGCTGCCAGGTGACACTCCTACCAAGACCCAGCTACACACGGAGATTGAGAACCTCCCCATGCCATGCCATGGGAATAGCTGTGTCCCAGTGCAAATGAACAGCCAGACGCAAGACAGGAGTGACATACGCCCACACATCAGCAGAAGTAGGATGCCGATTGCAGAGACTGGTAGCAGAACACTAGAGCCACAGGTCACATGACATTACACTAGGACAGCCCACACACCTTGCCATGAAGGTGCACATGTCATGACTCACCACACATTCATTGTGAGGATGCAGACATGTCCTTGTCACGCTACTCCGTGTCCCATGCATACATGTGCACCTCACATCCGATACCACATGTGGCATGGTGTGCGGAACAGTGTGCAATGTCAATCTACACACAGACACATGTTGGTTGCTGCAACAGCTGCAGCTTTTGAGGGTGCTCCAACATCAACCTGATCGGAAGCCCCCACACATACATGACATAGTCACATTGTGCACCGTGGGTAGTGACAAGTCAGGTGTGGTAACCCCTGTACCGGGCATCAGGGGACACTTCCGTGTGTTGGTGTCCGTGCCATGCCAGTGACGCTCACCCCAAGTGTGCAGTACGACATGCACACATGTCAAAGGAGTCAAGGGCATGCCTGGCACACATTGTACCGTCACACAGTACATCTGTACACATCTCATCATACATCTGGTGCCTTCTCGACTCAGGAGTAATGTTCCACATCACAGCCTGTCACACCTGTGCCCCACACATGTAGTAATGCACAGACGATGCCTTGATGTCCATTCATGGACAAGTATGTCCATTCATGGACAAGTATGTCCATCCATGGACAAGTATGTCCGCCCTATTCCTACCTGTGTGCCACCTGTCACCACTGTGATGTGTGAAAACCGCCGTACTGCTGCTAAGAGGGCCTGTGTACGTTCCCATATCACTATGGGAGTGCTGCCGTATGTGTACCCATCGTGATGGCGAGCGTACAGGCATGTGTACGGCCCGTACCACTACGAGTACGCATATGCAAGAACACCCATAGTGGTAGGGCCGTACGCACGCCTGTAGGCTCCCTATCACTATGGGTGTCCTCGCGTATGCGTACTCGTAGTGGTACAGGCCGTACACACGCCTGTACACTCCCTATCACTATGGGTGTCCTCGCGTATGCGTACTCGTAGTGGTACGGGCCGTACACACGCCTGTACGCTCCCTATCACTATGGGTGTCCTCGCGTATGCGTACTCGTAGTGGTACGGGCCGTACACACGCCTGTACGCTCCCTATCACTATGAGTGTCCTCGCGTATGCGTACTCGTAGTGGTACGGGCTTTACACACGCCTGTACGCTCCCTATCACTATGGGTGTCCTCGCGTATGCGTACTCGTAGTGGTACGGGCCGTACACACGCCTGTACGCTCACTATCACTACGTGTACGCATACGCGAGGACACCCATAGTGATAGGGAGCGTACAGGCATGTGTACGGCCCGTACCACTACGAGTACGCATACGCGAGGACACCCATAGTGATAGGGAGCGTACAGGCGTGTGTACGGCCCGTACCACTACAAGTACGCATACGCGAGGACACCCATAGTGATAGGGAGCGTACAGGCGTGTGTACGGCCCGTACCACTACGAGTACGCATACGCGAGGACACCCATAGTGATAGTGAACGTAGGTACGGGCCGTTGTAATGCATTTGGGGTGCCCGAGGGACAAGTATTAAGGCCTACATGCATGCTGGTTGTCATGGAGACCAAGTTCAAATTTTGAATTTGTTCTGGAAGGTGCACAGCAGAAGTCAGTTGGAATTAATCTACTTTGTTGCAATGTGTTTGTGGGGCTGACATCATGCAGGAGAATAAAACCGATAGAGAACCCACACTTTGTCATAGGGACATGATCCTGTGGGGGAAGGCCAAAAGCAGTACGTGCCATTGAAAGGACACAGGTGGAATGAGGGCAACAACACAATCAATGAGCCAGGCTCACACTGTGCATCACACCCACCCCTCCTGTCTCAGGGCACTGCTGGGAGGACTCTGCACCCACCCCTCCTGTCTCAGGGCACTGCTGGGAGTGATAGGCCCCCACCCCTCCTGTCTCAGGGCCCTGCTGGGAGGACTCTGCACCCACCCCTCCTGTCTCAGGGCACTGCTGGGAGTGATAGGCCCCCACCCCTCCTGTCTCAGGGCACTGCTGGGAGGACTCTGCACCCACCCCTCCTGTCTCAGGGCACTGCTGGGAGTGATAGTCAACCACCCCTCCTGTCTCTGGGCACTGCTGGGAGGACTCTGCACACACCCCTCCTGCCTCTGGGCACTGCTGGGAGGACTCTGCACACACCCCTCCTGTGTCTGGGCACTGCTGGGAGTGATAGGCTCCCACCCCTCCTGTCTCTGGGCACTGCTGGGAGTGTTAGGCACCCACCCCTCCTGTCTCTGGGCACTGCTGGGAGGACTCTGCACACACCCCTCCTGCCTATGGGCACTGCTGGGAGGACACTGCACACACCCCTCCTGTCTCTGGGCACTGCTGGGAGGACTCTGCACACACCACTCTTGTGACTGGGCACTGCTGGGAGGACTCTGCACCCACCGCTCCTGTGTCTGGGCACTGCTGGGAGTGATAGGCCCCCACCCCTCCTGTCTCTGGGCACTGCTGGGAGTGTTAGGCACCCACCCCTCCTGTCTCTGGGCACTGCTGGGAGTGTTAGGCACCCACCCCTCCTGTCTCTGGGCACTGCTGGGAGGACTCTGCACACACCCCTCCTGCCTCTGGGCACTGCCGGGAGGACTCTGCACACACCCCTCCTGCCTCTGGGCACTGCTGGGAGGACTCTGCACACACCCCTCCTGTCTCTGGGCACTGCTGGGAGTGTTAGGCACCCACCCCTCCTGTCTCTGGGCACTGCTGGGAGTGTTAGGCACCCACCCCTCCTGTCTCTGGGCACTGCTGGAAGGACTCTGCACACACCCCTCCTGCCTCTGGGCACTGCTGGGAGGACTCTGCACACACCCCTCCTGTCTCTGGGCACTGCTGGGAGGTCTCTGCACACACCACTCTTGTGACTGGGCACTGCTGGGAGGACTCTGCACTCACCCCTCCTGTGTCTGGGCACTGCTGGGAGTGATAGGCCCCCACCCCTCCTGTCTCTGGGCACTGCTGGGAGTGTTAGGCACCCACCCCTCCTGTCTCTGGGCACTGCTGGGAGGACTCTGCACACACCCCTCCTACCTCTGGGCACTGCTGGGAGGACTCTGCACACACCCCTCCTGCCTCTGGGCACTGCTGGGAGGACTCTGCACCCACCCCTCCTGTGTCTGGGCACTGCTGGGAGTGATAGGCCCCCAACCCTCCTGTCTCTGGGCACTGCTGGGAGTGATAGGCCCCCACCCCTCCTGTCTCTGGGCACTGCTGGGAGTGATAGGCACCCACCCTTCCTGTGTCTGGGCACTGCTGGGAGGACTCTGCACTCACCCCTCCTATTTCACAATATGTACGCTCATGGCATACACGGATGTGGGTACGCTCCATGCATTCGAGGTGGGGGTACGTGTCTGTTAGAAGGCGACCTCAGGGGAGCCCGGAGGGGGCCCTGACTGTCCTGAGACCCACCCTCAAGGTATCGTAGCCGGGCACTGGCGGGAGATTCCGCAGGGGAGGAATCTCGTACCTAGGATCGTACACTTGGCACCACACGACAAAGAGACACCACACCGAGGGTTCTTAGGATTCAAGCTTTATCAAATCGAAGTGGTAGGATCTTTATGATCAGCAAGGCAGATATTTACAAGCAGAGCGTGGGCTCACAGAGTCTTGGCGGGGGTAGGAGGTAGCGGGACAGTCTTTGGGGGGAATCGGATCAAATGAAGGAGCGTACCCGGCGCACAGCTCACAATCCTCGAGCTGGGGGATACGCTTGTCGTCGTGGGGTCCGGCGGGACCAAAGAGAGTCAGGGCGAGCCGCGAGTCACTCAGCAGGCTCAAGCACAAGTTCGGAGGTCTTACGATCTTCAGGGAGCCGCGAGTCACTCAGCAAGGCTCAAGCACAAGTTCGGAGGTCTTACGTTCTTCGGGGAGCCGCGAGTCACTCAGCAGGGCTCAAGCACAAGTTCGGAGGTCTTACGATCTTCAGGGAGCCGCGAGTCACTCAGCAGGGCTCAAGCACAAGTTCGGAGGTCTTACGTTCTTCGGGGAGCCGCGAGTCACTCAGCAGGGCTCAGATGTTCCAAGGCGAATCTGACGGACAGTCCCAGAGCACCCCTTGTTATAGGTCGACCCCTCTTTGATGTCCGGAGTCTGTGCAGGCAGGGGTCTTGTCACCTGGGGGTCGCTTGTCGAGGTTTCCTGCTATTGTCTTTTGATCCTTTCAGGGCCGGGACGGGAGGAGTCCCAGACACCCAGCAGGCGTGGAGCCAGCCCTCAGGGAGGCCGGAGGGCCGATCGAAACCCATCGTCCCAGGGGAGTTCAGAGGTGCGATAGAAACTGCTCCTTCCTCTCTCATCCCCTGGAAGCGTGATGTCCTCCAGCCGGAGTGGCGCCTCTAGGCCCGGGTTGTGCTGGGGCCGGGCGGCCATCTTGGTGCACGAAGTGGGCACGCGTGCCCGGGGTGGCCGAAAGGAGAGAGGCCATGGACGGGGAGGCCCGGGCTGCGTGTGTGTGTTCTGGTGGGAAGGATCGGCTGGGCCGTGTGCTCGGGGTCCCTGGTACCAGGTTAGGTAGTGCGAGGACAGGAAGAGCCATGCTACGAGGCCGGGTCTAACACGCGTCCCCCCCAGCTGAAAGCCGGAGAGAACTACCCATCATCTTGGGGGGTTCTCTTCGCTGAGGCGGAAGAACCGGGAGAGGCCGTCCGCGTTGGCGTGGTCCGTACCAGGGCGATGTTCTACGGTGAAATCCATCCCCTGGAGGGAGATTGACCACCGCAGTAGCTTGGGGTTTTCTCCTCGCATCTGCATGAGCCATCGCAAGGGCCGATGGTCAGTTTGTACTTTGAAATGGGTGCCAAACAGGTAAGGGCGCAGCTTTTTGAGGGCCCAGACTACGGCAAATGCTTCGCGCTCAATGGTGCTCCACCTCTGTTCTCTGGGCAACAGCCGCCGGCTGAGGAAGGCGATGGGCTGGTCTAGGCCTTGGTCATTCACCTGGGACAGGACGGCCCCAATGCCATGCTCGGAGGCATCGGTCTGGACTACAAACTCCTTGGAGTAGTCGGGAGCCTGGAGGACGGGGGCCGTGCACATGGCCTTCTTTAGGGCATCAAACGCTTCCTGGCAGGCAGTTGTCCACTGCACCCTCTTGGGCTGTTTTTTTTTATGTGAGTTCGGTGAGGGGGCCAACCAGGCTGCCATACCCCCGGATGAATCTTCGGTAGTAGCCAGTGAGGCCCAGGAAGGCTCGGACCTCCGTTTGAGTGGTGGGTGGTTCCCAGGCTAGGATGGCGTCGATCTTTGGCTGTAGAGGGGCGACCTGACCGCTCCCGACCTGGTGCCCCAGGTAGACTACTGATCCTTGCCCAATCTGGCACTTGCTGGCTTTTACTGTGAGGCCTGCCTGGCGCAGGGCGGATAGCACTCTCCGGAGGTGCTGGAGGTGCTCACTCCATCCGGAACTGAAAACAGCGATGTCGTCTAGATAGGCCGCACTGAACTGTTCCATCCCGGCCAGGACCCTATTCACCAGTCGCTGGAAGGTGGCCGGGGCATTTTTCATTCCGAAGGGCATTACGCGGAAGCGATAATGCCCATCTGGGGTGGAGAAGGCGGACCGCTCCTTGGCTTCCTCTGTGAGCGCAATCTGCCAGTATCCGCAGGTGAGGTCGAATGTGCTGAGGAACCGGGCCGCCCCGAGTCGGTCAATGAGCTCGTCGGCTCGGGGGATGGGGTGGGCATCGGCCCGGGTGACGTCATTGAGCCCCCGGTAGTCCACGCAGAATCGGAGCTCGGGGGCGACACCGGGGGCCGCTGCCTTCGGAACTAGGACCACGGGACTGGCCCAGGGACTATCGGATGGCTCGATCACCCCCAGGGTCAACATCTTCGAGACTTCAGCTTGAATGCAGGACCGGACTCGGTCAGGGACTCGGTAGGCTCGGTGTCTTACTGGCGGGCTGTCCCTGGTGTCCACGTCATGGACACACCAGTCGGTGACTCGGGGGATCAGGGAGAAGAGGTCGGAGAATTGTCCTAGGAGCTGGCGACAGTCCGCTTGTTGCTGGTCAGTGAGGGATGGGGAGAGGTTCACTCCCTCTACAGAGCCATCCTTTTCCTTGACACCCAGGAGGTCCGGGAGGGGATAGGACTCATCTTCGGCCCCGTCATCGGTGGCCAGCAGGAGGCTCAGTTCTGTCTGTACGAAGTGAGGCTTGAGGCGGTTCACGTGTAGGACCCGCAGGGGATCCCGGGGCGACTGGACGTCCACCAAGTACGTGACTGGACTCTTCTGCTCAATCACCTTGAAGGGCCCGGTCCACTTGTCCTGGAGGGCACCAGGCTTCACGGGGGCCATGACCCATACCTGCTGGCCCGGCTGGAACTCGACCAGAGTGGCATTCTGGTCGTACCAGCGCTTCATCTCTTCTTGGCTTGCCTCCAGGTTGGCCTCGGCCAGCTTTCGGAACTTCCTGGTCTGGTTCCGGAGGGCCAGAACGTATTGGAACACATCTCGTGGGGGGGTCTGGGGTGCTGCCTCCCACCCTTCCTTAACCAAACTGAGGGGACCTCGGACGGGGTGCCCATATAGTAATTCAAACGGGCTGAACCCCAAGGACTTCTGTGGGACTTCCCGGTAAGCGAACAGGAGGCAGGGGAGCAGGACGTCCCACTTACGCCGGAGGGGTTCTTCTAGGCCGTTGATCATCCCCTTCAGAGTCCGATTAAACCTTTCTACTAGGCCGTTCCCTTGGGGATGGTACGGGGTGGTGAACTTATAGGACACCCCACATTGTTGCCACAGGGACGTCATGTATTTTGAGATAAAATTAGTGCCGCGATCGCTCACGACCTCGCGGGGGAAACCCACCCGGGAAAAGACCCCCATCAGGGCTCGGCCCACCACGGGAGCCGTGACGGTGCGTAGGGGGATCGCCTCAGGGTATCGGGTGGCGTGATCCACTAGGACCAGAATGAAACGGTGACCTTGGGAGGTGGGGGGATCCAGGGGCCCCACGATGTTGATTCCGACTCTTTCGAATGGGGTACTGGCGACTGGGAAGGGCTGGAGGGGAGCCTTGCGCTTCCCCCCACTCTTCCCACTAGCCTGGCACGTGGGACAGGACTGGCAGTGGGCTTCTACAGCTACTCTCATCCTAGGCCAGTAAAAGTGAGTCACGAGACGGCTGTAGGTTTTGTCTTGACCCAGGTGGCCGGCGAGGGGGACGTCGTGGGCCAAGCCCAGGAGGAAGTCTCGGAAGCGTAGGGGTACCACCAGTACCCGGCCGGATCCTAGCTCCACCGACTTCTGCTCACTGTACAAGAGGTTATTCTCCCAATAAACTCGGTGTGTTCCGGTCTGGTCGCCTGCGGCTTGGCCCTCGGCCTGGTGCCGTAGTCCGACCAGGGAAGGACAGGTGGCTTGCTCCTGGCAGAACTCCTCACGGGTGGGCCTGCCCTCGTGGTGCCACGGGGCCAATTCGGTCAGATCACCTAACTCGGGGACCGGGGTGGTGTCGGACGGTGAGGGTTCGTCGCTGGCGACTGACCCTCCCGATGGGGGGACAGGAGGACCCTCGGCGGGGACTGCTCTGACTCCCTCGGTCGGGGGGTCCTCGACTTCCCCCAGGGGGGTGAGTCGGGTGGACATAGATCGGGTGGTGGCGCACACCCACTCGGGGAGTCCCATCATCTCTAGGTGGGCCTTGCGCTCGACGTACTTCCAGGGAGAACTCTCCAGGTCGTTCCCTAAGAGGCAGTCGACCGGCTGGGAGGTTCTTACGGCAACCCTCAGTTTACCTATCACCCCTCCCCACTCAAACGGCACCAGGGCTACCTGACACATACTCTCTATTATCTGCGGAAATTACGGGGCAAAAGACGTTGGGTAGGATCTGCTCCTCGGGGACTAAGTGCCTGAGGACACCGGTGATGCTGGCCCCGGTGTCTCGCAGGGCTTCTATCTGGTGGCCATTGATCTTGACGAGCTGCCCGTACTTCTTCGTGTTGGAGGGCAGGAGGCTACCAGGGACCATCTCTCTGTCTCCCAGGGACACTAGGGCCATAGCTGCGGGTTCCCACTCCCCGGTGTCCTCAACCTCCTCCCCCAGGGATACGTTGGCTATCTGTCTAGCAGGGGTTGCTGCAGGGGGGACCTGGGGGGCCATGGGGCACTCCAGGTCATTGGCGTAGTGCCCGGGCCTTTGACAACGGAAACAAGTGATGGTTACCCGGTGCCCCCGTCTCCCGGGGGGTCCGGAGACTGGTGGGGGGGGGCGCCGGGAAAGGTGGAGGTTGGGCCTTCGGGGGACTCGACTGGGACTCTCTCTGCCCTCCCTGGTTCCCTCCCCCTCTCTGGCGGGGGGGTCCCTGACTGGCTCCTACACTGCTCCGGGGACCCGGGTGTTGGTCCAGCGGTCTGCTTCCACAGCCAGCTTCCGGGGATCGGTGAGTTTGCTGTCGAGCAGATGCTGGCGTAGTTCCACAAAGCAGTTCGCCGCCAGGTGTTCCCACAACATGAGGTCGGTGAGTTCCTCGAGGGTGGTGACCTTGCTGCCCTTGATCCACCCATCGAAGGCCCGACTGAAAAAGTTTACATACTCCACCCAGGTGGTGCCCGGGATCTTCCTGCAGTCCCGGAATCGCTGACGGTACATCTCTGGGGTGAGGCCGTACCTAGTGAGGAGAGCCTCTTTCATGTGGCTGTAGGAGGTCTGCAGGGAGAGGGGTAGGTCGAGCAGGGTGTCCCTTCCTTCGCTCAGAAACCGTCCCCACAGCCCTGCCCCCCAGTCCTTCTGCGGGACCCGATGGGAGGTCATGGCGACCTCGTAGGCCCTGAACCATTGTTGAATGTCATCATTTTTATAATATTCTTTGACCACGTCCTTGGGGATGTGGACCTTCTGTTCCGCCGGGGAGGTCGCCTCTCGGTTCCCCGGGGGCCTCCCTTCCTCGTTTCTGGCTTTGAGCTCGATCTCCTTCAAGCTGCGTTCGTGCTCTAGTTGGATTTTCCTTCCTTCATGCTCCCGTTGGAGCTTCTTCTCCTCCAATTCGCCTTGTACGCGCATTTGCTCTACTGCTAGCTTTTTTTCTGCTAATTTCAATTCGCCTTCGATTTTGAGTTTGGCTAACTCGAGTTCGTGATTGCGACTTCTCTCTCTGTCTGCGAGCTCTTCCGGGGAAAGGCCCCCGTCTGGCACGAAGCCTCGCACCTGATTGCTGCTGCTTTCGCCTTGGGTGGGTTCTGCTTCGTCGTGTCGCTCCCCCATGCCTTCTGGGCGGGAGGCCCCGGCATCCACCCAAGCTTTCAGTGCTTTCTGCAAATCTTCTTTGGTGTTGAGACCGGTGGTAGCGATTTTAAGTTCTTTGTAGAATTGCTTCAGTTCTTTGTGCGTGTATTCTTCTAGTTGTTCCACCTGGAACACCCTGTTGGTGTTGGTTTCTGCGGGGCTCATGGCGCTTCCTTCCGCCATCTTTGTCGGTAGTGTGTCAGTCGTTCACGGTACGATCTCTAGGTTATGGGCCCGAATCCCGTCGCTTGCCACCAATATTAGAAGGCGACCTCAGGGGAGCCCGGAGGGGGCCCTGACTGTCCTGAGACCCACCCTCAAGGTATCGTAGCCGGGCACTGGCGGGAGATTCCGCAGGGGAGGAATCTCGTACCTAGGATCGTACACTTGGCACCACACGACAAAGAGACACCACACCGAGGGTTCTTAGGATTCAAGCTTTATCAAATCGAAGTGGTAGGATCTTTATGATCAGCAAGGCAGATATTTACAAGCAGAGCGTGGGCTCACAGAGTCTTGGCGGGGGTAGGAGGTAGCGGGACAGTCTTTGGGGGGAATCGGATCAAATGCAGGAGCGTACCCGGCGCACAGCTCACAATCCTCGAGCTGGGGGATACGCTTGTCGTCGTGGGGTCCGGCGGGACCAAAGAGAGTCAGGGGGAGCCGCGAGTCACTCAGCAGGCTCAAGCACAAGTTCGGAGGTCTTACGATCTTCAGGGAGCCGCGAGTCACTCAGCAAGGCTCAAGCACAAGTTCGGAGGTCTTACGTTCTTCGGGGAGCCGCGAGTCACTCAGCAGGGCTCAAGCACAAGTTCGGAGGTCTTACGATCTTCAGGGAGCCGCGAGTCACTCAGCAGGGCTCAAGCACAAGTTCGGAGGTCTTACGTTCTTCGGGGAGCCGCGAGTCACTCAGCAGGGCTCAGATGTTCCAAGGCGAATCTGCCGGACAGTCCCAGAGCACCCCTTGTTATAGGTCGACCCCTCTTTGATGTCCGGAGTCTGTGCAGGCAGGGGTCTTGTCACCTGGGGGTCGCTTGTCGAGGTTTCCTGCTATTGTCTTTTGATCCTTTCAGGGCCGGGTCGGGAGGAGTCCCAGACACCCAGCAGGCGTGGAGCCAGCCCTCAGGGAGGCCGGAGGGCCGATCGAAACCCATCGTCCCAGGGGAGTTCAGAGGTGCGATAGAAACTGCTCCTCCCTCTCTCATCCCCTGGAAGCGTGATGTCCTCCAGCCGGAGTGGCGCCTCTAGGCCCGGGTTGTGCTGGGGCCGGGCGGCCATCTTGGTGCACGAAGTGGGCACGCGTGCCCGGGGTGGCCGAAAGGAGAGAGGCCATGGACGGGGAGGCCCGGGCTGCGTGTGTGTGTTCTGGTGGGAAGGATTGGCTGGGCCGTGTGCTTGGGGTCCCTGGTACCAGGTTAGGTAGTGCGAGGACAGGAAGAGCCATGCTACGAGGCCAGGTCTAACAGTGTCGTACTTACACTGTTGGGGTGGGGGTACGCTCCATGCATTCGAGGTGAGGGTACGTGTCGTACTTAACACTTTCCCCCCTCCCTTAGTTGTTCTGACCTTCTGCGGCGTCTGCATCCGAACCTGTAGAGGAGGTCGACTGCTATGAGGGCCGGGATGACACGTAGGTTCGGGTCCATGTTTGTCCGTCGCGTACGGGTCCTCCTTGTTCGCGTCGTCCTGTCTGTCCATCGCGTACTGGTCCTCCTTGTTCGCGTCGTCCTGTCTGTCTGTCGCGTACTGGTACTCCTTGTTCGCGTCATCCTGTCTGTCCGTCGCGTACTGGTCCTCCTTGTTTGCGTCGTCCTGTCTGTCCGTCACCTACTGGTAGTCCTTGTTCGCGTATACCTGATTTCCCGGCAGTTTTTGGCAGCCGGAAAATATTCACCGTGCGGGATGACGTCGGTGCGAATCGTAATTCCTGGTTCGTGAATGGCAGGCTGCGAGCGTCCCGACGTCAGGTCGGCGCTTTCCCGGATCGCATTTGTAGGTTTATTTTGTTCGGTCGGGGTTTTTTACGATTCGTACGGAAATGGTGTTCCCGTGCGAATCGTAATTCCATGTTTGTAAATTTTGACGACCGGGTACGCGTCGGACGGAGAATATGCTCCATCCGACGGTTCGTACCCGTTTTTTACAGGATCGTGATCGGCACCCGAGTGTCTGGTGCTCCAGGAGTGAGTGCAGATCACATATCAGGTCCAGGATGGAGGTTGGGTGCAGTCTGTACCTCTCATGGATTTCTGCCTCTGTGAGTTGGAATAGTGAGATGGGCAGTCTGTATACGCGTTCCTGTCGTCTTCAGATCCTTTGAGCTGCAGCTTGTATCCGTATCCGCCTTGCAATGACATAGAGGGCCGCCATTGTGTTCACGCAGATGCATTCTGGGGCTGTTTGTATGCTGTGCACCTGGTTACCACCTGCTTTGAGTTAGTGGTAATTTGAGACTCTTATTTAGCAATTTTTAATGGAATCGGTATTAGCGATTTTATGTACATTGTTCTGCGACTTTATGTAGCGATTCCTTATTCAGCGATCAGCTAAATAGTGAGTCGGTATGGCATATTCACTAAATAAGGAATCGCTAAGTTTTTTCTATTAGCTTTAGCGATTCTTTATTTTGCAATTCGGTGTTTCTGCCTCTACATTTCACATGGGGTTTTAGCGATCGCTAACGTGGAAATTCTGCGATTTTCGGCTTTGCGATCACTAATTTACTACCTACATCTGGCCCTTAATCTGTTAATTGCCCGGGGTAACTGATGAACTTGAAGGCTCCTACTCGAGTGTATCTGTTCTGGTTGTTAACTGGAAGTTCAAATAACGTGCAACATTGTCAGGGTAGTATTATTAGGAGCTACATATCTTTCTTCATTTGTTTTATCGCTTCAATAGTAGGATGATGTTGGAAATTGGATTATTAGTAGTGGTAAATATGCATCTACCACTGGCAATTGTGCCACTAATACAATATAGGGCTTAGAATTGGTCTGGGAGCAGGCAGGCTTAATTTAAAAGACAGGTATGTAAAGCATTTAAAAACACCATTTCAGTAAATAATTAAAACACCACATGGGTAACAAGGCTGTTTTTATTAAGGGCTACATATATTTCTTTATTTGCTTTATCACCTCATTTTAATCAAAATTTTAAACGTTTTTTTTACAAATTAAAGTCTTATAGTACTCAACATTGTAAAAGTCAAGGCAGAAATACTCTTTCCATTTAGCGGGTGATTCACAAACATTTGGGATGTTAGATCTCTCCACACATCAGTTTCTGCTGATCCTTCTTTTTCCATGTATGCACAATGCATCTGGCATCAAATGGCAGTCCGCTAACTGGTTCGTCCACCCTGGTACTTATTCTTTTTTGGATTGATATTCCAGTAACCTTAATGCCAGAAAAGATAGCCCTACAGAGACTATCCACACCACTAAGTTGTAGAACTTCGAATAATAGTTTGTGATCTTACCTCGTAGTGAACTGTCGCCCTCACAAGTACTTTCTGAAATGTGTCGTAGCTTGCACACATGCAGGTTTTTCCCATTCTATTACAGCATACATCATTTTGCCCTTGAGGTAAATTTTACTGTTTCTTCTCCTTGGTCGCACTTGCGGGAGCCTGGGAATTTAGCAAAGAATAGTATTTAAGTCTAAACACCCACCTTACAGGTTAAGTCAGAGGTCTTCAAACTTTTTTACACAGAGCACCCCCTAAGCAAAATGTTTTGAGGTCGGCCCCCCTCCAAAACTTTATGACAAGGATTGGGCGAGTGGGAGGGACATGGCTGCTTTGGAATACTTTTTCTATAGCATATGAATTGCACCAAATATGATACTTATAAGACAGCAAATGCATCAAACAAAAACAGATTTCCCAAACAAACTGCTCCCCATAATTGGGGTGTTGTGAGGCCCTCACACTCTTTGACCCCCAATGCAACTATACCTGCTGCACTAATGATAACTGCAGTCCTGAGTAGCAGGCTATCTCCTTTGCCTTTTCTACCTTTTCCCCTCCATGATGGATCCTCACCTCTGTCCTAATGCTTGAAAGGACAATAAGCTCTGATGCCCCTTTTTTTAAAGGTAGACAGTCATAATGTTGATGCAGTGGGCCCCCCAAATCCCTGGGCCCCAGTCCTGCTGCATCTGCTTCTTTATGATAACCAGCAGCAGCCACTTACACACCTGACAGCAGTACCAGCTTCACTAATGAATGTCCATTAAAAATTAAAAAACACTTATATTGTTCCCTTTTTTGGGGTATATCTATTTGAAGAAGCTGCCGCTGGTCATTTGTAAACATAAAAATGAGTCCGCATACAGTGCTCCCTATTCTGGGCCTTCTCTTTGACAATATCTTTGAATCTCGCTCCTTTCCTCTGTCTCCTAGAACATTACTGTGAGGCCCCAAGGATCGAGAGGATTAGGGCTCTGCATCTGAATGCAACCCTGCTGGCCTTCTACCTGCCACCCCATGGACTTAGCTTTCACAAAAAAACTGCCCCTGAATGGTTAATACTGACTTTGAGATGCCTCTGCCTGAAATCGAAGTGTGGGTGGTAGTGCAGAAAGTTAAAAAAGAAACCACGGAATTTTGAGTTTCTGCAGCAGCAGCAGCGTTTTCCACATAATTATCAGTGTATTACATTTGCTACATATTCTGCAGATTTCAACAAAAAAATCTTGATTCTAGCTCAAACGGAACAAAAGTTATTTAGGGTATGACAAAGTGTTCCGGAGCCCTTTGCAAAGATTGACTGGTAATCTTGTAGTTGCTTACTGCTGTATTTGGGTGCTACACTGGTACTAATGAGGTGAAATGCTAACCACAAAATGTGGCGCATTGTGCTGCATAATTTACCTTTTCTTGCTGCATAATTCAGTCAAACCTGCCGCATAATGTTGTCCTCTTCTGCTGAATAATTCCAGTGGATCTGCTTAAAGCTTTATGGTGGCAAAGATCTATTCTTTTTAAGATGTAATGTTATCAGCTGGGATCTGGAATAGTGGAGACACTTACAAAAATGTCTGCATTAGATACAGTTTGATTACTTATTACTAAAAAGTATGTTTTGTAAGAACTTGTTTTACCGCAATCACTGCATCATTTTGCAGCAGCCTAGCTTAGAGTATGTAAATACTGTTTTAAAATAGTGACTTACATATTCACAGTGCTTTCTGCCACAGGCTGGGACCTCATAGCACTATAAACAGGCCCATTGGAATTATGCGGCAGGAGAAGGCCAAATTATGCAGCATGGTTGACTAAATTCTGCAGCAAGCAAAGGCGAATTATGCTGCATATTTTGTGATGGCATTACTGCACTATTTTGCTACTTTTACACTTGTTAACATTGTCCTGGCATTTATTGCTACTCATAAGTACCACATTAACACCTACATATAGCAATAAGCAACAGAAAGGTGACCAGTCAACCTTTAAAAAGGACCTTCCACTGTGAGGTAACATGTGTTGCTGCATTTTTTAATCTGCAAATTATGCAGCAGATGATGGATTATGTGGCAAATGTGGGAAAACCATAACTATGCGCTGTGAG
This sequence comes from Triturus cristatus, assembly GCF_964204655.1. Lineage (NCBI taxonomy): Eukaryota > Metazoa > Chordata > Amphibia > Caudata > Salamandridae > Triturus > Triturus cristatus. Next base: position 245,132,859 of record NC_140590.1, read on the forward strand.
TGCAGGGTGAGCGTGAAATTGAAGGGTGAGAATGAGGAGTGAGTTGTCTGAATGCAGGGTGAATTCCATTACACTTGAAGTTAATCAGCATGTTATTGATGGGGCGTAGGGTTTCAGATATAAATGAAACTATTGCTATTATGGAATTAATCAGGGAATCAATGATGAATGAAATAAATAATGTGCCCCTCCTGCAACAAACTTCCAGTCTTATGATTAGGGTTGGCAGCTCATTATTTTGATGTTGCAGACAGTACAAAAATAAACAGTCACCTGAAGCCCTATTTTCAACACTTACCTGTGCGTACTTCGAAAAGCAAATATAAAGCACTTTTAAATGTGTTCTAGGGCTGCCTGAATGTTTCATGACTAAAAATAAAAGGAACAGACAGAAAGTTAAATTACAAATGAATACATACTTTTTTATTTAAACCCTATATATGGGCCGAATCCAATTCGCAAAACGTACCGACTGACACGGACCAGGAACGGAGATAGACCGGCACGGACCGGCGCCGTATGACCCGTGCAGTACGATGCAACGTGTGTGAATTACAACCGACATGTACGGAATACAAGCCGTACGACCGAGCCGTAGGGAAACCAGTGATTTGCCCGGAAACCGGACGCGAAGTGCACCGACCGACATGCAGCACGAATTAACCCGACCGACACGTACACGCGATGTCCAATCCGTGCAGTACGAAGCAATGCGTGTAAATCCAGACCGACTCGCACGGAGCCCAAGCCGCATGACCGACACGCACACCAAACAGGGACCTGAAGCAATAGAGACCTCCATGACTGATGCGTATGAAATACAGAAGAAAGTCAGCGTGAAAGACCCTAGAAAACCCAAAGGAAAAAATACAAAAAAAGGACCAAAGAAGCAAGGACAAAGTCAACAAGAATATTTTTAAAAAACTTTTGAACAAAGACACACCCACAACTTGTCACGTCCCAGCGTAGATAGCAGCGGGAAGAAACACGGTAGTGATCCAGCGCAAGACTGGAAAATGGAGAACAACATATACAGATATCCTCCCTGCGTCACAGACCCGTCGTCACGCACACTCATTCATACACGCATTCATTGGTGGGGCCCATAACACCAACTCACATACGTCATCCTTCACGAGTCTACACACATAGGAGGGATGAATAATTCAAGTGCTGGACATGTGGGGGAACACCTTATAACCTATAGGGAGAGAAAAGTTATTTCTACAAAAATATACATTAACATCCGTCACCTATAAATCCCTAATCTTAAACATCAAGGAACTCCACCCACTTGATCGGCGGACCAATTAGTTGGATTAGTTGATGGTGATTTAGAACCAGCTAAAACAAATTTTAAGAATCAGAATCCTTATTTCTCTTAATGAAAAACCACAAACTCCTATTTCTTGTTAATCAATTTTTGTTTATCTAATCTTCATAATGATTTATATTTGCATTTGTCTCATCAAAGTTTAGAAATTCTAGATCAATTCAAGTAAATCGCAAAACATCATACTTACCTAATCTGGCTATTTGGAGTCCTCTAATTCATTGGCTCTGCATAACCGAGTTTGTCATAAAATGTCCGAATAAAGCAGGCCAAAGCTCAAAGTCCAAAGTCCTCTGCTCAGCACGTTACAGTCCCCAATTTTATCAAAGGACAAGAAATCGTGCAAGCATCTATCATAGCCCGTGGATTTGGAAAAAGTTTGTAGTCATCAAACGGTCGGGCAGCATCTGGACCATCAGGAAAGGCGTCACAAACTCTCTCCTCTCTATTCTACCACTCTTTTTTATAATGATTTCAGGTTAAAGAAGATACATTTTTAGGCCTAGAACAATGGTTGGGATCGTCCGATTCTTATTCCCAGATTCTCAGTACAGTTCGAGGGGTGAGGTTACTTGTCAGCTAAAGTGTCGGCTTGTTCCGGTTTACTGTAAGGTTGATTGTTCCCCTATCTTGTCGAACCACCAAATTCTTATCCTTGACCGGGAACATGATGAGCAAAGGTCGCTAAGAGGTTCACGATACTGTTCGCACATGCGCAATTCACCCCACACCTCATGAGACAGTGGCCACTTCTGCGTGCTATGTCAGCAGCCATATTGGATTAGGCCCAGATGTCAACTTAAGCGAAACAAACACAAAAGAATAATTAATACATAGAAATGGTGATTCTAATGTTAACCCCTTACTAATCCCTCTATGTGCTTGTATTTATCTAGCATATAGAGACATTTAAAGCCATTATATTCACCTTTTCCGATCCTCCACGATGATGCAACGTCACAAAGCAACATATATCATGCGATATTCTATTACCACATATACTATTCATTAATATGCGTACAGATATTAGTTATAAGAGTTATTAATCCATGCAAATAGCAAATCCCATGTGTAGTTTATGTTTTTATAATATTGATTAGTATACATGCAACACTCGCTTAATAATATTATAGTTAATAGTTTATATAATTAGTATTTTAATGCAAGAATAGAGGAGGTATACAAAATTTTGCACTACCTGCTCCATCAATCCCCCCATTGGTGATTATATCACCACAATACCTAAAATGTTGTAAAATTTATTATAAAATGAAATGAATTCACATATTATTAGTTCACATTTCTGTTTCACCAATGTCTTTTACTCTTGCTTTTCTATACATACTATCTTTCATTTCTTCTAATTCTACTTCTTCAAATTCTCATCTTTTATTCTCTCTCTTTTTCAAAGTTTCTCTTTTTACATTTTTCTTTATTTTCTTTCTTTTGCAACATAAACATCCTAGTCTTAAAATTAATACTAGAAAAATCACACAGGTTAATGGAAATAGGATCTTACCTATAAATGTACTACCTAATTTTAATAGGAAATCTTTAATAGAGAAAACTTTCTTTCCAATCTTTTCCCAAACACCTTCAACCTCCAGTGGTGCAATTTCGTCATGCAAATCAGTTATATTTTTAATGTATGTCTTTAGATCTTGACGTTCGTCAGGAACGTAAGTACAACAATGTTGAACTTTCAGCATTCCACAGACTCCACCCTCTTTTGCCAAAATTATATCAAGGGCAAGTCGATTTTGCATTACCATGGCACGCATGGCAACCATCTCTGTATTTACCAATAAAAATCCTCCAGCGGTGCTTGTTGACAAGCGATCCACTACTGTTGATAATTTTCTAATTTTGTGTGCATTCAGCGATATTCCCACTGCTGGTATCAATGCTCCAAAAATGTCTGACCAAGTTTCTCTTTTTCTACGTGTTAGTTGACTACCTAACTCATGTTCACCATTTCTTCCTCTTCCCACATGGAATATTTTTGGGAAAACCAGGCCTACATAACATGTGTCAAACCAATGGTCTGGTAACCGATAATATGCTTTTTTCCCCGCAGATAAAATATAATCCAGGAAAAACTGGATCATTTCCTCCTTTAAATGCCCATACACCCATGATTCGATATGTATCATGGCAATCACTTGTGCCTACAAAATAATTATCATATACAGTTTGATTCCTTCTAATGCCAACTTTCCTTTCTGGAGCCAATCTAAAGCCATTGTTGGACTTGCTTCTCCTTTCAAATGTTTTTCTCTTTCAACATCCCAAACTGTCTTTTCTTCTTTTCCGTCAGGTATTTTCCTTTGCATCTTTAATCTCCTTTCTTCAACCATATCTAAGAAAATCCTTTCCTCCTTCTTTAAGCTACAAGTTAGATTATTTCTAAATATGGACTCTAATGTTAGTTCTTTAGTTTCTAAGAAAAATTCACCTAACACCTTTGCAGGCTTCACTTTATTCAATTTGTTAACTACAGGTACTTGTGAAAATATGTTATCTACATCTGAAAAATAATATTCTAATTTCCCTATTTTGTAAAACAAACTTGCTATTACACTACATGCTATTCCATATGTTACTGGGAGGTGATGATATGTCACTCCCTCAGACACAGATGCAGGTAACTGCATGCAGACGTAGCAGTCCCTCACGTCCATCGTCTTTACATATTCGTATAGTAATTTTGAAAATACATTGTTAGAGAAATCATTTATAGACCTGTCTTTATGTAAATAATTTCTATCTATATTAGTCGGATATACTTTCTGAATCTTTTCTACATTAGTTTTATTCTCACTATGTCCTTCTATTGTTTCTAGTGTACCTTTAAATGAAATCATTAAAGCCAACACACTCCATAGAAGCATTAGTAATCCTGTACAACAACAACACATTTTAAACCATCTTCTAAGAAATACACATTTCGGGCTCGGTTAGTGAGGCCATCGACAGCGCTATAAAAGGCGCCAGGACCAGGTAATTGGTAATCCTGACACTGCACGCACCTTTTCCCTCCTGAGGCGGAAGCCGGGAGGTCTCCTGTCTTTCCTTGCATTCTAATCGTGGTTTTAACAGTTTTGGTATTCGTTACCTGTAAATTCCGCACCTGATCTAACTAGGTGCGTTTGAGACCCCCCAGCGCTCTGCAGCGCCTAGAACTTACTCTCACCCCTTCCCTGCAGCTCCGGTCCCGCTCTCGGCAGAGTATTGACGCCGAGAGCGCTGGGCGCCGGTTTTGGCGGCCATCTTGGGTCGGGCTTGGTTAGTGAGGCCATCGACAGCGCTATAAAAGGCGCCAGGACCAGGTAATTGGTAATCCTGACACTGCACGCACCTTTTCCCTCCTGAGGCGGAAGCCGGGAGGTCTCCTGTCTTTCCTTGCATTCTAATCGTGGTTTTAACAGTTTTGGTATTCGTTACCTGTAAATTGCGCACCTGATCTAACTAGGTGCGTTTGAGACCCCCCAGCGCTCTGCAGCGCCTAGAACTTACTCTCACCCCTTCCCTGCAGCTCCGGTCCCGCTCTCGGCAGAGTATTGACGCCGAGAGCGCTGGGCGCCGGTTTTGGCGGCCATCTTGGGTCGGGCTCGGTTAGTGAGGCCATCGACAGCGCTATAAAAGGCACCAGGACCAGGTAATTGGTAATCCTGACACTGCACGCACCTTTTCCCTCCTGAGGCGGAAGCCGGGAGGTCTCCTGTCTTTCCTTGCATTCTAATCGTGGTTTTAACAGTTTTGGTATTCGTTACCTGTAAATTCCGCACCTGATCTAACTAGGTGCGTTTTGGACCCCCCAGCGCTCTGCAGCGCCTAGAACTTACTCTCACCCCTTCCCTGCAGCTCCGGTCCCGCTCTCGGCAGAGTATTGACGCCGAGAGCGCTGGGCGCCGGTTTTGGCGGCCATCTTGGGTCGGGCTCGGTTAGTGAGGCCATCGACAGCGCTATAAAAGGCGCCAGGACCAGGTAATTGGTAATCCTGACACTGCACGCACCTTTTCCCTCCTGAGACGGAAGCCGGGAGGTCTCCTGTCTTTCCTTGCATTCTAATCGTGGTTTTAACAGTTTTGGTATTCGTTACCTGTAAATTCCGCACCTGATCTAACTAGGTGCGTTTGAGACCCCCCAGCGCTCTGCAGCGCCTAGAACTTACTCTCACCCCTTCCCTGCAGCTCCGGTCCCGCTCTCGGCAGAGTATTGACGCCGAGAGCGCTGGGCGCCGGTTTTGGCGGTCATCTTGGGTCGGGCTCGGTTAGTGAGGCCATCGACAGCGCTATAAAAACAGACGGTGATGGCTCCGCGCAGCGGACGCGACCAGCGGACGCGCCGGACCTGCGCCGGAGTCGTGCCAGAGTCCTGCCCGTCTGCGCCCGTCCGCGCAGGTCCGGGCTCAGGGCTCAGGGACTCTGGCACACGCACCTGCTATACCTCAGCGGATCTCCTAGCACTGAACTCTGACAGGTATACCCTATCCCCTATTGTATGTGCCACTCTTAAGGAAAATCACATCTTGCACATCTCTAGCTGTAAGAACTTAAACCGCTCAACCCCCTTAAAGCTAGCTACCCTCAATACCAGGTCACTGCAGAAACATCACTTGGAAATCTTCACCCTTCTACAGGACGAGACAATCGATATCCTGACACTCACCGAAACCTGGCTGAGTGATGCCTCTTCCCCGGATATCATCGCCGCCCTTCCCAGTGGGTATGATATGATCTGGCATAATCGACCAGAGGGGGCCCGAGGTGGGGGTGTAGCAACGATCTTCAAAAGGCAATATATGGTAACCAAAATCTTATCAGAGACCACAAATACCGTTGACCTACTGGGGATAAAAATTACTATGAACAATTCCTGTCTTACCATCTTAACAGTATATTGCCCACCCCAAAGTTCCCCCATGTTCAATGATCTCTTTTTTCCTATTATATCAGACCTATGCACACGTTATAAAAATATCCTGGTAACTGGCGATTTCAACGTCCACTGGGATAAAAGTGATCAAGATCCGTCAGTCCAGAAATTACAGACCATCATGACCGCCCTTGGATTGACACAACTTGTGGAAGCTCCAACCCACATAAAAGGCCATATTTTAGATCTCATTTGGTCTTCGACACCAAAAGCGGTCATCACAAGTATCTCACCTTGTCTTTGGTCGGACCACCATCTTATCTCATATGACTTACCGCAAAATATCTACCAGGCCAAACTACCGTTAATAACAAAAAAAGTGCGCCAATGGAAAAAAGTGAACTCTGAGACCCTAGCAAAAACCCTGCCCAAATACAAACAGAACTTTACAACTTTTTCTAACAGTACTGATCTAGACTTAAAGTATAATATGATAATAACCACCCTCAGGCAATCAATCGATGAGCTAGCTCCTGAAAAGATACAAAAAATAAAAGGTGTAGAGAAAGGAGCCCCCTGGTTCACCGAAGGTCTACGTGAACAAAAAAGAAAGCTTCGCTATTTCGAACGATGCTGGAGGAAATCCAAAAAGGATACCGACAGGGAATCTTATAGAACATCGTTTCAATTATACAAAAAGCTTATTATATCAGCTAAGAAGGATTATTATGAGACACGCATTAACAACGCTACTAACATTCAGAGAGAGACCTTCCAAGTTTTGAAAGAGCTGAGTAAGAAGGAGGAAAAGGCAGATATCCTGATTGACTGTGATACCTTTCAAGGATATTTCCTTGAAAAAGTAGTGACCATCTTGTCTGATATCAAGAAGGATAATCCAGTCCCCTACATCGAACAACTGCCTCTCTCAAACTCTCTAACCCCTGTCTTTACCAGCTTCCCCGAAATTGATTCCATCATTCTGAGACAACTTGTAGTATCCACCAAATCGGGTTCCCCCGCTGATCCCTGCCCGCCCGACATCCTTCGGCTAGCAATACCGATTCTAGAAGACCAGATCTTAGACCTTTTAAACACCTCACTAGCCACTGGATCACTACCATCTACCTTCAAAGAGGCACGCGTCAGACCCTTGATAAAAAAGCCTGGAGCTGATCCAACTAGCCTGAAGAACTACAGGCCAATCTCCCAGCTGCCATTTCTGTCAAAGGTACTAGAACAGCACGTACTAAAATCTCTGTCATCCCTCCTGGAATCTCACCATCTTCTCCAGGAGCGGCAAGCTGGTTTTCGTGCCCACCATAGCACAGAACTAGTAATGCTGTCGGTACTGGACGAGCTAAGATGCATGGCTGACAGTAAAAAGCCAAGCGCCCTGATATTATTAGACCTCTCAGCGGCGTTTGATACTGTCAGCCATGCACTGCTCCTGGACAGACTGGCTAGGTTTGGGATAGGAGAGCAAGCCCTCAAATGGTTAACAGCCTTCTTAACAGGAAGGACGCAGAAGATCCAGTTGGCAGACCAGGTCTCAGATGTGGGCATGTTAGCCTGTGGAGTCCCGCAGGGATCAGCGCTTTCTCCACTCCTATTTAATCTTTATTTACAACCTTTGATAGAGTCCCTGGCAAACATGAATTGTAAAGTTTTTAACTACGCCGACGATACTCAGCTGTTGCTGAGTATCGAAAATACACCATCGGCTCAGTCAGTGGCCCAAGACATACTACGATTTACAGTGAACTGGATGTCGTCCAATTTGCTGAAAATCAATCCAGACAAAATGGAAGTCCTTGTAATTACAACCTCTACTTCCCCCTGGAACGATTTGTTTTGGCCACAAGAACTAGGACCTACTCCAAAACCATGCCCTAGTGTCAAGAGTCTTGGGATGAAAATCGATCAGGAACTCTCGATGGCCAACCAAGTATCCGCTGTAGTTGGTTCCTGCACCAATCTGATTAGGCAACTACGTAAACTCGCCCCCTTGCTCTCGAGGAAGATGCTGCGAACCATTGTCTCAGCCACAATAGTGTCTAGAATAGACTATGGCAATGCGTTGTACCTCGGCCTTCCAAAGAACTCCATCAATCGTCTTCAGACCATCCTGAATGACGCAGCACGTCTGATTTTTGGAATGCCGAGGAGGACTCATGCCTCTCCCCTCTGCTCCACGAGCTACATTGGCTGCCTGTGGTGCACAGAGTCGAATTTAAGAGTATGTGTATCTGCCACAAAGCAATTCACGGACAGGCGCCAGCCTACATAAGAGAAAGGCTCGAAATATATGAACCTAAGCGCGCCCTGCGATCGTCCGGATCTTTCTTGCTATCCTGTCCACGCTTCAAGTTAATAACTAAAGGAGGCAGATCTTTTTCAGTTCGGGCTCCTACCATCTGGAATAAGCTACCGGAGGCACTTCGCAGAGAACCCAATCTTCTCCATTTTAGGAAGTCCTTGAAAACTTTACTCTTTAAAGACGCATTCCCATCCAATAGTCGGTCATCAGATTAGAAACCTCTATATTCTTATTTCATCTTTGGTGTTGTACTTGGTCAGTAGCGCTTTGAGAACTGTCGGTGAGTTGGCGCGATACAAAACCCAGTTACAATTACAATTACAATTACATTTAGTTTTTCTATTTTCTGTGTTTGCCATTTAGAAAATTGATCAGTGTCTTTTGACTTAGCCTCTTCCACTTCACAACTAGTTTTGTCTAACCCAAGGCCCTAAGCACCTACTTGGTTCTATCAGTTAGGTCTTTTCCAGTAAATTATTGTCTTTCCATTGGAATCACTTTTGGTCTTTTCAGTTTGGCATTTGATCGTCTTTCACTTTTCTTTCATAATCTTGATACAGAACTTCTCCAAGGTCGGACAAGATAACTATTCCTAAAAAAAGGGGTAGAGAGAGCTGCTATGTGTGCTTGAAGCTTGGTTGGGCCGGAATGAGTGTGGGGAATTTCTCCTTTGAATTTTAGTGCCCTCACACACCCTTTCAGGTGTCCTGCTTCATCATAGGGCGTTGCTCCTCGTGGGGGTGGCGCTGCAGTCCCCCACGGGCCCCGCGAGAGGGCTCTTTGTCGGAGTTCTTTTTTAGGAGACGCCGCAGTTGTGCATGTGGGTGTGTGGGTATGTCTATAAGGGATGTGAGTGGTGCGTTAAAATAGCTAGGTAGAAACCAAGACCTTTATTCGCGGCTCTATCCAGCATGAATTAAAAAATTATCCTGGAGGTCCTCAAGAACAATATATAATGAGGGCAGATATAAAATTTACTGCAACTCTCAGGATGGGTGAGTGAATGGGGAGTGTGAGTATTAGAAAAATAGGGTCAACATGTTTCGCGCATATGAGTAGGTCCTTAAGGGATCCGATTGCGCTTCGTCAGGACCAAATGAGACAGGTGGATCTAAAAAGTATATGAAAAAGACAAAGATAAGGTTCCAGTGAAAGTGAGGTACTGTGAACCAATTGTACCTTTATAGTAAGGGGAATTGCGTCGTTGCGCTGGTAGGTGCTCCTTCTTATTGGAAAACCTATACCCAACCTGTAAAAATAGAAACAAGGACAAACACACACATAAACAGACAAAGAAAATGCAACATCTGTCATATAGAGGTGCCAAGAGATGTCGTGAGTTCATTGTGCAGTGGCACGAAAAGTGTACATAATCTACATGCTTCTAATGTATACATGCAGATTCTAGTGAGAAAGTTCACCGAAAAAGATTTATATTAGTTAAAGAGAATCTCGCCGTTCTCCGCAGTGCACATGTAACTTTGTAATACTTAATCAAATGTGGCCATGCGATATGAAAAAACCAAAATGCAGGTCTCTCCTTATGCGGCGTTCAGATTAAAAGCAAACACCCGGTGTACATTCGGGTGTCGTTTTTATGTTAAAAAATTACTCAGGACAAATCAAGCCTACCCTCCGAGATGAAAGGGACGGGCTCCGTCAGCGGTTCGGGTGAGGCGAGCAATGAAACTGAGGGAAATCAATAAAGATATTCAGTCTACCTCGTTAAAGTTGTTCCAACGCCGAACGCGTTACCATGGTGGGGGAATACTCAGAAGTGTTCAGTCGCCTGCAGAGTGGAAACCTACCCCTCCTCCGTAACACGCCGGAATGTTAGACCGGTGTTGGATGGGGAGGGATTATATGTATTCATAACAGACGCTGAAAATGAGCGCGGTCAATTGACGTCAGAGTGTGACGTAATGACGTTGAGTTAGGGTGAACACCAGTAGTTTCACGATGCTAAACGATGACGTAGTGACGTTCTCTACGGAGTTGCCATGACAATGCGGTCCAATACGGAAGCGTCAGGATGCGCTGGGGTTGGTTGGAAAAGTTTGTTTGGGGCGTTGTCACGACGATCACATTGATCGTTGGAGCGTCAGAGATAGGAGTTGGTTTTTAGGAAGGATACACGAGGTGGAACCAGGTTGCCTCAGCGAAGGGTTAATCAATGAAAACAAAACTCAATACGCACAAATTGTGAGTACATTCACTAGGTAACTAGTGAACGGGAGGCGGGACAAGATGCATCGGCCATTAGGTGGGCAGCAACCAACCAGTTGAAAGTAGTGACAGATAGTAAGCCAGAACCCAACTGCTGTATGTTAGAAGTGATGCTTGCAAACCAGATTATGCAGTGGGAATTCATTTAAACAATGTAATGGTGTGGTTATGAATCTGGATTGATCTCGTTACACGGTGTTAGTCTCTGATTTTATGTGTGTATTAAAAAGACCACGCTTCCAGATGGTGTGTTTTTGATCTGGATGCAAGGATTATTAAACCGGGACCGGTTAATTCACATAAGAATTCAGTAGGAGTTTCTCTAGGAATCATGTAAGCTCGGCTTTTCATCGTTTAAACCCGTGGAGTCACATCTCAGTTTATGGACCCACCGTTGTTCTTGTATAAACAAAGTCCGTTTGTTCCAATAAGGATTGGAAACTATGATGGTCCATCGCAGACTTTCTGCTGGATGTCCTAGTTCAGAAAAATGTGTTAGTAATTTGGTATTGGTCTTCTTGCGTCTTATGGTGCTTTTATGCTCCCCTATACGTATCTTGACTGCTCGTGTGGTCATTCCCACATACCTCTTGTTACATGGGCAAACTATAGTGTAGACACAATTGGTAGTGTTGCAATTCGTGTGTCTAGTTTGGCGCCAAGGTGTCATTAGACCCAGGTTGATTTCTTTTGAGATCGCAGTTTCTGCACACGTTGAGCAGGAGCCACAAGGATAGTGTCCCACTACTGGTGGCAGTGACCATAATGTAGATTGGTGTGTGGGTTGTGGTTTTGGTCTTGTATGTACCAGGTGGTCTTTTAAGTTCTGCGTACGTTTGAATGCAAACAACGGTGGGGGACCAGGTTCGAAAGCTCCTGAGTTCAATATTGTCCAGTGTTTTTTGATTGCCTTCTGTACATTGTTAGAGCCGGGAGTGAACGTGGTGACACAAGTGATCGTCTCCAAATCAGGTTTTTCTTTTATTTACTAAAGTGCTGCTCTGGGGCTATTTTTTGCTCTTTTGTGAGCTTGACGGATAATGTTCTTGGGGTAGTGTCGTACCTCCAAATTGTGCTCAAGTAGAGCTGATTGTATCTCAAACTCCTTGGTAGTATCACAGTTCCTTCGTAGACGCAAGAACTGGCCAACCGGGAGGTTGTTCCTCAGAGCACGGGGATGGTGGCTATCATAGATCAGAAGATTGTTCCTGTCTGTTGGTTTTTTGTAGTTCGTAGTGTGCAGACAGCCGTTCTCCAGTGAAATAAGAAGGTCCAAGAAGGGGATACTGTGTTGAGATCTTGTACTTGTGAATTTCAAATATGGGTTCAGAGTGTTAACCCAATTACAGAATGAGATACATTCTTCTTCATTTCCTTGCCAAAACAGAACCACATCGTCGATGTAGCGACGCCAAAGGAGAATGTGTTTGATGTAGGGGTTGGTGGCTCCTAGGATGTGCCTATCTTCGAAATGTGCCATGTAAAGGCATGCCAGGCTCGGCGCGAATGTGCTTCCCATGCTCGTACCTTGTATTTGGTGGAACAGCTGTGATTTGAATGCAAAGAAATTTTCTTTAAGAGCAAGGGAAGCACAATCGCAAATGAATGTGATCGGTGTTTCGAAGGGCCATGGTTCAATGTTCCGGAGCGTATTCTCCAACACTTCTAAAGTGGCGTCCTGTGGTATGTTCGTGTAAAGGGCTTCCACGTCCATGGTCACCAGGAAATCAATCTTGTCTGCATCCGGGAAGAGTTCTATCAGATTTAAGACTTCGGTAGTGTCCCTCAGGTAGGTCGGAGTTCTGCTGACCAAAGGACGTAGATAGAAGTCGCAGAACTTACTCAGAGGTTCTAGTACAGAGTTAATTCCGGAGACGATCGGACGGCCTGGTGGGGGGGTAAGCCCCTTGTGGATTTTCGGTAGATTGTAGAAGTATGGAGTGCGGGGTTCTTCTGTCGTCAGGAAATTTCCTTCCTGTGGTGAAATCCAGCCTTCCGTTATTGCTTCACTGGTCATGCTCTTAATCTGAGTCTGAAGGCGTTTCGTTGGGTCCACCGTGATCAATTCGTAATACCTGGTGTTCGCCAATTGTCGGTCACATTCTCTGTCATATGCATCCTGGTCCTGAATGACAATGGCCCCGCCCTTGTCAGCTGGCTTGATTATTATATTGCGATCTTCTGTCATAGTTCGAAGAACAGATCTCTCTTCTCTTGATAGGTTGTCGTAGGGCCGTTTCGGGTTCAGAGCTCCTACATCTTTTAGGACAGCTTGCTCAAACGTCAGGATCTCATGTGGGGTCATTGCTGCTGTTGGAGTAAATTTTGAAGGTTTTTTCAAACCTGTCTCAGTAGGGGGGTTGTCAGGTTTTCCTTCAAAGAAGGCCTTCAGTCTTATTTTTCTGAAGAACTGTTGGAGTTCCTGATGTAACCGAAAGGGATCTTCTTTTGGTGTAGGGACAAATCCCAAGCCCTTTTCCAGGAGTGTGGTTTCTTTTTCTGTCAGTTGTCTGGATGACAGATTTACGACTAGGGTCTCTGTCCTCTTGCCTGGCTCCGTAGTGTCATTGGTTCCTGATCTTGCCACTGTACCTTCTTGAAGCCTCCTCTTCTTCTGCCTCTTCCTTTGCCCCTTCCTCTGTTCTGAAAAGGGGGGTTCGGGTATTGTTGAAAGTGAGGCGGTTGGAGATGATGTGTAGGAGGTACATGCCACATCGGAGGTGGTCCCATCCATTGGCCTGGGTAGGCTGGTGGTTGGAAGGATGAGTGTGAGAATGGAGGTGGGGGATTGTGGAATAACGGAGGGCGTGTCGGTTGTTGTATTCCTCTAGCATATGGTGAATACTGTTGCCCTTCATAACTTGAATCACTCCCCACAGATCCTGTCCTACTAGATCTGTTGCTACTTCCTTCATCGGAAGTTGTTTCGTTATTTGGGAATACGTAGTCTTCTTTTGTGTAGGGATATACCTTCTCCTTATTGAATCTTTTCAGATCTTTCTGTAACTTGGTGATCTTTTGTTTTGTCAGAAAGTCTTTATGTTCACTCATTTCTTCATTAATTTCCGCTAGTCTGGACTTGAATGAGGTAATGGAGATCCCTGTTTTTAAACCGTTTTCAGCCATGGTAATCTGAATGAGGAGTTCGTCCGAGAGGCGCTTAGCTGTATTAATTATTAAGACGAGCCAGTCTCGTGTGCACTTCCATGCAATTTGTGACCATTCTGTGCGAAATGTCAAGTCTTCTAAGAAGATCCTTGGAGGTATGGTGACTAGGAGACCGTTGGGTGCGACATTGGCTCTCAGGTATTCGGTCATCATCAACCCGTGGAGAGCCGTCTTAATTTGTAGTTTCCTTAGTGATTGTAGGGACTTCCAATCGTCTGCTTTGCTGCCTGTCGCTGCACTGCCATCTTCTCCTAAGAGTGACGGTGCCCGAAGGATCTCTGCTATAGTTTCATCATCGAAACTCAGACCTGCGTTGTCCATAGTAGATGTACGTTTGTATTGAGAGAGTACTCTCAAAAATCCAGAAAAAATAGAGGAATAGAGAGATAAGGGGGTCCCACGGCTAACTGCCGTTCATTAAGTCATCAACAAAAAGAGGGGGGGACCGGGAGCGTAATTAGAAAATAGGTCCAGTACCCATGCTCCCTCCAAGTCACGTATTTAATTTTGAGAGGGTAGCTGTTCCTAAAAAAAGGGGTAGAGAGAGCTGCTATGTGTGCTTGAAGCTTGGTTGGGCCGGAATGAGTGTGGGGAATTTCTCCTTTGAATTTTAGTGCCCTCACACACCCTTTCAGGTGTCCTGCTTCATCATAGGGCGTTGCTCCTCGTGGGGGTGGCGCTGCAGTCCCCCACGGGCCCCGCGAGAGGGCTCTTTGTCGGAGTTCTTTTTTAGGAGACGCCGCAGTTGTGCATGTGGGTGTGTGGGTATGTCTATAAGGGATGTGAGTGGTGCGTTAAAATAGCTAGGTAGGAACCAAGACCTTTATTCGCGGCTCTATCCAGCATGAATTAAAAAATGATCCTGGAGGTCCTCAAGAACAATATATAATGAGGGCAGATATAAAATTTACTGCAACTCTCAGGATGGGTGAGTGAATGGGGAGTGTGAGTATTAGAAAAATAGGGTCAACATGTTTCGCGCATATGAGTAGGTCCTTAAGGGATCCGATTGCGCTTCGTCAGGACCAAATGAGACAGGTGGATCTAAAAAGTATATGAAAAAGACAAAGATAAGGTTCCAGTGAAAGTGAGGTACTGTGAACCAATTGTACCTTTATAGTAAGGGGAATTGCGTCGTTGCGCTGGTAGGTGCTCCCCCTTATTGGAAAACCTATACCCAACCTGTAAAAATAGAAACAAGGACAAACACACACATAAACAGACAAAGAAAATGCAACATCTGTCATATAGAGGTGCCAAGAGATGTCGTGAGTTCATTGTGCAGTGGCACGAAAAGTGTACATAATCTACATGCTTCTAATGTATACATGCAGATTCTAGTGAGAAAGTTCACCGAAAAAGATTTATATTAGTTAAAGAGAATCTCGCCGTTCTCCGCAGTGCACATGTAACTTTGTAATACTTAATCAAATGTGGCCATGCGATATGAAAAAACCAAAATGCAGGTCTCTCCTTATGCGGCGTTCAGATTAAAAGCAAACACCCGGTGTACATTCGGGTGTCGTTTTTATGTTAAAAAATTACTCAGGACAAATCAAGCCTACCCTCCGAGATGAAAGGGACGGGCTCCGTCAGCGGTTCGGGTGAGGCGAGCAATGAAACTGAGGGAAATCAATAAAGATATTCAGTCTACCTCGTTAAAGTTGTTCCAACGCCGAACGCGTTACCATGGTGGGGGAATACTCACAAGTGTTCAGTCGCCTGCAGAGTGGAAACCTACCCCTCCTCCGTAACACGCCGGAATGTTAGACCGGTGTTGGATGGGGAGGGATTATATGTATTCATAACAGACGCTGAAAATGAGCGCGGTCAATTGACGTCAGAGTGTGACGTAATGACGTTGAGTTAGGGAGAACACCAGTAGTTTCACGATGCTAAACGATGACGTAGTGACGTTCTCTACGGAGTTGCCATGACAATGCGGTCCAATACGGAAGCGTCAGGATGCGCTGGGGTTGGTTGGAAAAGTTTGTTTGGGGCGTTGTCACGACGATCACATTGATCGTTGGAGCGTCAGAGATAGGAGTTGGTTTTTAGGAAGGATACACGAGGTGGAACCAGGTTGCCTCAGCGAAGGGTTAATCAATGAAAACAAAACTCAATGCGCACAAATTGTGAGTACATTCACTAGGTAACTAGTGAACGGGAGGCGGGACAAGATGCATCGGCCATTAGGTGGGCAGCAACCAACCAGTTGAAAGTAGTGACAGATAGTAAGCCAGAACCCAACTGCTGTATGTTAGAAGTGATGCTTGCAAACCAGATTATGCAGGGGGAATTCATTTAAACAATGTAATGGTGTGGTTATGAATCTGGATTGATCTCGTTACACGGTGTTAGTCTCTGATTTTATGTGTGTATTAAAAAGACCACGCTTCCAGATGGTGTGTTTTTGATCTGGATGCAAGGATTATTAAACCGGGACCGGTTAATTCACATAAGAATTCAGTAGGAGTTTCTCTAGGAATCATGTAAGCTCGGCCCACGGGATTTCATCGTTTAAACCCGTGGAGTCACATCTCAGTTTATGGACCCACCGTTGTTCTTGTATAAACAAAGTCCGTTTGTTCCAATAAGGATTGGAAACTATGATGGTCCATCGCAGACTTTCTGCTGGATGTCCTAGTTCAGAAAAATGTGTTAGTAATTTGGTATTGGTCTTCTTGCGTCTTATGGTGCTTTTATGCTCCCCTATACGTATCTTGACTGCTCGTGTGGTCATTCCCACATACCTCTTGTTACATGGGCAAACTATAGTGTAGACACAATTGGTAGTGTTGCAATTCGTGTGTCTAGTTTGGCGCCAAGGTGTCATTAGACCCAGGTTGATTTCTTTTGAGATCGCAGTTTCTGCACACGTTGAGCAGGAGCCACAAGGATAGTGTCCCACTACTGGTGGCAGTGACCATAATGTAGATTGGTGTGTGGGTTTTGGTTTTGGTCTTGTATGTACCAGGTGGTCTTTTAAGTTCTGCGTACGTTTGAATGCAAACAACGGTGGGGGACCAGGTTCGAAAGCTCCTGAGTTCAATATTGTCCAGTGTTTTTTGATTGCCTTCTGTACATTGTTAGAGCCGGGAGTGAACGTGGTGACACAAGTGATCGTCTCCAAATCAGGTTTTTCTTTTATTTCCAAAAGTGCTGCTCTGGGGCTATTTTTTGCTCTTTTGTGAGCTTGACGGATAATGTTCTTGGGGTAGTGTCGTACCTCCAAATTGTGCTCAAGTAGAGCTGATTGTATCTCAAACTCCTTGGTAGTATCACAGTTCCTTCGTAGACGCAAGAACTGGCCAACCGGGAGGTTGTTCCTCAGAGCACGGGGATGGTGGCTATCATAGATCAGAAGATTGTTCCTGTCTGTTGGTTTTTTGTAGTTCGTAGTGTGCAGACAGCCGTTCTCCAGTGAAATAAGAAGGTCCAAGAAGGGGATATTGTCATGGCAACTCCGTAGAGAACGTCACTACGTCATCGTTTAGCATCGTGAAACTACTGGTGTTCTCCCTAACTCAACGTCATTACGTCACACTCTGACGTCAATTGACCGCGCTCATTTTCAGCGTCTGTTATGAATACATATAATCCCTCCCCATCCAACACCGGTCTAACATTCCGGCGTGTTACGGAGGAGGGGTAGGTTTCCACTCTGCAGGCGACTGAACACTTGTGAGTATTCCCCCACCATGGTAACGCGTTCGGCGTTGGAACAACTTTAACGAGGTAGACTGAATATCTTTATTGATTTCCCTCAGTTTCATTGCTCGCCTCACCCGAACCGCTGACGGAGCCCGTCCCTTTCATCTCGGAGGGTAGGCTTGATTTGTCCTGAGTAATTTTTTAACATAAAAACGACACCCGAATGTACACCGGGTGTTTGCTTTTAATCTGAACGCCGCATAAGGAGAGACCTGCATTTTGGTTTTTTCATATCGCATGGCCACATTTGATTAAGTATTACAAAGTTACATGTGCACTGCGGAGAACGGCGAGATTCTCTTTAACTAATATAAATCTTTTTCGGTGAACTTTCTCACTAGAATCTGCATGTATACATTAGAAGCATGTAGATTATGTACACTTTTCGTGCCACTGCACAATGAACTCACAACATCTCTTGGCACCTCTATATGACAGATGTTGCATTTTCTTTGTCTGTTTATGTGTGTGTTTGTCCTTGTTTCTATTTTTACAGGTTGGGTATAGGTTTTCCAATAAGAAGGAGCACCTACCAGTGCAACGACGCAATTCCCCTTACTATAAAGGTACAATTGGTTCACAGTACCTCACTTTCACTGGAACCTTATCTTTGTCTTTTTCATATACTTTTTAGATCCACCTGTCTCATTTGGTCCTGACGAAGCGCAATCGGATCCCTTAAGGACCTACTCATATGCGCGAAACATGTTGACCCTATTTTTCTAATACTCACACTCCCCATTCACTCACCCATCCTGAGAGTTGCAGTAAATTTTATATCTGCCCTCATTATATATTGTTCTTGAGGACCTCCAGGATCATTTTTTAATTCATGCTGGATAGAGCCGCGAATAAAGGTCTTGGTTCCTACCTAGCTATTTTAACGCACCACTCACATCCCTTATAGACATACCCACACACCCACATGCACAACTGCGGCGTCTCCTAAAAAAGAACTCCGACAAAGAGCCCTCTCGCGGGGCCCGTGGGGGACTGCAGCGCCACCCCCACGAGGAGCAACGCCCTATGATGAAGCAGGACACCTGAAAGGGTGTGTGAGGGCACTAAAATTCAAAGGAGAAATTCCCCACACTCATTCCGGCCCAACCAAGCTTCAAGCACACATAGCAGCTCTCTCTACCCCTTTTTTTAGGAACAGCTACCCTCTCAAAATTAAATACGTGACTTGGAGGGAGCATGGGTACTGGACCTATTTTCTAATTACGCTCCCGGTCCCCCCCTCTTTTTGTTGATGACTTAATGAACGGCAGTTAGCCGTGGGACCCCCCTATCTCTCTATTCCTCTATTTTTTCTGGATTTTTGAGAGTACTCTCTCAATACAAACGTACATCTACTATGGACAACGCAGGTCTGAGTTTCGATGATGAAACTATAGCAGAGATCCTTCGGGCACCGTCACTCTTAGGAGAAGATGGCAGTGCAGCGACAGGCAGCAAAGCAGACGATTGGAAGTCCCTACAATCACTAAGGAAACTACAAATTAAGACGGCTCTCCACGGGTTGATGATGACCGAATACCTGAGAGCCAATGTCGCACCCAACGGTCTCCTAGTCACCATACCTCCAAGGATCTTCTTAGAAGAC
Source organism: Triturus cristatus (assembly GCF_964204655.1). Classification (NCBI taxonomy): domain Eukaryota; kingdom Metazoa; phylum Chordata; class Amphibia; order Caudata; family Salamandridae; genus Triturus; species Triturus cristatus. Next base: position 245,152,104 of record NC_140590.1, read on the forward strand.
TTGACATTTCGCACAGAATGGTCACAAATTGCATGGAAGTGCACACGAGACTGGCTCGTCTTAATAATTAATACAGCTAAGCGCCTCTCGGACGAACTCCTCATTCAGATTACCATGGCTGAAAACGGTTTAAAAACAGGGATCTCCATTACCTCATTCAAGTCCAGACTAGCGGAAATTAATGAAGAAATGAGTGAACATAAAGACTTTCTGACAAAACAAAAGATCACCAAGTTACAGAAAGATCTGAAAAGATTCAATAAGGAGAAGGTATATCCCTACACAAAAGAAGACTACGTATTCCCAAATAACGAAACAACTTCCGATGAAGGAAGTAGCAACAGATCTAGTAGGACAGGATCTGTGGGGAGTGATTCAAGTTATGAAGGGCAACAGTATTCACCATATGCTAGAGGAATACAACAACCGACACGCCCTCCGTTATTCCACAATCCCCCACCTCCATTCTCACACTCATCCTTCCAACCACCAGCCTACCCAGGCCAATGGATGGGACCACCTCCGATGTGGCATGTACCTCCTACACATCATCTCCAACCGCCTCACTTTCAACAATACCCGAACCCCCCTTTTCAGAACAGAGGAAGGGGCAAAGGAAGAGGCAGAAGAAGAGGAGGCTTCAAGAAGGTACAGTGGCAAGATCAGGAACCAATGACACTACGGAGCCAGGCAAGAGGACAGAGACCCTAGTCGTAAATCTGTCATCCAGACAACTGACAGAAAAAGAAACCACACTCCTGGAAAAGGGCTTGGGATTTGTCCCTACACCAAAAGAAGATCCCTTTCGGTTACATCAGGAACTCCAACAGTTCTTCAGAAAAATAAGACTGAAGGCCTTCTTTCAAGGAAAACCTGACAACCCCCCTACTGAGACAGGTTTGAAAAAACCTTCAAAATTTACTCCAACAGCAGCAATGACCCCACATGAGATCCTGACGTTTGAGCAAGCTGTCCTAAAAGATGTAGGAGCTCTGAACCCGAAACGGCCCTACGACAACCTATCAAGAGAAGAGAGATCTGTTCTTCGAACTATGACAGAAGATCGCAATATAATAATCAAGCCAGCTGACAAGGGCGGGGCCATTGTCATTCAGGACCAGGATGCATATGACAGAGAATGTGACCGACAATTGGCGAACACCAGGTATTACGAATTGATCACGGTGGACCCAACGAAACGCCTTCAGACTCAGATTAAGAGCATGACCAGTGAAGCAATAACGGAAGGCTGGATTTCACCACAGGAAGGAAATTTCCTGACGACAGAAGAACCCCGCACTCCATACTTCTACACGCTACCGAAAATCCACAAGGGGCTTACCCCCCCACCAGGCCGTCCGATCGTCTCCGGAATTAACTCTGTACTAGAACCTCTGAGTAAGTTCTGCGACTTCTATCTACGTCCTTTGGTCAGCAGAACTCCGACCTACCTGAGGGACACTACCAAAGTCTTAAATCTGATAGAACTCTTCCCGGATGCAGACAAGATTGATTTCCTGGTGACCATGGACGTGGAAGCCCTTTACACGAACATACCACAGGACGCCACCTTAGAAGTGTTGGAGAATACGCTCCGGAACATTGAACCATGGCCCTTCGAAACACCAATCACATTCATTTGCGATTGTGCTTCCCTTGCTCTTAAAGAAAATTTCTTTGCATTCAAATCACAGCTGTTCCACCAAATACAAGGTACGAGCATGGGAAGCACATTTGCGCCGAGCCTGGCATGCCTTTACATGGCACATTTCGAAGATAGGCACATCCTAGGAGCCACCAACCCCTACATCAAACACATTCTCCTTTGGCGTCGCTACATCGACGATGTGGTTCTGTTTTGGCAAGGAAATGAAGAAGAATGTATCTCATTCTGTAATTGGGTTAACACTCTGAACCCATATTTGAAATTCACAAGTACAAGATCTCAACACAGTATCCCCTTCTTGGACCTTCTTATTTCACTGGAGAACGGCTGTCTGCACACTACGAACTACAAAAAACCAACAGACAGGAACAATCTTCTGATCTATGATAGCCACCATCCCCGTGCTCTGAGGAACAACCTCCCGGTTGGCCAGTTCTTGCGTCTACGAAGGAACTGTGATACTACCAAGGAGTTTGAGATACAATCAGCTCTACTTGAGCACAATTTGGAGGTACGACACTACCCCAAGAACATTATCCGTCAAGCTCACAAAAGAGCAAAAAATAGCCCCAGAGCAGCACTTTTGGAAATAAAAGAAAAACCTGATTTGGAGACGATCACTTGTGTCACCACGTTCACTCCCGGCTCTAACAATGTACAGAAGGCAATCAAAAAACACTGGACAATATTGAACTCAGGAGCTTTCGAACCTGGTCCCCCACCGTTGTTTGCATTCAAACGTACGCAGAACTTAAAAGACCACCTGGTACATACAAGACCAAAACCACAACCCACACACCAATCTACATTATGGTCACTGCCACCAGTAGTGGGACACTATCCTTGTGGCTCCTGCTCAACGTGTGCAGAAACTGCGATCTCAAAAGAAATCAACCTGGGTCTAATGACACCTTGGCGCCAAACTAGACACACGAATTGCAACACTACCAATTGTGTCTACACTATAGTTTGCCCATGTAACAAGAGGTATGTGGGAATGACCACACGAGCAGTCAAGATACGTATAGGGGAGCATAAAAGCACCATAAGACGCAAGAAGACCAATACCAAATTACTAACACATTTTTCTGAACTAGGACATCCAGCAGAAAGTCTGCGATGGACCATCATAGTTTCCAATCCTTATTGGAACAAACGGACTTTGTTTATACAAGAACAACGGTGGGTCCATAAACTGAGATGTGACTCCACGGGTTTAAACGATGAAATCCCGTGGGCCGAGCTTACATGATTCCTAGAGAAACTCCTACTGAATTCTTATGTGAATTAACCGGTCCCGGTTTAATAATCCTTGCATCCAGATCAAAAACACACCATCTGGAAGCGTGGTCTTTTTAATACACACATAAAATCAGAGACTAACACCGTGTAACGAGATCAATCCAGATTCATAACCACACCATTACATTGTTTAAATGAATTCCCCCTGCATAATCTGGTTTGCAAGCATCACTTCTAACATACAGCAGTTGGGTTCTGGCTTACTATCTGTCACTACTTTCAACTGGTTGGTTGCTGCCCACCTAATGGCCGATGCATCTTGTCCCGCCTCCCGTTCACTAGTTACCTAGTGAATGTACTCACAATTTGTGCGCATTGAGTTTTGTTTTCATTGATTAACCCTTCGCTGAGGCAACCTGGTTCCACCTCGTGTATCCTTCCTAAAAAACAACTCCTATCTTTGACGCTCCAACGATCAATGTGATCGTCGTGACAACGCCCCAAACAAACTTTTCCAACCAACCCCAGCGCATCCTGACGCTTCCGTATTGGACCGCATTGTCATGGCAACTCCGTAGAGAACGTCACTACGTCATCGTTTAGCATCGTGAAACTACTGGTGTTCTCCCTAACTCAACGTCATTACGTCACACTCTGACGTCAATTGACCGCGCTCATTTTCAGCATCTGTTATGAATACATATAATCCCTCCCCATCCAACACCGGTCTAACATTCCGGCGTGTTACGGAGGAGGGGTAGGTTTCCACTCTGCAGGCGACTGAACACTTGTGAGTATTCCCCCACCATGGTAACGCGTTCGGCGTTGGAACAACTTTAACGAGGTAGACTGAATATCTTTATTGATTTCCCTCAGTTTCATTGCTCGCCTCACCCGAACCGCTGACGGAGCCCGTCCCTTTCATCTCGGAGGGTAGGCTTGATTTGTCCTGAGTAATTTTTTAACATAAAAACGACACCCGAATGTACACCGGGTGTTTGCTTTTAATCTGAACGCCGCATAAGGAGAGACCTGCATTTTGGTTTTTTCATATCGCATGGCCACATTTGATTAAGTATTACAAAGTTACATGTGCACTGCGGAGAACGGCGAGATTCTCTTTAACTAATATAAATCTTTTTCGGTGAACTTTCTCACTAGAATCTGCATGTATACATTAGAAGCATGTAGATTATGTACACTTTTCGTGCCACTGCACAATGAACTCACGACATCTCTTGGCACCTCTATATGACAGATGTTGCATTTTCTTTGTCTGTTTATGTGTGTGTTTGTCCTTGTTTCTATTTTTACAGGTTGGGTATAGGTTTTCCAATAAGAAGGAGCACCTACCAGCGCAACGACGCAATTCCCCTTACTATAAAGGTACAATTGGTTCACAGTACCTCACTTTCACTGGAACCTTATCTTTGTCTTTTTCATATACTTTTTAGATCCACCTGTCTCATTTGGTCCTGACGAAGCGCAATCGGATCCCTTAAGGACCTACTCATATGCGCGAAACATGTTGACCCTATTTTTCTAATACTCACACTCCCCATTCACTCACCCATCCTGAGAGTTGCAGTAAATTTTATATCTGCCCTCATTATATATTGTTCTTGAGGACCTCCAGGATCATTTTTTAATTCATGCTGGATAGAGCCGCGAATAAAGGTCTTGGTTCCTACCTAGCTATTTTAACGCACCACTCACATCCCTTATAGACATACCCACACACCCACATGCACAACTGCGGCGTCTCCTAAAAAAGAACTCCGACAAAGAGCCCTCTCGCGGGGCCCGTGGGGGACTGCAGCGCCACCCCCACGAGGAGCAACGCCCTATGATGAAGCAGGACACCTGAAAGGGTGTGTGAGGGCACTAAAATTCAAAGGAGAAATTCCCCACACTCATTCCGGCCCAACCAAGCTTCAAGCACACATAGCAGCTCTCTCTACCCCTTTTTTTAGGAACAGCTACCCTCTCAAAATTAAATACGTGACTTGGAGGGAGCATGGGTACTGGACCTATTTTCTAATTACGCTCCCGGTCCCCCCCTCTTTTTGTTGATGACGGACAAGATAACTCTCAGGATTTCCGATTCTTCGTCTTCCTCAACCACTTCTGGTACAGTCACCTCTGGATTTTCTTGGCTATCCGCCTCTTCTTTTATTTCAGGCAGCGCGACATTTGACGATTCCGGCGACTTATACTTCTGGTTAGGTTTTCTCGTTCTCTTATTTTCCTCTGCTGTCAATTTTCCCTCGTCTTTCAGTTTTTCTTGACTAGATACTTCATTCACTTGTTCAGCTCTAGATGAATTCACTCGTGTCAATCGGTAACTCAATCTCTTTATTTTGTTTGGCCAAATTTCATCTCTTGCTGATCTTTTCAATGTATTTCCCTTTTTTCTCAGCTCTCCATGCTCTCTTTCTCAGGACTCGACTTTCTAGTACTTCTTCATCACTGTCCTCTGATTCTGATTCAACTTGACTTTTACTTTTGACTGTTTTTCTTTCCACCACTTCTTTTATTTTCCATACTTCTGTCCCTCCTCGTGGTTCTTCCACACAATCTTCCTGCTGACTAACCGTCCCTTCCTCTAACTGAATGTTTGAATTCCCTACAACTCCTCGGGGGTCTTCCGCAAAAATCTTTCCCTCACTTTCTGTATCTGGCACCTGACCATCTGCTTTTGTTACTTCAGGTGGAATTTCTCTCAACTTTCCATCAGGAACTTTCTTATCAAAAATGTCTTTAATTGTCTCTTCACTGCTTTTCTCTTTTCCAGTATGTACCTGTGTTTGTTCAGTTTCTGAGTCTGAGCTGGTGTCAGAAATCTGCAACTTCCTCCTCAAGGGAATGTTCTCTGGGGCAAAGATCAAATTTGGTTCTGACTCCCCCCTTTCAGGATTTTGTCTTGTTCTGGTGTCCTCAGTATCAGATTCAGAACTAGTTTCTGATTCTTCAAAGTACTCTCCTTCCTTATTATCCACTGGGTTTGGAATTCGTAAGGTATGACTAGCATGAATCCAGTTCTTTACTCCTGCACACTTCACAGCTGTTGTCATAGTTAAAATCACTTGTTGTGGTTTTCCCCAACGTGGGACCAAACAGTTCCTTCTTCTGTGCACTTTAATTCTCACCCAGTCACCTGGGCTTAGATCATGAGCTGGCTTCTTTTCAAGGGTGGTGGCATCCGATCCAACCTGATGAAACACAGAATGAACGGAGTCAGCCAACCCCTTACAGTAATCCAACATCAAGTCATCAGAGATAGGCAATAACTTGCTGACTGGTATGAAGACATGCCTCATTGCTCTCCCCATCAGAATCTCCTGGGGACTCAAACCTGTGTTCCTATCTGGAATTGATCTAATAGTCATGAGTACCAGAGGTAAGACATCAGGCCATTTCAATCCTGTGGCTAAACACATCTTTCCTAATCTATTTTTAATAGTGCCATTTACTTGTTCCACCACACCAGAAGTCTTTGGGCGATAGGCACAATGCAGTTTTTGTTGTACATTCAATGCCTCACAAATTAGCTTCATGATATCATTATGGAAATGTTTTCCTCTATCTGACTCAATTGTGACTAGAAACCCGAATCTAGGGATGAACTCCCTCAAAAGTAGTTTTGCTACTGTAATTCCATCACTTCTTCTTGTGGGATATGCTTCTACCCATCTAGAAAACAGGCAGACCATCACTAAAACATACCTCAACCTGTTACAGAGGGGCATCTCAATGACGTCGATTTGCATTTTGGTGAAAGGCCCTCCTTCTCGACCTATCGTTCCTAGACTTACCACTGTTTTTCTTCCAGGATTGAACTGTTGAGATGTAAGGCATCTTTGACAAAGGCTCTCAGCTACAAGTCTGAATTTTGCATTATACCATGTCTGTTTAAACAATCCAAGCATTGCATCTCTCCCTACATGTGCTTGTCCATAATACATCCGTGCCATGGCGGACACCATGCTGTCAGGCATAACTGGTCTTCCATCTCGATAAACCCACACATGATCTGTTTCCCTTGGTGCACATCCTGCTTTTACCCACTGTCTCATTACCTCATCTCCTGCTTCTTCCTGTAACTGCCTCACTTCTTCCCATGTATTCACAATGTTAGTAAACAACAAGGGACATGAATTAATTTCCTTTGCTTTTGCCCGATTTACAGAATTCTGATTTCACGCACAATATTGAGCCATATCGTTTGCATACTGGTTCCCAGCTGCGATATAATCTCCAGTCTTTGTATGTGCAGCACACTTCACAACAGCCAATTGCTTAGGCAGCTGTATCGCCTCAAGCAATTTCCCAACCACTTCAGCATTCCTTATAGGGGTTCCACTTGAAGTCAAAAACCCTCTTGGGACCAGATTTGACCAAAATCATGCACTGCACCGAAACCATATTGACTATCGGTTATCACAGTCACTCTTACATTCTTTCCCAACTTGCATGCTCTGGTTAACGCAAACAGTTCAGCAAACTGGGCTGATTTTACTCCCTTTAGGTAAGACACTTCCATTACCGCTGCTACTGTGCATACTGCATATATTGCACTCAGAATTCCTTCGTCTGTTCTCAAGCATGACCCGTCCACAAACATCACATAGTCACTTTCTGTCAAAGGTACATCTTTTATATCAGGACGTGGTTTGGTACAGAAAACAAGCACATCCAAACAGTCATGATCCACATCGTCTCTGACTTCCACATTCTCAGCATCAGGCAATAACGTTGAAGGATTCACATTCAGACATCTCACAAGGCTCACATTTGTTGCACCTAATATGACTTTCTCATATTTAGTCAGCCGACTATGCGTCATGAACTGAGTGCGGCTCCTTGTTAAAAGGATTGCCACATCATGAGGTACAAACACTCGCACAGGATATCCCATCAGAATTCCTTCACTCTGTTCTAGGCTCTTACAGGTGGCTGCTACAGCTTTCAAACAACCAGGCAATGCTACAGCTACAGGGTCGAGTATAGCTGAAAAATATGCAATTGGTCTTCTCAGTTTTCCGTGTTTCTGTATTAATACAGAGAGTGCACATCCATTCCTTTTGCTGCACCATAGTTCAAACTCCTTCCATAGTCAGGCATGTCAAGTGCTGGTGCCTCACACAAACTGTCTGTCAATTGTTTAAAGGCTGTTAACTCTTCCTTATTTAATTCAATGGGGTCTTTTACATCACTTCTCATCAGGCGTACCAAGGTTTTGCAATCCGGGAAAAGTTACTTATCCACTGACGACAATATCCAACCATTCCAAGAAACATTCTCACTTCTCTTGGCGTCATTGGGGCTCTCATTCCTTTTATTATCTTGATTCTCTCTGCAGGTATTTTTCTAAGTCCTTTTTTAATTTTGTGGCCTAAATATTGTACTTCTTTCTAACAGAATTGCAATTTCGATGGGGATACTTTAAGTCCTCCATCTGCCAGATGATTTAGCAATGCTATGGTAACCACTACACAAGCTTCTCGAGTTTTTGACGCCACAAGTAGGTCGTCAATGTACTGTGCCAGTACTGAGCTCTCGGACATCTCTAGATCTTCTAAGGACTTTTTCAATATCTGTTTAAATATTGAGGGGCTCTCTGTATACCCCTGTGGGATTTGGCACCATGCCAAAATACGTTAGACAAACCGGAACGCAAAAATCTGCTGACTGTCATGATGCAATGGGATGGAAAAGAAAGCATGACGCAGGTCAAGTACTGTCTACCATTCCGCATCATGAGGAATCTGATACAAAATCACAGATGGATTTGGTACAATAGGACAACATGACACAACAATTTTGTTTATTTTTCTTAAGTCTTGCACTATTCTGAACGTTCCATTAGGCTTTTTCAGGCCCATAATTGGTGAATTACATGGACTACTCATTATTTCTCTCAAAATACCTTGTTTAATCATTTTTTTCTCTATTATAGGAATAGCTCCTTCAATTATTTCGGGTGTCAGTTTGTTCTATTTGGGTAACTTATTCCTTCCTTTACAGTCACTTTTACAGGATCTACATTTTTCATTAATCCCACATCTTCTCCTGTGCTTTTACTGTCTTTTTCAGTTCTTTTGGTAGCTCTTCAGGGTTAAATATAGCAAATGCCTCAGTAATCTCAGGTTCCATATTAGCCATAGTCATTTTATACAGTACATCTTCATCAGGGGTCTCAAATGCTATACCATCTGGAGTGCAAAATATGGTGCAATTCATTTTGCACAGTAAATCTCTTCCTAACAAATTTACAGGGCTTGAATCGCACATGACTAAACGGTGCTTTTCAGAAAATTTCCCTATGTTAACTTTTACTGGTTCAATGAGATACGTTTTAATCTGTCTGTTGGATACTCCAACTACTTGGATTGTTTCGTCCGAGAGAGGAAGATTTTTAACATCAGCTGACCTGACTGTTGAATGAGTAGCACCAGTATCTACTAGGAAAGTAATATTTTCATCATTTACCTTTCCATTCACAAAAGGACCTGTCTGGTCTACTTCTAGATTTGAGCCAAGTACGCACTCTTCTTCTTCCCCTCGGCACCATCAATAGCTTTCTTCTGACTCACTCTCATCGCATTGTAGCCAATACTGCGAAACAGCACTAGCGCGCGGCAGCTTAGTTACCTGTTCTTCGTTGTAGAATCCTGTCTCATTACTGTATTTCTGAGGATTTACGCTCTGTGGAAAAGGCGGTTTTGGCGCCTGATTCTGTTGGGCAACAACCTGCTGCTGTCGCTGTGGTTGACAACTCACCTCTTTCTGCACCTGCAAATTCAATGATGCATTATCACCATTAGTACTCGAGGGAAATTTACACTCGGATTTCCAGTGCCCTATTCTTCCGCAATTATGACATGGCCACTTCTTTTTGGCTTCTTCTATATTAAATTGTCCCTTTCCTTTTCCAAAATTAAATTTGGGTTTCATACCTGCACCATTTGCCTGTTCAATCAATTGAGCTTCCTGTCTTTCTGCCACTTTTACCTGTGCCCACATAGCCTTTTCTTTTAACTTACGCTGTTTTGCTTCAATTTCATCGCTAAAATATTTTGCATGTCTCAGTACTTCATCTATTTTCTTATTTTGCCAGTCCACTGTATGCTGTTTAATCATTTCACTTATTTCTGGACGCAGCCCATATACAAATCGGTATACAAAGTGACTTAAATCTTTTTCACTCAAATTTTCATCACCACTAAACTGCTTAAAGGCGAGTATTAACCTCTCATAATAAGCATGTACCGATTCCTTAGCTTCCTGATGAGTTCTGTCAATTTTTACCCAATCAGTCTCCTTGGGCTTTACTTTGTTTTTCAGAAAGGCAATTACCTGTTCATATTTTTTCGTCACTTCAGGATCAGGGACACCAGTTTTTGGGTCCCTAGGGTACTCTTGTGTAGGCCAGCTAATCATAATTTTACATTCTGTCCATAAATCTGCTGATACTATTATGTCAAAAAGACTATTTAAATCAATCCATAAAACTTTTGATAACTTTACAAGCCTATCTACCTGCCTATACCACTCAACTGGCTTTTCGCGTAGTCGAGGGAAATCATTGGTAAATGACAAAATATCTTGTCTAGTCCAAAGGACATGTACATATCCTCCTCCTGGAATTTCTCTCATGGGACATTCTGTTACTACCTTTTCCTTTTCTCTTATGGGGAAGGCTTCAAATGTTTTGTCTGAGACATTATCTCGTTTCCGAAACCACCTACTTTTCCATTAATCTACATCTCCCCATTTTCTTAACAAAATGGTTATGTCTTTAATCTGAGTTGTTCTCCCTGCGGTGTCCAGATTTTCAATATCCTTTTCAGAAAAATCTACTCGGTATTGTTTTTGTAAAGCCTTTACTCTTTCAAAGTCTATACCCATTTCATTTGCCACTTCTTCTAGTCTTTCGTGTAGGTTCCTTGCTCTCCAGGTTATACTTTTACATAAAAATAATTTTTTTTTATCCTGATAGGCTTTTAACTTCTCTGTGGGGATAGTCCCTACTATTAATTCTTCCAAACCAATCTTCAGCTTGGCCACATCTATAGATTGGGATTCTGTATCTTTCCGCTGTAAACTCCTCAGCCATTCACTTAATTCTTCTGAAGTAGGCCCTACAGGATTTTTTTCATTATTTGATTGGGCTAAACTCTTTGGTGATCCTGGGACTGATTCTGTCATCATTATTATTCTATCCACTAAACTTTGATTTACTGTCAAATTTTTAGGCGTACTTTGTTCTAAAATACCTGCTGTTTGACTCCATTGGTTCTCATCTGAAATTTTTCCTGGCCTCTCTGTCTGTTTATGTCTGTTATAAGGAATTGACAGACAATTCTCACTATCCTTCTGTTTATCAAAAATAGGCATTACAGGTCCTATAGTTACAGGAACGGTTACGGCTTCCAAATTTTTGGTTAATTCCCTAAACTTTTCAGTTAACTCTAAGGTGGTTTTCGCTAATTCAGCTGAATTTTCATTACCCGTTTTACCATGTTGTGTTTTCTCTATTTCTCTAAAAGGATTGTTTCTCCCTACTTCTTGTGGTACTGATTCAAATTTTATATTTCGTGGAGTCTCTCTAATTGGGGCACTTGGTGTCAATAATGTGGAATCTGATTGATATGGGGGTGGATTTTTATAAAACATGTCGTCAAGAACATCATCCTCCGATTCATGCACACCATACCCTCCCGACTCTGTATTGTTTCTCTTTTCCATACATTTTCTATTGCTAATTTCTTCAGCATTTCTCACAGGAAACAACCCATCAGTCATATTTGCGCTTCGCCATCTCCTCATTCTATCATCATGATTCTCCTGTCCATATGATCTACCAAACATATATTTGTACCTTCCGCCACTCCTCTGCCGTTCAATGACATGCATATCGTCTTCCCATTGTGTCTATGCTTCAAACTGTGTTGGTCTAGGTCTCGGTTCTAGATTCATCATTCTCTCTCTCATATTTCTAAAAACCGCTAAATTGAACGAACCATGTTCTGGAAGAGCTAAAACTCCATCATCTTTTGTATACTTTGCCCAGTTGTCCAACCAAATACAAGTATGATATCCGTAATCGGCAACCATGAAGGATGCGGGCGTTTTTGGTGGAGGAAGCAACTGTCCCTCACTAGTCACAAATGGTTTGTCCTTTTTAAATAAACTCTTGATCTTTCAGAACCACGACTTTTTCTCTTTTTCTGGTGGATCGTACATCAATCATTTTGTCTTTTCAGTATCGCTAGATTTCCCTACGACTATTCTGTTGTTTTAACCAATCGTAGCGCAACTCACACTAACGCACCAATCCGAAGCGTCTATGTCACTTCTGTAATTCTCCAATCCCAGCACGACTCAAACTAACGCATCAATCAGGAGAGTCTACGTCACTCTGTAATTCTCCACTCTCAGCGCGGCATACACTAACGCACCAATCAGGAGCGTCTACGTTTCTTACTGACTGGCCTATCCCAGAGCGATCTTTCTGACGTCACTTTTCTCCCTACTCCTGCTTCTGCCGACCCCTCCTTTACAAAATTTATTGGCAAACTTTTTTACTGTCTTTCTGACTCACAATCTGTTAGTAACGAGATAAAAACACCACCATAATCTGTTTCGCTAACAAAAGAATAGTTAATGACCTTTCTTACAAGAATTCCGTCTTTCCTGAGAGCAGTGAACAATCTGCCCTACTACGGAATCGTTACTTCCATTGATAAAGTAGCACTTCCCTCTACTTTACCCTTCTAGCAAGCATTAGCTAACTTTTTCTCTAGAATTAAGACACATAGTTGGAGACGCTCTGCTCCTGAGAAATAAAACCAGAGTTCCACAATTAACCTGAATGCTATTTCATTCACGCACTTTCATACGGAAAATGTAGTTCATTCACACAGAACTCTGTCTTTCCCGAGAACAGCGAACAGTCTGCTCACTACGCCACTGGAGTCAAGCTATCCTGGCTGATGACGGCTGATAGCCAGAAACCGGTCCTAGGATGCTTGATTCCGGTCCAGGGAAGACATGGCTTGGCAGTTCGGGCTGGACTGTTCCCATGAGGCACAGGGTCAAGACTGATTTGCATATGGCCATGTCTAAACTGGGGTGGTGTAGTGGGCAAAAGAACGATGGATTTAACCCAGATCTCTTGACTGGGGGAGAATGTATGCATTGTCAGCTTTCCGTCCATCATTTGTTTGTTGTAACGCTTTTCGCCCTAAGTGGGATGGGTATTCCCAGACGTGGGACCCGTGCTCACTACGCCACTGGAGTCAAGCTATCCTGGCTGATGACGGCTGATAGCCAGAAACCGGTCCTAGGATGCTTGATTCCGGTCCAGGGAAGACATGGCTTGGCAGTTCGGGCTGGACTGTTCCCATGAGGCACAGGGTCAAGGCTGATTTGCATATGGCCATGTCTAAACTGGGGTGGTGTAGTGGGCAAAAGAACGATGGATTTAACCCAGATCTCTTGACTGGGGGAGAATGTATGCATTGTCAGCTTTCCGTCCATCATTTGTTTGTTGTAACGCTTTTCGCCCTAAGTGGGATGGGTATTCCCAGACGTGGGACCCGTGCTCACTACGCCACTGGAGTCAAGCTATCCTGGCTGATGACGGCTGATAGCCAGAAACCGGTCCTAGGATGCTTGATTCCGGTCCAGGGAAGACATGGCTTGGCAGTTCGGGCTGGACTGTTCCCATGAGGCACAGGGTCAAGACTGATTTGCATATGGCCATGTCTAAACTGGGGTGGTGTAGTGGGCAAAAGAACGATGGATTTAACCCAGATCTCTTGACTGGGGGAGAATGTATGCATTGTCAGCTTTCCGTCCATCATTTGTTTGTTGTAACGCTTTTCGCCCTAAGTGGGATGGGTATTCCCAGACGTGGGACCCGTGCTCACTACGCCACTGGAGTCAAGCTATCCTGGCTGATGACGGCTGATAGCCAGAAACCGGTCCTAGGATGCTTGATTCCGGTCCAGGGAAGACATGGCTTGGCAGTTCGGGCTGGACTGTTCCCATGAGGCACAGGGTCAAGACTGATTTGCATATGGCCATGTCTAAACTGGGGTGGTGTAGTGGGCAAAAGAACGATGGATTTAACCCAGATCTCTTGACTGGGGGAGAATGTATGCATTGTCAGCTTTCCGTCCATCATTTGTTTGTTGTAACGCTTTTCGCCCTAAGTGGGATGGGTATTCCCAGACGTGGGACCCGTGCTCACTACGCCACTGGAGTCAAGCTATCCTGGCTGATGACGGCTGATAGCCAGAAACCGGTCCTAGGATGCTTGATTCCGGTCCAGGGAAGACATGGCTTGGCAGTTCGGGCTGGACTGTTCCCATGAGGCACAGGGTCAAGACTGATTTGCATATGGCCATGTCTAAACTGGGGTGGTGTAGTGGGCAAAAGAACGATGGATTTAACCCAGATCTCTTGACTGGGGGAGAATGTATGCATTGTCAGCTTTCCGTCCATCATTTGTTTGTTGTAACGCTTTTCGCCCTAAGTGGGATGGGTATTCCCAGACGTGGGACCCGTGCTCACTACGCCACTGGAGTCAAGCTATCCTGGCTGATGACGGCTGATAGCCAGAAACCGGTCCTAGGATGCTTGATTCCGGTCCAGGGAAGACATGGCTTGGCAGTTCGGGCTGGACTGTTCCCATGAGGCACAGGGTCAAGACTGATTTGCATATGGCCATGTCTAAACTGGGGTGGTGTAGTGGGCAAAAGAACGATGGATTTAACCCAGATCTCTTGACTGGGGGAGAATGTATGCATTGTCAGCTTTCCGTCCATCATTTGTTTGTTGTAACGCTTTTCGCCCTAAGTGGGATGGGTATTCCCAGACGTGGGACCCGTGCTCACTACGCCACTGGAGTCAAGCTATCCTGGCTGATGACGGCTGATAGCCAGAAACCGGTCCTAGGATGCTTGATTCCGGTCCAGGGAAGACATGGCTTGGCAGTTCGGGCTGGACTGTTCCCATGAGGCACAGGGTCAAGACTGATTTGCATATGGCCATGTCTAAACTGGGGTGGTGTAGTGGGCAAAAGAACGATGGATTTAACCCAGATCTCTTGACTGGGGGAGAATGTATGCATTGTCAGCTTTCCGTCCATCATTTGTTTGTTGTAACGCTTTTCGCCCTAAGTGGGATGGGTATTCCCAGACGTGGGACCCGTGCTCACTACGCCACTGGAGTCAAGCTATCCTGGCTGATGACGGCTGATAGCCAGAAACCGGTCCTAGGATGCTTGATTCCGGTCCAGGGAAGACATGGCTTGGCAGTTCGGGCTGGACTGTTCCCATGAGGCACAGGGTCAAGACTGATTTGCATATGGCCATGTCTAAACTGGGGTGGTGTAGTGGGCAAAAGAACGATGGATTTAACCCAGATCTCTTGACTGGGGGAGAATGTATGCATTGTCAGCTTTCCGTCCATCATTTGTTTGTTGTAACGCTTTTCGCCCTAAGTGGGATGGGTATTCCCAGACGTGGGACCCGTGCTCACTACGCCACTGGAGTCAAGCTATCCTGGCTGATGACGGCTGATAGCCAGAAACCGGTCCTAGGATGCTTGATTCCGGTCCAGGGAAGACATGGCTTGGCAGTTCGGGCTGGACTGTTCCCATGAGGCACAGGGTCAAGACTGATTTGCATATGGCCATGTCTAAACTGGGGTGGTGTAGTGGGCAAAAGAACGATGGATTTAACCCAGATCTCTTGACTGGGGGAGAATGTATGCATTGTCAGCTTTCCGTCCATCATTTGTTTGTTGTAACGCTTTTCGCCCTAAGTGGGATGGGTATTCCCAGACGTGGGACCCGTGCTCACTACGCCACTGGAGTCAAGCTATCCTGGCTGATGACGGCTGATAGCCAGAAACCGGTCCTAGGATGCTTGATTCCGGTCCAGGGAAGACATGGCTTGGCAGTTCGGGCTGGACTGTTCCCATGAGGCACAGGGTCAAGACTGATTTGCATATGGCCATGTCTAAACTGGGGTGGTGTAGTGGGCAAAAGAACGATGGATTTAACCCAGATCTCTTGACTGGGGGAGAATGTATGCATTGTCAGCTTTCCGTCCATCATTTGTTTGTTGTAACGCTTTTCGCCCTAAGTGGGATGGGTATTCCCAGACGTGGGACCCGTGCTCACTACGCCACTGGAGTCAAGCTATCCTGGCTGATGACGGCTGATAGCCAGAAACCGGTCCTAGGATGCTTGATTCCGGTCCAGGGAAGACATGGCTTGGCAGTTCGGGCTGGACTGTTCCCATGAGGCACAGGGTCAAGACTGATTTGCATATGGCCATGTCTAAACTGGGGTGGTGTAGTGGGCAAAAGAACGATGGATTTAACCCAGATCTCTTGACTGGGGGAGAATGTATGCATTGTCAGCTTTCCGTCCATCATTTGTTTGTTGTAACGCTACTACAGAATTATGTCACTCGTTAATAAAGTAGCACTTCCCTCTACTTTATCCTTCTAACAAGCTTAGGGATCACCTATTACCTTTCCGGTGATAAGCGTAATCAGAGTGCCTTTTGGACTCCTGGTACCTAAGACCAAAATTTCACAGGTGACCTTCGCTACCATACATTTCTCTCATACAGAAAATGTCCCTAGCAGTAACACACGACGATTTTACCAAATCGAAGCCAGAGAATGCGTTGTGCAACTCCAATCATCACACGTTTTCCCCGTGTACCTACAGGGCAACAACAACAATTCCGTCTTTCCCGAGAACAGCGCTTACTTCTGCTCTACTACGGAATCGTTTCAAACTTCCGACTTCCTACATCTCAGAAGCCGTCAAACAACATAGAACTCAACACAACTTAACATAGAGTGTTAATACATAAACCAATACTTATCCCCAATCAATAATTAATAAGCAATTTACAAGCAGTAATCACAAAACCAATATAATAATAACCATCATACTGCTACCAGAAAAACTGATCCAGCGCAAGACTGGGAAATGGAGAACAACATATACCGATATCCTCCCTGCGTCGCAGACCCGTCGTCACGCACACTCATTCATACACGCATTCATTGGAACATCAGGAAAGGCGTCACAAACTCTCTCCTCTCTATTCTACCACCCTTTTTTATAATGATTTCAGGTTAAAGAAGATACATTTTTAGGCCTAGAATAGTGGTGATTGGCTAGTTGGGATCGTCCGATTCTTATTCCCAGATTCTCAGTACAGTTCGAGGGGTGAGGTCACTTGTCAGCTAAAGTGTCGGCTCATTCCGGTTTACTGTAAGGTTGATTGTTCCCCTATCGTGGCGAACCAACAAATTCTAATCCTTGACCGGGAACATGATGAGCAAAGATCGCTAAGAAGATTACGATACTGTTTGCACATGCACAGTTCACTCCGCACCTCACGAGACAGTGGCCACTTCTGCGTGCTATGTCAGCAGCCATATTGGATTAGGCCCAGATGTCAACTTAAGCGAAACAAACACAAAAGAATAATTAATACATAGAAATGGTGATTCTAATGTTAACAATTTACTAATCCCTCTAAGTGCTTGTATTTATCTAGCATATAGCGACATTTAAAGCCATTATATTAACCTTTTCCGATCCTCCACGACGATGCAACGCCACAAAGCTACATATATCATGCGATATTCTATTACCACATATACTATTCATTAATATGCGTACAGATATTAGTTATAAGAGTTATTAAGCCATGCAAATAGCAAATCCCATGTGTAGTTTATGTTTGTATAATGTTGATTAGTAAACATGCAACACTCGTTTAATAATATTATAGTTAATAGATTATATAATTAGTATTTTCATGCAAGAATAGAGGAGGTATACACAATTTTGCACTACCTGCTCCATCAGTAGGCATGAGTGTGAGTGTGTTTGTGATAGCTTTATTGTCTGGGACTGCAATTCCCATAAGTCTGTGGGCCTCGTCACATGTCTTTTGCACAGGAAACGTGTTTAAGCGCTGCCCACAGGCTGCCAGGTGCTTGCCAATCAAGTACTTCCTGATAGCCTGCCAAGTTCGCTAGTTGCGCGGATAGAGGTCCGCGTCCCGTATTTCTTCCCGAGAGAAAGATGTTTGCCCGAGGACGACCATGCACGCTGGGTGCCCCACTGACATTTTTTTCCTTTTGACTACGTTGCAGGAAGACGCGCGGTAACCGCGTCTGGAGCCGTTGCTCAGCTCCTTCCCCCTGGTGCGTGTGCCCGCACGCGCTACATTCGGCAACAAGCAGGAGCACGTCTGTGAGCCGGTGCTCTCGCGCGCCCATGAGGACTAGGCTCACCTCCTTCACTTGTGACTTCGAACATAGTTCACGAGCGGACGCTCGTCTGAGAGCCGCCTGAAAGGCTCGGATCCTGTGTTAAGTTCCTTTCCGTTTCTTTTGGTTTGCTCAGAAGCTTGATGCCAGTGGAAATTCTGCAAGCGCTACAGAGCTGCAGTAAGGCTTGGCTTAAGCGTTGCTCACATCCCCTTCAGCCGGAGGAGACCAAGCGGACACCGCGTAGGAGCGCTCCGGAGGCCACAGAAATCCCTGCATTTACGTGACCCGGTTTCTGCTCCATGGACCCTCCACAGATAAGTGCCATTTATGTTTTGTGTGTATACGTATGGACAACGGCGCTTGCGAGAAGCAGGTGCCTCTCTCACTGGTACCCTTAGCTCTGTATACCTAGTATTGGGTGGTGTTCAGCAGAACCACCACGTAAGTGCTCCTTCATGCTTAAGTGATAGCGTGTTGCATCTAGGGGGGTTCATTGGTGTACATGTGTGTTGTGTCTTTTTTGTTTCACTGCAGGGAACACAGGCTTAGGCAGCTGGAGATCCCAAATTGAACAGAGGTCCACGCCACGTGGCTTTTCCCTGAGAGTGATTTCACCGCTGCACCTTTTTGTGTCCTTTCATCCCTTTTTTCCCTTTCCCCCATTATGAAGCTGTCTGTTGAGTGATGCTTACACTTCCTCAAGGGCTCCTCCGTAAATGGGATAGGGTTACCACGCATCGTCCTTCACTCCCGCTGTGTCTGGCTTGAAGAGATTAGTGCGGTACAAAAGGGGCTGGTGATGGACGGAGCATCAGAACCAATCAAACACTCACACCCAGTCAACAGATCTGGGTTTGATCCATCACCGTTCTTTAGCCCACTTTGCCACCCCAGCTCAGACATGGCCATATGAAAATTAGTCTGACCCTGTGCCTCATGGGAACAGTCCAGCCCGAACTGCCAAGCCAAGCCTTCCCTGGACCAGAAACAAGCTTTCTAGGACCAGTTTCTGGCATTTCAGCCGTCTTCAGCCAGGCTTGCTTGAATCCAGAGGCAAAGTGAGCAAGGGACTCAAAGTCTGAGCATACCCTGCCAACTTATGACGAACAAAGCAGTACAAAAGGGGGTGGTGATGGACAGAGCATCAGAACCAATCAAACCCTCACACCCAGTCAACAGATCTGGGTTTGATCCATCACCGTTCTTTAGCCCACTCAGCCACCCCAGTTCAGACATGGCCATATGTAAATCAGTCTGACCCTGTGCCTCATGGGAACAGTCCAGCCCGAACTGCCAAGCCATGCCTTCCCTGGACCGGAAACAAGCTTCCTAGGACTGGTTTCTGGCATTTCAGCCGTCTTCAGCCAGGCTTGCTTGAATCCAGTGGCAAAGTGAGCAAGGGACTCAACGTCTGAACATACCCTGCCAACTTATGGCGAACAAAGAGGTACAAAAGGGGGTGGTGATGGACGTAGCATCAGAACCAATCAAACACTCACACCCAGTCAACAGATCTGGGTTTGATCCATCACCGTTCTTTAGCCCACTCAGCCACCCCAGTTCAGACATGGCCATTTGCAAATCAGTCTGACCCTGTGCCTCATGGGAACAGTCCAGCCCGAACTGCCAAGCCATGCCTTCCCTGGACCGGAAACAAGCTTCCTAGGACTGGTTTCTGGCATTTCAGCCGTCTTCAGCCAGGCTTGCTTGAATCCAGTGGCAAAGTGAGCAAGGGACTCAACGTCTGAGCATACCCTGCCAACTTATGGCGAACAAAGAGGTACAAAAGGGGGTGGTGATGGACGTAGCATCAGAACCAATCAAACACTCACACCCAGTCAACAGATCTGGGTTTGATCCATCACTGTTCTTTAGCCCACTCTGCCACCCCAGTTCAGACATGGCCATATGCAAATCAGTCTGACCCTGTGCCTCATGGGAACAGTCTAGCCCGAACTGCCAAGCCATGCCTTCCCTGGACCGGAAACAAGCTTCCTAGTACCGGTTTCTGGCATTTCAGCCATCTTCAGCCAGGCTTGCTTGAATCCAGTGGCAAAGTGAGCAAGAGACTCAACGTCTGAGCATACCCTGCCAACTTATGGCGAAAAAAGCCGTACAAAAGGGGGTGGTGATGGACGGAGCATCAGAACCAATCAAACACTCACACCCAGTCAACAGATCTGGGTTTGATCCATCACCGTTCTTTAGCCCACTCTGCCACCCCAGTTCAGACATGGCCATATGCAAATCAGTCTGACCCTGTGCCTCATTGGAACAGTCCAGCCCGAACTGCCAAGCCATGCCTTCCCTGGACCAGAAACAAGCTTCCTAGGACCGGTTTCTGGCATTTCAGCCGTCTATAGCCAGGCATGCTTGAATCCAGTGGCAAAGTGAGCAAGGGACTCAACGTCTGAGCATACGCTGCCAACTTATGGCAAACAAAGCGGTACAAAAGGGGGTGGTGATGGACGGAGCATCAGAACCAATCAAACACTCACACCCAATCAACAGATCTGGGTTTGATCCATCACCGTTCTTTAGCCCACTCTGCCACCCCAGTTCAGACATGGCTATATGCAAATCAGTCTGACCCTGTGCCTCACGGGAACAGTCCAGCCCGAACTGCGAAGCCATGCCTTCCCTGGACCAGAAACAAGCTTCCTAGGACCGGTTTCTGGCATTTCAGCCGTCTTCAGCCAGGCTTGCTTGAATCCAGTGGCAAAGTGAGAAAGGGACTCAATGTCTGAGCATACCCTGCCAACTTATGGCGAACAAAGCGGTACAAAAGGGGGTGGTGATGGACGGAGCATCAAAACCAATCAAACACTCACACCCAATCAACAGATCTGGGTTTGATCCATCACCGTTCTTTAGCCCACTCTGCCACCCTAGTTCAGACATGGCCATATGCAAATCAGTCTGGCCCTGTGCCTCATGGGAACAGTCCAGCCCGAAATGATAAGCCATGCCTTCCCTGGACCGGAAACAAGCTTCCTAGGACCGGTTTCTGGCATTTCAGCCGTCTTCAGCCAGGCTTGCTTGAATCCAGTGGCAAAACGAACAAGGGACTCAACGTCTGAGCATACCCTGCCAACTTATGGCGAACAAAGCGGTACAAAAGGGGGTGGTGATGGACGGAGCATCAGAACCAATTAAACACTCACACCCAGTCAACAGATCTGGGTTTGATCCATCACCGTTCTTTAGCCCACTCTGCCACCCCAATTCAGACATGGCCATATGCAAATCAGTCTGACCATGTGCCTCATGGGAACAGTCCAGCCCGAACTGCCAAGCCATGCCTTCCCTGGACCGGAAACAAGCTTCCAAGGACCAGTTCTGGCATTTCAGCCGTCTTCAGCCAGGCTTGCTTGAATCCAGTGGCAAAGTGAGCAAGGGACTCAACGTCTGAGCATACCCTGCCAACTTATGGCGAACAAAGCGGTACAAAAGGGGGTGGTGATGGACGGAGCATCAGAACCAATCAAACACTCACAGCCAGTCAACAGATCTGGGTTTGATCCATCACCGTTCTTTAGCCCACTCTGCCACCCCAGTTCAAACATGGCCATATGCAAATCAGTCTGACCCTGTGCCTCATGGGAACAGTCCAGCCCGAACTGCCAAGCCATGCCTTCCCTGAACCGAAAACAAGCTTCCTAAGATGGGTTTCTGGCATTTCAGCCATTTTCAGCCAGGCTTGCTTGAATCCAGTGGCAAAGTGAGCAAGGGACTCAACGTCTGAGCATACCCTGCCAACTTATGGCGAACAAAGCAGTACAAAAGGGGGTGGTCATGGACAGAGCATCAGAACCAATCAAGCACTCACACCCAGTCAACAGATCTGGGTTTGATCCATCACCGTTCTTTAGCCCACTCTGCCACCCCAGTTCAGACATGGCCATATGCAAATCCGTCTGACCCTGTGCCTCATGGGAACAGTCCAGCCCGAACTGCCAAGCCATGCCTTCCCTGGACCAGAAACAAGCTTCTTAGGACCGGTTTCTGGCAATTCAGTCGTAATCAGCCAGGCTTGCTTGAATCCAGTGGCAAAGTGAACAAGGGTCTCAACGTCTGAGCATACCCTGCCAACTTATGGTGAACAAAGCGGTACAAAAGGGGGTGGTGATGGACGGAGCATCAGAACCAATCAAACACTCACACCCAGTCAACAGACCTGGGTTTGATCCATCACCGTTCTTTAGCCCACTCTGCCACCCCTGTTGAGACATGGCCATTTGCAAATCAGTTTGACCCTGTACCTCATGCGAACAGTCCAGCCCGAACTGCCAAGCCATGCCTTCCCTGGACCGGAAACAAGCTTCCTAGAACCGGTTTCTGGCATTTCAGCCGTCTTCAGCCAGGCTTGCTTGAATCCAGTGGCAAAGTAAGCAAGAGACTCAACGTATGAGCATACCCTGCCAACTTATGGCGAACAAAGCGGTACAAAAGAGAGTGGTGATGGACGGAGCATCAGAACCAATCAAACACCCACACCCAGTCAACAGATCTGGGTTTGATCCATCACCATTCTTTAGCCCACTCTGCCACCCCAGTTCAGACATGGCCATATGCAAATCAATCTGACCCTGTGCCTCATGGGAACAGTCCAGCCCGAACTGCCAAGCCATGCCTTCCATGGACCGGAAACAAGCTTCCTAGGACAGGTTTCTGGCATTTCAGCCGTCTTCAGCCAGGCTTGCTTGAATCCAGTGGCAAAGTGAGAAAGGGACTCAACGTCTGAGCATGCCCTGCAGTTCGGGCTGGACTGTTCCCAAGAGGCACAGGGTCAGACTGATTTGCATATGGCCATGTCTGAACTGGGGTGGCAGACTGGGCTAAAGAACGATGATGGATCAAACCCAGATCTGTTGACTGGGTGTGAGTGTTTGATTGGTTCTGATGCTCCGTCCATCACCTCCCCCTTTTGTACCGCCTTGAAAAGGTTAGTGGTCTGACACAACTCCACCTATATAAAGGACACTAACCACTACCATGATCCTTTGCTAATCCAAGAGAACAGCCAGCAGACAACACCATCAGACAGCAACCACAGACACACTCACAACTCACACATCACACAACTCTCACACCATTAGCACCTCACCAAAAGCACTCACACATACACGCAGCCAAACTGACACCCACCCACCCACACTTGTACCCTCACACACACATCACTCACCACCACCACCCATCACCATGCCCCCAAAGTAGAATCCATAGTTCACAGATAATGAGTTAAAAGTGCTGGAAGATGAAATCATCAGAGTAGAGCCACATTTGTTTGGTACATTGGTCCAAATGAACCCCATGTCACAGAAAATGAAGATGTGGGCGAGGATTGTGGACAAGGTGAATGCACAAGCACTAATGTTGCACACAAATGATTATATCCAGAACAGGTGGTATGACGTGCGCAGGAGGGTCAAGAAACTCATAGAGAAGGATCACGCCTTGAGTCAGCGCACTGGTGGTGGCCCTCCTGCCAAACCAGTAAACTTCAGGTCCTGGGAGAGAAGGTGCAGGATATCCTACCACCAGAGAGCGTCCATGTTCTATCTGACATACCAGAGCCTGGTGAGTACACAAGCAATATACTCATTATTGTGTGGCAAAGGGACAGTGAAACGATGCACCATTAGCAAAGCCACAGTAACCAATAGATAATCATCCCAAGATGTGTATGCTAGTCAGACAAACACAATACCTGCCATCTCATAGTGACTTGTAACTTTGTCATGACATGTACAAACCTACCAACAAATAGAGCAAGGCAGTGGTACGAAGCTAAATAAACACTGTCAGACAGTTTGCCACCACAAACACACTACCTCACACTGTAGCTGACTGACAGGAAGGAATAGTGGGTATGCAGGTGAAGTGAGTGTATCCAAAAGCATGATGGGGTTTGTAGTCACAGATAATGCTCCCCCTCCCAATAGGCCAATCAAGACCTCTCTGAACCATGCCCACAACACAGGGAGTGGAAAATTACTGACAAGATGGCTGACACTGGGTCCTGCTGTGGGGAGCACAAGGCCCTGGTAGGGGTTGTGCACAAATCAGAAGCAGGACACCACTGCCTGACATCCTGAAAGCTAACTTGCACGCCCTCCAATGGAAGCACGTTTCATGGTGGGATGTCTGGCTGGGTGGGAAGGAGGACTGACAGCTCTGACCATACCTACCAGCATGTGTAGACACACACACCCCTCAACACAAACTCCACACAACTCACCGGGTATAATGCATTGACTCACACTGTAGTGAAATATCACCCAAAGATACACCACACTGGGTTATGCCGTGTGAAGCACAGGGGCTCCCTTTGGACTCCTAGCCAAACAAACACCAGGACTGCATAGTCATCCATCTAGCCATTGCTGTCACACTCCCTCACAGGGAAGCAGAGTCAAAAGGAAGGAAGTAGGGGCATGCTGGGAAGGGGGTGTAGCCAAAAGCATGATGGAAGTTGCAGTCACAGACAATCCCCACACATCCACATGGCCCAGCAAGCTCACACTGAACCATGCTCACCTCACAGGGAGTGGAAATGGACTGACAAGATGTCTGACACTGCACCCTGTTGTAGGGAGCACAAGGCCCTGCGGGGAACTGGGCATCAACAATCACCAGGACGGCACAGTCAGCCATCTTGCCATTGCTGTCACACTCCCTCACAGGGAAGCAGAGTCAAAAGGAAGGAAGTAGGGGCATGCTGGGAAGGGGTTGTAGCCAAAAGCATGATGGGAGTTGCAGTCACAGACAATCCCCACACACCCACATGGCCCAGCAAGCTCACACTGAACCATGCTCACCTCACAGGGAGTGGAAATCGACTGACAAGATGTCTGTCACTGCGCCCTGTTGTAGGGAGCACAAGGCCCTGCGGGGAACTGGGCACCAACAAACACCAGGACTGCGCAGTCAGCCATCTTGCCATTGCTGTCACACTCCCTCACAGGAAGCAGAGTCAAAAGGAAGGAAGTAGGGGCATGCTGGGAAGGGGGGTGTAGCCAAAATCATGATGGGAGTTGCAGTCATAGACAATCCCCACACACCCACATGGCCCAGCAAGCTCACACTGAACCATGCTCACCTCACAGGGAGTGGAAATGGACTGACAAGATGTCTGACACTGCACCCTGTTGTAGGGAGCCCAAGGCCCTGTGGGGAACTGGGCACCAACAAACACCAGGACTGCACAGTTAGCCATCTTGCCATTGCTGTCACACTCCCTCACAGGGAAGCAGAGTCAGAAGGAAGGAAGTATGGGTATTGAAATGCTTCATGGTGGCTGGACAATGTGCTCAAACAACATCAATCTCTGTGCGTGACAACTTTGGACAAAGCAGTGTACAGGCACGCATCCTGACGTACAGTAGCAAATGTCATGTGTGTGAACCGTTGATGCCTGGAGAAACATAACTTACATTGTGTGTGTCTTCCAAACACAGGTGGTGCCGGGGACACAGCAGCAAATGAAGAGGAGTACCTGTCCCAGACTCCGGTGGACCCTCAGCTCTCTTTGGATGACGAAGAACAACCTGGCACCTCCGGTGTGAGTCATCATGCAGCACCAGCAGTACAAACATCTGCACCCACTGTACACCTCTAACATCTGGCAACAGACAGGGCACCCCAGCCAACATGGACAGACCCAGGACACAGAATACTGACAGCACAGGGACACAAGGCCCCCCTGGAAGCTACAGACAACACCACCAGTAACAACACCCAAGGGGGCCCAGTGTCACTTGTGCGTGCCGCCGCCGGTCCTGCCTGTGTGGCTAGGGGTGCTGGGAGGGGAGGTAGCCAGAGGTCGCGGCTTGCAGAGGGGTCTGGACTGCATGATGACCCCCAACTGGCACGCATCATAGATGCGTACCAGGATAGCACCAGAGGATTCGGCCAGGTAGTGGGGGTCCTCAAGGACATTCAACAGGAGCAGGCTGACCATCATGCTCACATGGAGGCAAAGTGAGATGCACTTACTGCGGTGCATAGGGACATACTCACATGCCTCCGCCAGATAAGCACCAACATGTCCACACCTCCCTGTGTGGCCACAACATCTGTTGCCACAAGATCTGCCAGTGCCACAGGGAGGGAGGATGACTCTGGCGGAGAGTCCTCTGCACCGCAGACACCTGCACCTAAGGATCTTCCCCGAAGAAGAAGAGAGGCTGTCCAAAGAAGGACTAGTGAGACACAGATGGCCATGCACATCCACCAGGGCCTCAAAACCTGTTCTGGGAATTGTTCTTTGTGCGCAAACCGTTCACCTTGTCGTATCTAACCCAACTCGCCTACATGACATTGAGGGTTCATGTTGGCCTAATGTAGCACATGACTGTGGACTTTACTCTGGACATTTCATCTACCAACACTTCCAACTCTCCTGTGAACTCTGGATTCAAAACCCAAAGTACAGCACCCATCATCCTGTGCACTATCCTCGCAAATGTTTGTAAATAAACTCACCGGTACACTATACTTGCCTCTGTTGTGATTCCAACTTGTTATGTGTCATGGAGATGATGATCCGCTAAAGAACACAGTGCATGCCAACTACTACAGCAATGTGATCACCATCATGTGAGTCAATGGCATGTGACACATGTGAGGGAGACACACCACAATGGCACCACAACACATACTCACCATGGCCATGTTACTCATCCCATACAATGATGTTGACCTGAAATACAGTGGAATGCACATACACCACACCTATCCACAGTCACTGGTAACAAGCCCACAGGTGAGGTCAGTCAGATGTTGGAAGACAGACAACGCACATAACAAAGCGTAGCACAGGTTCATTACACATCAGCAACATGTTTATTCCACCACAGTTGCAAGGTAATCCTACGTGACAGTGGACAAAAGAATTGAAGTCCATGGGTGTGTGGTCAATCACTTGATGGGAATCGACAACTTCCACCCTGGGATTGGCTTCTGGGTGTTGTGGGTCAGAGTTGAAACAACAGGCAATGTACCCTGGGAAGGACAGACATGAGAAACAGTCAAAAGCACAGCAGAACAGGTGAGAAATGCAATACACATGCACAAAACATGTCACAAGAAACCTACACAGAAACAAGTTAGCATGTCTACACTTTTGTGGAGTACAGACTACCTGAAAGGACACTTCACTGCACGCATCCAGTCAAGTAGCACACAGACACACTCAAAGAAGCAACAGAGCGGCCACAACACATTTCAGGCTAATTCAATACATTGACATAGCAACCCTGTAAACTCACATTCAGGTGAAGAAGTTGTTGATGAGCTGTGTGCGTACGTCACCCTCATCATCATCATCACTGGCATCGTGGCCCAGGCCTGGATGCTCCACAGGTGGCGGATGTAGGTCATCGTCATCCTGGATGAGAGTCAACTTCTTCCGCACTGCCAGGATGTGTAGCATGCAGCATACAAGGATAATTTTACACACCTTTGCAGGGTCATATGGGAGGGCCCCTCTAGTCTTGTCCAGGCAGCGGAAGCGGCTTTTCAGGAGACCAAATGTCAGCCAATCACCCTCCTGGTCCGACCATGTGCCTCATTGTAGCACATCTCGGCTGGTGTCACAGGGTTCCTGAGGGGTGTCAGCAACCATGGCATGTTGGGGTATCCGGAGTCACCTACATACAAACAATTGAACAATTAGCTGAGTTTGAAAAGAGGGTGGAATACAACATTGCCAAACACACACAATGGTAAGCAGTCAGTACACACCCACAAGCCAGGCACGCTGGTTTGGCATCTGTGACATCAGCGTTGCAATGCGACTACTCCTCATTATGTAGGCATCGTGCGCAGAACAGGGAAACGTGCACACAAATGTGTGATACACATGTCTGCTAGACATACCACCAGAGCATTGATGGAGTGGAAATGTTTCCTGTTGCGGTATGTCTGCTCATGTACCCGTGGTGGTACCAGGGCCACATGTGTACCATCAATAGATCCGATGACTTTCGGCATCCTCCCCAGTGTATAAAAGGCATCCTTTATGTCAGTGAGTTGACCTGGGCTAGGAAACTTGATGTACAGGTCAAGGAAATGCAACATCCCCTCCAAGACATCGCGTAGCACACGACTGAACATAGTTTGGGACATACCACCAGCAGTAGCCACAGTGTAATGGAAGGCACCGGTAGCAAAGAAGTGCAGGGCTGCCATCACCTTCACCTCTGGGGTCAGTGCTGTCGGGTATGTCCGGCCAGGTAGCAGATGTGGCGCCAACTGCTCCGCCAACTCCTCAATCAGTGGCCTGGTGAAGCGGTACCGTCGGATGCATTCACGTTCCTGCATGGTTTCAATGTCTGGGAACGGTCTATGGACAGCTGGTGCCCTGCAGTAGAGAGATGAACAAAGGAAGATTGTCGATTCATCCATGTGGCTATTGTGAGAAGTTGGCCTGGCATATGCTGGTCACTAGTTATAGTGGCCACCTTGCACCAGTCCAATTCGACTCTTGGTAGATAGGTTCAAAGACAACCTTTTAAAGAAAGCTATCCTAGTGGTAGCTGTGGAGAGCAGCCTTCAGGCTAAGTCTCTAAGGAATGTAAAGCAGCTTGTTTTACCTTATAATCTCTTGAATTACCAAATGAAAAGACACCACACAGGTATATATATCAAATATATATGTATTTATTTCTAAATATACTCTACTAATCTCTTTATGAGATTAGAGTCAGGTAAACATTCAAAAGATCAACAGTTCTCAATAAATTAAGCACAAATATGGCTGTAGCCCTAGGGGCGTACCAGACCATATACTAAAATAGTGGGTTAACAAACTCGACTTGCAAAAGTAAGAGGCCTAGGGCCTTGGAAATCGCTGGGGCTTCACTTCTGCAGTGTTAGCAGGTAAGTAATCAGCCCACAGGAGACGCTTGCAGTGTCTAAACACACACGCGGGATTCTCATATGTTTCAATGGCAAATGTCGTGGTTTGTATTTTACAGTTCTAGGGCACTTCGGAGTGGACAACAAGCAAACAACTTACAGGGTAAGTATTTCGATAGCCAATGCACACTTCCAAGAGTTACCTCACCCAGGGAAGCCGGGTGCATAGGTGTCCTTTGGTGTCGGGTCGCGATGCTGTTTTCAATGGGAATCACTGAAGACTTGCTGCTTGTGTCGTCGAGAGAAGTGTCCGCTGGAATCCAAAGATGGATTGGAGTTGTAGAAGACCTAGAAATTGAGGGGACAGAGTTCAAAGTCACTTGCCAGTGACCGGTGGCCAGCGAGATGGATGACCACAGCTGTCGCGTCGCTTCAGGTCGCTGATGTCGTATTGTCTCTTCACTCACGAGGTCCAGGAGGGATCAACGAAGACCAGCAGCTGGATTCAGAGGGTCCCACAAAGTCTGCAGCTGTTGGCGGTGTCGGCACTTGGTTTGGAGCCAACAAGCTTTGGCAACTGCAATTCTCGTGTGGATGGAAGATTGTCGATGGATCAGACCAGCAAGGTCCGATGGACTTACCCAGCGAGGGTAAGTGAGGGCAGGCCCAGAGCAACCAGGCGAGCCCTTGAAGTTGAAGCAGAAGTCTTCTGTAGAGTTACTAGCCAACAGGCAAGCAACCGCAAAGACGCCTTTGCAGGAAAAGTTGACCAGTAGCCCACGGTCACTCGGGACAAGGTAGGCCGCTGATTTTCGGGACTAGACCTGCTAGGGACTTGGACATCAAGTGGTCCAAAGCACAAAGTTGTAGCACGTAGATTAGGGCTTGCGCTCGAAATCAGTGCACGGTTCCCTGGTATTGCTGTTCCTCATCACTCGTGGGATCCAGATGCCACAGCTTCGCTGGGGACTCAAAATGGCCAACGAGAAGTCAGGAAATCTGCTTCAGGGGACGCAGGGACTTCGGGCTCCGGCGGGAGCGGTAAAGTTTGCAACCATAGTTCAGTAGTTTTGGTGCCTGCCAAGCAGGGGAGTCACTCCTTGACTCCAAGGGAGATCCTTCGGTCTTCTAGAGATAGTAGAACATTGAAGGGCCAGGATTCTTCTTCGTAGAGCGTTGTCCAGGTGTAATCTAAGTTGCATTGGCAAGCTTTGGTATCTTATAGTGAAAAGATAGGAGGGACTAGCTCTATGGCCACTCCTCTAGGAGGGCCAGGGTAGTGGGTGGTTACACCCACTTCCCTTTGACCAGTTTCGCGCCAGGACAGGGGCAGTCAGCCCCTGAACCGGTTTGAGCTGGCATATGCACAGAGGAGCCTACTGCTCCCCCAGTGCAGGACTTCAAAGCACTCTAAGAGTGCACCCACCCAGCTCCAATACACTAAATCCTGTCTGGGAGGTGGTGACACCTCCCTGTGACAGGAAACCTTTTGTTGGGCTCCCTCCACTGCGAGTTTCGGTCAGCAGCAGGAGGGAAGCCTGGTGTCTGTGCTGGTGGCATCCATTTTGTGATGCCAGGGCCTTAGAAGATTTTTACCGGTTAGTACAGTGTGTACATGTCGTCCCCTCTAGAAGGGTGGGATCCTACTCCCACACCAGTTACTGGTGTGGGGGTAGGATTCCAAGTTGTTTGACACCAAACAGGACATGTTTTGATGCAGTCATTCCAAAGTTAGCATTTACCGCGAGGTTATAATGCACTTAAGAGTATATGGTTTAACCGCATCCACAAACAGCAGCAGAGAATAGACTCTGCCAGCAGCAGAGGGGTCCTGCTCAGGTAGAAGCACCCCCTCACATAGTAAACCAAGCACCCTGCCCTCAGGATTGCTAGGGCCTGCTAGAGGGGTGACTGATAGGTTTATATGTGTGTGTATGGTGAGATATAGGAACCTATACCTCAGTGAGGAGTGCTAACACTACCTCACACAGGCTGCAGTAGCAGGCCTGTGGTGTCAGATTGTGAATGCTTCCCAGGGGTGGCATAATACATGCTGCAGCCCCTGGTAGGCCTGTGAAGTACCAATGCCCTAGGTACCTAAGGTACCATATACTGGGGGCTCACAAGGCACCACAGTATCCAATCACTAGTGCATCTAATATGCACACCAATCATTTAAGGGAGTAAGCAGATAGGCTGGGGTCCTGGATAGCAGGATCCCAGCCAGACTAGTCAAAAACCATTCAAACACCAGGAAAAAAAGTGGGGGCAACTATATAGTCAGATTCCACCTTCCTACATAACCCCCCCCCCCCCACCCCAAACGAAAGGAGATAAGGCTAACCTTGCCCAGTTAAGCCTTTATTTCCTGAGTGGCCATATAAGGAAGAACCTGCACTAGCATGGTTGCTCCCTGTCTCACGGTCCACTTGGGATATCCTACCCCAAGGGGTTTTGGAGTTTCTCCAAAGTCTAGGGAAATTACCTGTATTGTTTTCTGGTACAGAAGTAGGCTGGGGGGGGTGTCTGAGTCTGGAAGTGAGGCCCTATTTGGGGTGGTCTCAACTTCCTCAGCACACTGGTCACCATGGAAGCCTTTCTGTCCATGACTGTGTCATATCTGGCCCTAAGGGTCAACCTCTGGCTGCCCACAGCTGGGGGTTGGATCCCTCTGGTTGGAATAGTGGAGGGCATGGAATGTTTGGGGCAACTATGCCCCAGGTTTTCCTGTGCCCCACAATGTCCATCTGGGGGGTACCTGTACCTAGGGGTAAGGGGGATCCCTCAGTTTGTAGAGGAATAATCACCTGGCTAGAACTACTTTGCTGGGTGTCACTAATCTGCTGATGAGGGGGTTCCTCTGGACAGGGGCCCATTAAGGGTCCACTGACCTCCCTGACCTCTGCAGCCCTGGGCTGACTGAGGCAGGGTAGAGAGGGGCAGGATACCTGCTCCAGACTGGGTGCCACCTTGGAAGGATCCTCTGCCATCAGAGTTGTGTCCAGGACAGGCCTGACCACTTCTGGGGCAGTTACTTCACCAGGGGCAGGGTCAGTTCCCTTAGAAAGCTGACCCTTACCTTTAGTCTGGTGGGGGGAAGGACTGTTCCTCCCCCCTATGCTCTCTGTTTGTGTGGAGTGATCCATAGTTTCAGGCTTCACTCCCCTTAATTTCTCCTGGGGTGGAGGTGAGGCCCCCAGGGTCTCATCCACTCTCTCAGGGATGCCTAACATTCTTAAATGGTCATTGTGGTCCACCTCAGCCCAGGCTGAGATTTCCAGATCATTCCGCAGTAGACAATCTACAGGCAGGGTTGGGGACACTGCCACTCTCTTTGGGCCTGTGACCCCTCCCCAGCTGAGATTTACCACTGCCATGGGATGGTCTGTCCTAACTCCATCAATATTGGTCACCTGGTAGCTAAACTCAGGTAAAAGCTGTTCTAGGGGCACTAGTCTCTTTGTCACCATGGTGACACTACACCCTGTGTCCCTGTAGGCCACAGCCTTCTGACCATTGATCATGGGCTCTTGTCTGTACCTGCCCAAGATATTGGGACTCATGGTAAAGTTGGCAAACCCCATGCCACCATCACAGACTAGAGTTGCATGTGTAGGGGACCTGGTTAGGCCAGAGTCCCCCTGAGTTACTACTGGTAGTAACAGGGGTTGTTGGAGCTGCATTGGGAGGAACATTCTCTTTATTGCCATTCTTTGGACAGCTGGAGTCAGTTTTCCAGTGTCCAGGTTGCTTGCACACATGGCAATATGGTTTCTTAGTGGAAGAGGAAGGATTTTGGGACCCACCCCCAGAACTGGGTTTTTGGGGCCTTTCAGAGGACTTTTCTGTTTTATCATCCCCACCTTTCTCTTTGGGCTTAGTGGAATCTTTCTTCTGGTCACCACCTTGGTTCTTGGGCCTAACCCTGGTTCTGACCCATTTGTCTGCCTTCTTTCCCAATTCTTGGGGAGAGGTCAGATCAGAGTCCACCAGGTACTGGTGTAAGAGTTGGTTTTGACAGTTATTAAGGATCTGCTCTCTCATAATCAAATTATACAATCCTTTAAAGTCAGTGACTCTACTGCCAACTATCCAACCATCCAGAGCCTTGGTAGCACAATCTACAAAGTCCACCCAATCCTGAGTCTGTGCTTTCTGGGTGTCTCTGAACTTGAACCTGTACTGCTCAGTGGTTAAGCCAAACCCATCTATTAATGCACTCTTCAGGGATTCATAATCATTAGCATCCTCTTCTCTAACAGTGAGGAGCGTGTCTCTCCCTTTATCTGAAAAGGAGAGACACAAGATTGCTGCCCACTATTTCTGGGGGACCTGTTGAACTTTAGAGGCCCTCTCCATAGCAGTTATCCATTTGTGGATATCAACCCCACTCTGGTAGGGGGGAACAACCTTGGACAGGTTCCTATGATCTGGCATGTAATCTCTGCCTCTAGGGACACTGTTGCTGCCACCAGGGGCATCTAACCCCTCCTTCTTTGAAGCTCTTTGGAGCTCGAACGCTTCCCTATCTAAGGCCAATTGCTTGGTTCTGAGGGCAAGCCTAGCTTCCTCATACTGGAGCATCTTGAACCTTCTGTCAGAGGAGGTCTCCCTGGGAAAGTTGGAGTTCCTCTGTGGAATAGATTCTCTTCCAGAGTGATATGACCTGTCAGAGTCCATTGAGAGGGACCTAGGCCTGTCTCCCACTCTGTCAGCTCTCTTAGGGAGATTTCCTCTATTCTCTTCAGACTGTTCTGGGTCTGGCCCTTCACCCACAGAGTCCAGGTCATCTTGATTTTCATCATCAGACCCAGAGACTATGTGTGACCCACCCCCTGATGCAGACTCACTAGCTCCTAGAGCTTGTCTCAGGTGATCTGCTACTAACAGATCGATCAGGTGTTGTGATGAGGGACTCCTGCCCACCCTCAGATTTCTTTCAAAGCATAAGGCCTTCAGTTCAGTGTAGGCTATATCTTTGTACTGAGATGGGGTGGACCCACTGGCTCCACCCTGGTGAGACATACTAGTGTTGTGCAGTGTTGTACTACCTACACTAGTTGAGGCCTACTGGACCTAGCTTGAGCTGTAGCAAGGGTGTGCTTGTCCCTTCACAAACAGCTCTAAGTTCAGTAGAACTTATTGATACTAGCTTGACTTTATATGTACCTTGAGTACCTTAAGTGGTTTTCAGTTAGTAATTCAAATAGAGATTTTCTGGTAAAACAATGACAAGCTGGAATCCCACACGCTGCCCACCAATGTGAGAAGTTGGCCTGGCATATGCTGGTCACTAGTTATAGTGGCCACCTTGCACCAGTCCAATTTGACTCTTGGTAGATAGGTTTAAAGACAACCTTTTAAAGAAAGCTATCCTAGTGGTAGCTGTGGAGAGCAGCCTTCAGGCTAGGTCTCTGAGGAATGTAAAGCAGCTTGTTTTACCTTATACTCTCTTGAATTACCAAATGAAAAGACACCACACAGGTATATATATCAAATATATATGTATTTATTTCTAAATATGCTCTATTAATCTCTTTATGAGATTAGAGTCAGGTAAACATTCAAAAGATCAACAGTTCTCAATAAATTAAGCACAAATATGGCTGTAGCCCTAGGGGCATACCAGACCATATACTAAAATAGTGGGTTAACAAACTCGACTTGCAAAAGTAAGAGGCCTAGGGCCTTGGGAATCGCTGGGGCTTCACTTCTGCAGTGTTAGCAGGTAAGTAATCAGCCCACAGGAGACGCGTGCATTGTCTAAACACACACGCGGGATTCTCATACGTTTCAATGGCAAATGTCGCGGTTTGTATTTTACAGTTCTAGGGCACTTCGGAGTGGACAACAAGCAAACAACTTACAGGGTAAGTATTTCGATAGCCAATGCACACTTGGACACCTTCATGGAAGAGTTACCTCACCCAGGGAAGCCGGGTGCATAGGTGTCCTTTGGTGTCGGGTCGCGATGCTGTTTTCAATGGGAATCACTGAAGACTTGCTGCTTGTGTCGTCAAGAGAAGTGTCCGCTGGAATCCAAAGATGGATTGGAGTTGTAGAAGACCTAGAAATTGAGGGGACAGAGTTCAAAGTCACTTGCCAGTGACCGGTGGCCAGCGAGATGGATGACCACAGCTGTCCCGTCGCTTCAGGTCGCTGATGTTGTTTTGTCTCTTCACTCACGAGGTCCAGGAGGGATCAACGATGACCAGCAGCTGGATTCGGAGGGTCTTACAACGTCTGCAGCTGTTGACGGTGTCGGCACTCGGTTTGGAGCCAACAAGCCTTGGCAACTGCAATTCTTGTGTGGATAGAAGATTGTCGATGGATCAGACCAGCAAGGTCCGATGGACTTACCCAGCAAGGGTAAGTGAGGGCAGGCCCAGAGCAACCAGGTGAGCCCTTGAAGTTTAAGCAGAAGTCTTCTGGAGAGTTACTAGCCAACGGGCAAGCAACCGCAAAGACGCCTTTGCAGGAAAAGTTGACCAGTAGCCCACGGTCACTCGGGATGAGGTAGGCTGCTTATTTTCGGGACCAGATCTGCTAGGGACTTGGACATCAAGTGGTCCAAAGCACAAAGTTGTAGCACGTAGATTAGGGCTTGCACTCGAAATCAATGCACGGTTCCCTGGTATTGCTGTTTCTCGTCACTCGTGGGGTCCAGAAGCCACAGCTTCGCTGGGGACTCAAAATGGCCGACGGGAGGTCAGGAAATCTGCTTCAGGGGACGTAGGGACTTCGGGCTCCGGCGGGAGCGGTAAGGTTTGCAACCGTAGGTCAGTAGTTTTGGTGCCTGCCAAGCAGGGGAGTCACTCCTTGACTCCAAGGGAGATCCTTCGATCTTCTAGAGATAGGAGAACGTTGAAGGGCCAGGATTCTTCTTCGTAGAGCGTCGTCCAGGTCTAATCTAAGTTGCATTGGCAAGCTTTGGTATCTTATAGTAAAAAGATGGGAGGGACTAGCTCTATGGCCACTCCTTTAGGAGGGCCAGGGTAGTGGGTGGTTACACCCACTTCCCTTTCTCCAGTTTTGCGCCAGGACAGGGGCAGGCAGCCCCTGAACCGGTTTGAGCTGGCATATGCACAGAGGAGCCTACTGCTCCCCCAGTGCAGGACTTCAAAGCACTCTAAGAGTGCACCCACCCAGCTCCAATACACTAAATCCTGTCTGGGAGGTGGTGGCACCTCCCTGTGACAGGAAACCTTTTGTTGGGCTCCCTCCAGTGCGAGTTTCGGTCAGCAGCAGGAGGGCAGCCCGGTGTCTGGTGTGGGGGTAGGATTCCAAGTTGTTTGACACCAAACACGACATGTTTTGATGCAGTCATTTCAAAGTTAGCATTTACCGCGAGGTTATAATGCACTTAAGAGTATATGGTTTAACCGCATCCACAAACAGCAGCAGAGAATAGACTCTGCCAGCTGCAGAGGGGTCCTGCTCAGGCAGAAGCACCCCCTCACATAGTAAACCAAGCACCCTGCCCTCAGGATTGCTAGGGCCTGCTAGAGGGGTGACTGATAGGTTTATATGTGTGTGTATGGTGAGATATAGGAACCTATACCTCAGTGAGGAGTGCTAACACTACCTCACACAGGCTGCAGTAGCAGGCCTGTGGTGTCATATTGGGAATGCTTCCCAGGGGTGGCATAATACATGCTGCAGCCCCTGGTAGGCCTGTGAAGTACCAATGCCCTAGGTACCTAAGGTACCATATACTAGGGGCTCACAAGGCACCACAGTATCCAATCGCTAGTGCATCTAATATGCACACCAATCATTTAAGGGAGTAAGCAGATAGGCTGGGGTCCTGGATAGCAGGATCCCAGCCAGACTAGTCAAAAACCATTCAAACACCAGGAAAAAAAGTGGGGGCAACCATATAGTCAGATTCCACCTTCCTACAGCTATGAACAAGCAAAATATCACATTATACATCATGACAATACACAATGTACTGGGTTTGTGCTGTTGGGTATGGACACATATGTCACCTACATGCCCATCATATCAAATCTCAAGTCCACATGTCTACATAAATTCCATGTAGTGCAATGGCCAAGCATTGGGCTGTTGCACAGTATCTATGTAATGCTGTCATGTTCCAAACACACACTACAGTGACAAGTGAGGCCTGATGTCTCCCAGGCACCACAGCTCTTTGACAGGCAGACACCCAGGGTCCCTGTATTGCCACATGGACATTTGCATGACATGGCATATCATGTACATGCCACCAACCAACCATGAGTCCCACAGGTAGTGGCCACTGTTGTCCCTGCAGGCCCTACAAGTACATATCGTAGACACACACAAAACATCAATGTTGATGCACAAACCACATGGATGTGGAGACTGTCTCCCATTGGGCGCATTTGCTCAGACACATCTGAGACACAACATGCACACAGACTGTGTGTGTACATCAGAATTCTGGCTATAGGTCTCACATACCATTCCACCCAGGACTCAGGGTGTATGTGACATGTCCTAAACATATCCAACCTGCAACTGTGTCTATGACTCATGCCCATAACTGTACAGTTGCACATCACAGTGGTAATGTGCACAACACACAAAGGATTCTGGCCCCATGAACAAGTACACAGCCTGGGAGTGGCTGCCCCAAAGTGCCACACAACAAACCAAAATTTCCCCCCCTACACAATCAGGTAATGCAGCCTTACATGCCATGGGTCACAGTGTGGCACATGCTGTAGTGTGGTAGGTGTGCACCTGAGTCCCTGGCAGGTAACTGTGTGTGTAAGTCGTCAAAAAGTCACACCAATGTCAACCGACGCGGGGGACTTCTACAGAGACGCATTGCACAGTACGGGACCGAGCCGTGTGAACCAATGCGGGTGACTATCATTTGTACGTGTCATGCAGGCATGGACCGAGCCATGCGCACTCTTAGCCATTGACTGCAATGCGAACCGATACAGGTGACTATCATGCGTACGCATTGCACAGTTCGGGACCGAGCCGTGCGCACGCCTTGATCATTGAATCGTATGGAGACGTGTGCGTGTGGATTTTCAAACTATGCGTTGTACAGTCAGTTGACCGAGCCGTGCGCACCCATTGGATCTGGACTGTCATGGAGATGGACGCGGATTCAAAACTTGTACGAGTCGTGCACTGGAAATTCAGTGGGATGCCTACAACAATGTTGCAATTTCTATGGTGTCATGAAGGTGAAGATTTGAACGATGCAGAAGACGTGTACGTGTCGTACAATTGCATGGATTGGCCAGATTCATTAAATGCAATCACGTTGGACCTATCACTTGGGACACATGGCACAGATTCTGCCTCTGCAGCACAGATATAAGGCTGGCTGGCCCCCAGGGAGCTCACCTGCCTGCACTACATGCTACTGGACCACATCTCTGAAACCACTGCTGCTGTCTCTGCATCCTCTGGCTACTGCTATGGCACGTACTCTGGAGAGGGCCCCAGCCTTCAGTGAGGAGGAGAACCAGGCCCTGCTGGACGGGCTCCTTCCACAGTACAGCAAGCTGTATGGAAAACTAGGTGAGCAGGTGAGTGTGCAGTCCACTGCCTTCCTAATTGTGCATGTTGTCTGACTAGCAGTACTAGCAGTGTGTACACCAGTGTCATGCGTACTCACTGAGTACTTTCAACCCCCAAAATGTGTAGGTACCTGTGATGAACAGGTGTTCTTCAGCAAAAGTGCATTTGTGCAAGCTTCAACTTACCAGGCAATGATAACATATCAGACATGCAGGGCATTTGTCCATTTCCATGGGTGCACTACCTGTGTACCTCTTTTTCCTTTGTGATGACTACATGTATATCCAACTGTGTGCAGCACAAATATGTGGCATGTGTGTTAAAGGACTTTTAACTTTGTCATCCTAACAGGTTGATGCCCACCAGAAGCAGGAGATCTGGCTGACCATTGCCCGGGCAGTTCGATCAGTGGGGGTCTACAAGCGCCGGATCCGCAACTGCCAGAAAAGGTGGCAGGACCTTCGGGGCTGGACCCGGAGGATCGCAAGGGTCCAGCTGAAGCTGTCGCCTCATCGCAGGAGGGACGGACACCGGACCCTGACCCCCCACATGCTCAGGAATCTGGCGGTGGTCTTCCTGGACCTGGATGGGCAGCTGAAGGCCAGACAGCAGCAGGGAGGGGGTAAGTCCATGCCTAATCTGTGTACTATGTCTGACATGCTATTTGCAGTCTTTTGGTCTGGTCACACGTCCACATTACGTAGGTCTTGTAGTCCAGGACTCATGTCCCTCAATTGTGTGATGCATCCTCCTCATCTGATCCACAGGTGTGGACCCTACAGTCTGTGGCTTGTGTCACTAGGGCACTGTGTCCCTGCAGTCAGCTATGCTTCAGGTTCCGGACA
Source organism: Triturus cristatus (assembly GCF_964204655.1). Taxonomy (NCBI): domain Eukaryota; kingdom Metazoa; phylum Chordata; class Amphibia; order Caudata; family Salamandridae; genus Triturus; species Triturus cristatus. Next base: position 245,191,578 of record NC_140590.1, read on the forward strand.
GCACCTGTCACCCTGACTCTGTTGTGTGTTTCATGGGTGGGTCAATTGTTTACACAATGCCTGAGATCTGACATGTGATCTGTGTGTGCCCTTGATATGTGTTCCAATTGCTGGTCTGACTAGCCACGTGTGCCTGGGGTATTTCAAACACACCCATGCAGCAGGGGACTCCACAAATTGGGCCTCAGGAGTATGTATATCAAGTGTGTCACACTTGCTTAGCAACCTGACTACTGTCCAGGACTATACACTGTTTCACGTAGACCTGGGCAGTCATGGCCACTCCAGGGCATTTAGAAACACTCTGTAATCCCACTCCGGGGTATCAACTTACAGGTTATGCTTAGTGACATGTGCCTTCAGGTGTCTGCCCCTGTGTCATTGTGGTGTGGCTTCCTTTTCAGGACAACTGGGGTGTTCATGGGTGTGAGGGTCAGCAGGACATCTGAGATGTGACTATAGGAGACGAGACCTGTGTGACATAGAGGCGTGTGATCACTTGACAGTGCACAATGGAGTATGCAAGTGTGGAGTTCAGGCAGCTGTGTTTCATGCACATCAGACTGTGAGGTGCTCATGTTCAGGGAGTTGTGTTCGCAGACAGTAATATGTCAGATTTGTATGATGTGAGGTCATCTGGGTCCGGGATATGTTGTTTGCAGGGGATGGACAAGTGCACTTGTCAGCTGCAGAGTTTGCTTTACCCATGACCTATGATTGTGACACAGTGCATACTGTTGTTGTCTGTATGCCCTGCCCCTGTGATAGGAGACAGTGATGACTGATTTTCCAGGCATGCCTGTGCCATGGCATTTAACTTGCTCTGAGGGATCCTGCATTGGGGTCAAATGTGCTCCATTCACCCCATTGTGGCATTGACTATCAGGACATGAGAACATCATAGTGTGTGTTGCTGGTATGCATCACAAGCATGTGAAATGAGACTCTGGCCATCCCTTCTTCCCATGTACAGAGTCAGTGGCAAGAGATGTGATGTGTGTATAGTAACATACTCCTACATGTTCACTTGCATGTCCCACATATGTGTAGGTGGTGCATGTCTGCACATTGGGGTATTAGCATCCAACAAGCAACAGACATATGGGTGCAAGTCCAGGAGGGATATGAGTGCCATGGTTGATGGTGAGACTGACAATTGGCTTATTCAAAACAGTGTGAGCACTCTGAGCAGTGTTCAGCTGATGATGCCAGGGCTTGCCCTGTGATGTGCTATACTCACTGTGTTGTGTGCGGTCAGTGCAGATGTTGTTAATTTTTTTATATTTATATCCAGATACATCCACGGCCACAGGAGGAGACAGCTCCACGGGCCAGGAGGAGCCAGTGAGCCAGACAGGGACAGAGAGCGAGGAGTTGGAGGGACCCAATGGCACGGAGGGTGAGTGGATCCACACCGAGGAGTCCTCAGCACCATCCACCACAGCTGAGGGCCACAGCAGCTCGGAGGATGACTCCCTTGTGGAGGCGGGTGTCAGCAGCCACCAAACACCAGCTAGTGAGGCTGTCCCCGCCATCCCCACCCCCACCACCACCACCCTCCTCTCGGCTCCCATCCCAGAGGTCCGTGGAGGCTCCCGTGTTCGGGAGCATGTCTCCTTTGTGCCAGGCACCGCACCCCCTGCACCTGTGTCCCCTGCTGCCCTGAGTGTGGAGTCTGTGGACTTACTTTGACAGATCCATGTAGGGCAGACATCAATGCTGAGTGTCCTCTATGCACACACCAGTCTGTTGACACAACTGGTGTTGTTCATGGAGGGCATTTCATCAGGCATGTCTGCCCTACAGAGGACCAATCAGTCCATGGCCTCCTCCCTGATGGCAGCAGTGTCCCTCCTCCAACAGTCCCTCACCCCTCCTACCCCTGCCCCATCCACGATTCCTAGCACCCTACCTGTCCCAAGCACACACACACCAGCACATTCACACAAACCCACAGACACGGGCTGCACACAAACACCCAAACCAAGGTCTAGACGTGCACACAAGCAACCTCAGGGGACTGATACCACACTCACAGGGGATGGTTTGCAAACACACACACAGGCATCCACAACCACTCCGCAGTCCTCCGATACCTCTCCCTCCAAGACCCCTTCCCTTGCCTCACCTGCAACCCCATCTCCCAAGCAGCTCTTCCTCTGTGACCTTGGCCTCTTCCCCACCGATCCAGCAGATCCAGCTTACAAGGGGAAGAGGAAGTCCCCACACACAGAGGGGAGTGTCCCTCACACCCAGACACCCTCCCCCAGGTGCAGTTAGACTGAGGCCCCCACCCGCAAGTCCCCCCGGAGCAGTAAGAGCAAGACCCCACCCACGCACCGCAGCTCCACGACAGTCTCCGTCCTCTATCCCCCAGGCCACCACTCCACAGGTTCCCCCGCTACACCCTGCCCCAGGTTCCCCCAGCCACAGATACACCATCCCCAAAATGCTTAGGCCCTCCCCCCTACCACTTGCTCTTCCACCCCCACCCCACCAGTCAGCCTGTTTGAGCCGCTGGTGTGGGGACCATGTCCCCCCTGTCCTGCCGACCTCACCTGTAACCCATTCTGCTCCCATGGAGTTGGGCACTGCAGTGGAGTCCACAACCACCCTGTCTGACTTGGGCACTGCAGTGGGGACCCAGTCCACTCCATTTGACCTGCCCACTGCAGTTGTGCCGGCACCTGCCCCATCTGACTTGTGCCCTACAGTTGTGACTGCACCCACTAATTCATACACCTCCACTGCAGTTGCCAGTGACTCTCCTGCATCCCCCACACCTTCACTGCCTCCTTCTGCTTAGCCCTGATCCTGTCCCTGCGGTGCCTGGCCTGCCCCCATGTATGCCCCTCCGAGTGGATGTCCCCTGTCCTTACCAGTTCAGGCAAGCAACGTGTGACCGTTGTCACTCAAATCACATTGTTGAGTTTTGGATATGGACTGGCCATTGGCCTTTGTTTTTAAAGGACTTTGCATTTGCATTTCAAACTGGCGGAATGAAGCATTTATATTTATCCTTGTGGATTTGATTTAGCTGTTGATGATGTTTAGCAGGACCTTGCAGTTATAATGCTGGATTTCCAATGTTGTATACTGAGGTGTTGAAGTGATGTACTCCATGTGGCCCATGAGATATGAATCCTATTCTGTTCGGTATCCATGTCATCCTTTGCAGCTAACTGGGTGTGTCATGATTAACAATTTGTGAACATCTCTGTAAACATTTCATTTGTATGGTCACATCTGTGGTTTGCACCGATGTGCTTCCCAGTTTCCAATTTGTCTATTTCCCTGACTGTAGGCGCATCTCCACTGGACCTACAGGTGTGGGCATCATTGGTGTGGGGGCAACTGGGTCCTCTGTGCAACTTGCTGGACATATGTATTGAGTATGTGCAGATGAGTTGAGGGACACTCCCATACCCAGGCTGTTGTGACCAGAGCCTTCATTGGGTGGTAACTGATGCCTGACTGACCAAGTGTTCTGCTGACATGACTGAGACCTGCTGGGACTATGTTTGGCACAGCTGAGCTTCAACAGGAGTTGAGTACCCTCAAGTTTGTTGTTCCGTGACATTGCCTGGGTCCATGGTGTGTGTTGTGTGAACATGTGTGTGTGTGTCCACATCCCTTTTTATACACAGGCAGTGTTCCCTTGATATGTTCCTGTTGTTGATGCTTGCTGATTTGGACTGTGTTCATCCCACATCTTTGTCCTGGGTTACCAGATGTGTGGGTGCATGGCACACTACTATTAATTGATGTTTCATCATTTTGATTTGTCAGTTCTGAGTGGTGATGATGTGGTCAGACGCAGATGGGAACAGTCAAGGGTCCCCAAGGCACTTGTTTATTCTCAATATCATGTAGTTGTCCCTAGGTGGTACCTTTCGGTGATTGGGACATGTGTATGTGTGTGTGACTGCTCCTGCCTTTCAGGTTCAGGGCTGCACTGATGGCAGGTGTCAGCATGTGTGCCTTGTGGTTCTCCTTGGCTTCTGCATTGTCCTGGAACTGTGGCAGGGATTCCGAAGTTTACGGGAGCTTTGACGTCATTGCCATGTACCGAATACTGTGCAGCATGTCTGTCATTCACCAGGGTTGTGGAGTGTCCTTGTGTGATGAGTCTGTGCACCTTAGTCCCTCCCAACATCATTTTGTTTGTCATGGGTGCATGTGCAATGTCACCAGTCCATGTGGGCTTCACAGATGCACATTGGTGCAGTTCAGGTTGTGTGGTGTTGAGGGTGGACAGATGTGAATGTTTGCAGGGATCGGCACCTACCTCCCGTTTGTCCCTGGATGATGGGCCATGCTGAGTAATATGTGTTTGTGTAGGTGTGATGTACGTTTGTGGCACAGAACACATGTCTGGGTTTCACAGTTTGCACGACATCTACCTTTGTCATCACAGTGGACGTAGCATGCATGCTTGTGTCACCCCAATGTATGGTCCCTGGGGGTAGTGTTCTTGTGTGTCAGTCTCTTGCTGTTTTATTTGCTGTTCATTCCAGCTTGTGTCACATGTGTCTGTTGGGCTCCTTCTCATCTCACAATGCCTGATTGCCCACTGAGGGGGGGCCCAATGATGGGTTACTTTTGTATGGCACAGTGTCCACATCTGTCTCACTGTGGTTCAGCCCCCTCATGTGTTGTGTAGTTGCCTGTGGATACTGAAACACACACACACATGTTGTGTCAGATGTGCAGTGTGAGGTTGCCTGTTTGTGTATCTGCACCAGTGCATTGGTATTGTTGTTGTGGGCCATTGTCTGGATGTTGTTTGGTGCTGTGAGTCATATCACATCCTTCTGCACATACATCCTGGTAGTTAGGTCCCATTGCTGCCATGGAATGGGAGTTTGTGACCTTACACCTACAATCTACACAGGATGTATTGAGTTGTGTGTCTATTTTCAAGACGTGCGTGTGCATTATGATGGTCACTTCTGCTTTTGTGTCATTGTACACTGTATGCAATGTCAGCCCCCATGGGCGGTGCTTTTCTGCTCATGGCCGAGAGTATGTTAGATTTTCACAGCACTGTTAGCCTCACCACATCTCTGTGGGTATTAGGCCTGGGCAAAAATTTCGTTCCGTTCGCGGAAATTGCGATAATTTGACATTTTTGCGTTCCGCGGAGAGCGCGAAAATGTCAAAAATTCCGGTTTCCGCAGCTTGGCGATAATTTGTTTCTTGCTCGCGCTGTAAAATGATACATTCTCGCGCGCGCGCGATCGCCTTACCTGAATCCCTGCGTTCGCCGACAAGTTTTCTTGATCCGGTCGCGTTCTCCATGAGATGTTGTATTGTTTTTAGCCATTTGCGCTGTCTCGCAACAGTTCGCGCCCGCAGTGACGTCATGCGTCGCGCGATCACGTCTTTCTTCTCGCGATCATGCACCGCGAGAACAACTCAAAACAAGATGGCCGCGCCCGCAAGCAACCACATGGGTAAGTTGGCGACCCGCAACCATGCAGAAAATCTCGCGAACATGCCGGAAAAAAACTTCCGCATCTTCGCGATATTTCTGCTTGTTTGCGATAATTTTAAACATTCTCGCGATAATTTGCGAAGGTTAATTCGCAAATTCCGCCCACCCCTAGTGGGTATGGGACACAACCACTACTGTGCCACATAAGTGTTTCATGTGTTGGGACTAGAAATCATACATGCTGTTTGTTATTTGCAGCTTTGACCATGATGTCACTTACCTCTTAGACACTGTGATGAGGGAGGTTTTAGACCTCATTACCACAATGCTCAACATTTGCTGCAGTTTGGAACCCCACACTTAACTTTTGTTCTGCACAGTGATGGGGGGTTTAGACCCCATTACCACAATGCTCGACATTTGCTGCAGTTTGGAACCCCACACTTAACTTTTGTTCTACACAGTGAGGGGGTGTTAGTGCACATTGACACAGTGCTATTGTGGTGCTTGCCCTGTGTAGGCCACACTCAGTTTTTGGTCACACATGTGATGGTAGTTACATTGTATGTTTGAAGTCATATTTACTGTTGTGGGCATTTGTCACAGACTACACACTGTTTTCATGATGTTAGGGAGGATGTATTTTGCTTACATACCTAATGTTGGTGTATGATGGATGTGTGGCGCATCACCCATCCTATGGGTGGGGGTGTTGATATTGATAGTCACACATCATCCTATGGGTGGGGGTGGCAGTTGTGATGGTCAACATAACCCCTATGAGTGGGGGTGGCAGTAGTGATCGGCAACAGGTCCCCTATGAGTGGGGGTGGCAGTAGTGATGGGCAACATATGCCCTATGTGTGGGGGTGGCAGTAGTGATGGGCAGCAGGTCCCCTATAGGTGGGGGTGGCAGGAGTGATGGGCAACATGACCCCTATGAGTGGGGGTGGCAGGAGTGATGGTCAACAGAGGCCCTAGGTGTGGGGGTGGCAGTAGTGATGGGCAACATAACCCCTATGAGTGGGGGTGGCAGGAGTGATGAGCAACATAAGCCCTATGTGTGGGGGTGGCAGTAGTGATGGGCAACATACCCCCTATGAGTGGGGCTGGTAGTGGTGATGGCCATGTGACCCCTATGGTGGCCTGTTGCTAGTGAACAGGGTATGGATCCCCTGGGTGTGTGTGACATTTGGCGGGAATGTGTCGTTTGTTTGTGTGGTGGGCGTCTGACTTACCGTCTGCGCCGTCCGCGTCTGTTCCTGATCCGGTCATAGATGTACAGTACTGGTATGACCTACGCAATGAGATTCATGATGTGTTCGTCTCCTACACGCTGCTTGTTGCTCCGTCTCGTACCCGTTGCTAGCTGGTCAGTCTCATAGCCAAGGATTGTGTTCTGGCGTGAATCGTACCTCATATGCTGTATTCCCGGATGCTGTGACGTGCCGTATGTGGCGACCCGTCCGGCGCATATGATTTGCACATCGTACTTGTCCGGCCAGAAACTGCTGTGGGAACTGCTTCCGGGCGACTCGGCCCGGCGATCAGAGGTACGGCTCGTACGGAAAATGAAGCTTGAATCGCAGCCTACGTGTCGGTCGGATTTGTGTCAGTTATGCGCATCATACTTCATTGCCCGGATGGACTGGCACCCGGAACGTGTTGGTCGTAAGGTAAGGCTACGAACAGCTCTCAGAGAGTTGTCCGACCCGGATCGGAATCGACCCCTTAGTGTCAAAGCAAGGTCTTTGCAGGCTCTTTAAACATACATGGCTGGCATTTTTTCTATTGGCAACCCTTTTTTATATTCCTTTTCATTAAATGCATTTTCACATTACAGCAGTAAATTTACAATACAAATGTAAGGAATAGGCAGACTCTGGGCCCAGGGGGTACTAGAAAAAGAAAAACAACTAAGCCTCCGTGACCAGTTTCCAAAGGTATGCAAATGGTCTTTAAAGACCTGTGAAAAACTCGGGCATGCTGGAGTCTTAATAAGACTCCAGACACTGCCCAGCCGAGCCCCCAGCAGCACACCCACTGACCTCTGGCCCCACAGCACTCTGAGGGCTTCGGAGTAAATGAAGACAGCCTGGAAATACAGCAAATAAACATTGCTGCACTTCCAGGCGTCTTCATTTACATGTGCTTGCAGAGGCCTTTGGGCCCCCCCTGGGAACCCATCCACGCCCCCCCAGGGGGACACGCCCCACAGTTTGAAGACATGTGTGTTATGTCCTTTGAGAACTCCTGATGGCTCTTGAAAAGGCCAAAGGATCTTTGCCACTTTGTAAGAATGGAGCTGGAACGAAGACATTAACTTTGCATACATCATCAATGGTCAGATTACTGTTCAGTCAATGATAAGAAGTTGATGAAGTTTTCAACACCTTTATTTATATAAAGGATTAGTATTGTTTTTGTCATCTTTATTCAGATTAATTGTTTTATAGTAACATCAATAAGAAGGTTGATTAGTTAAAACATAAATCAATACACAGAGTACCATGAAGGTAAATTTGCCACTAAACTAACTAACAAACCTAATCTACCTTAAATAGAACCCATGAAGAGTTATTTTCAGAAAAGAGCAAGAATTTGAATATATGAAGAACTACCCCTAAAGAGTAGTTTTGGAAACTCCGCTGAGTTCCCCAATGCTGCAGTAGTAACCGTCAATAATAGCATGATGTTGGAATCTGGATTATTAGCAGTGGTGGTATGCATCTACCTCAGGCAATAATGCCACTAACACGATATAGGGTTTGGAATAGCTCTCAGAAAATGATTCCCATGTTCAACCCTCAGTAGCTTGAATGTGAGCAGGCAGGCTTAACTTCAAAGACAGGTATGTAAAGCATTTAAAAACACTACTTTGGTAAATAATTGAGACACAACACACAATCAAACTCCAACACCAATTTTCAAAAATAGGAAATAGTTTTATCTTTAGAATGGCACCAAGACAAAAGAAATCCAATGTAGGGAACTGGAGATATTACATTTTTAAATATTTCGCACTGTATAGCACATAGAAATCTATAGCGCCCGTTGGGACATCTGGTCGCGCTAGACCAGGACAAAATTAAAGTTTCAGGCCGACCCTGATGGAGCCCTGTACTGCTACCCCTCGTGGTAGGCCTTAGTCAAAGTTTTTACCTTCTGACTTAGAAATGTTTCTGGAGTTTTTCTTCACATGGCCCCTCAAAGCTCTCAGCCAGTCTGGATGTAGTGCGGGTTCGCTGGAATGCCTTGTGATGAGCTTCTGGTCAAGCCTATGGAAGTCAGACCTCCGGAGCTTTCCAGCGGGATGAACCAGAAATCCAGGCCTGCATGCAGTTGAAGGTGGGCGGCTTGACTCTTGAGGTTTGATCCCGGTCACCTTTCCTACGTTCAGACTTAGAAGCCTCTACGGAGCTTTTTTCTCCAGGGGTCCCTCGATGATCTTCACCAGGCCGGATTCAGTGAGGGTTCACTGGCTTGGGTTTCAACTAGCTCCCAGTCAAACTCTGGAAGTCGGACCTCCGGAGCTTTTCAGCAGGTCGAACCTGGGGGGAAGCCGGCTCACAGTTTACGATAGCCGACTTGGCTGGCCAGGTCAAGTTGGTCCACTTATTTAGCTTTCTTTAAAAAATTGCTCCCAAGTTCCTTTGAGGGTCCCAAAGTGTTCAAAACTCCAAGAGTCTGGAAGCCACAAGATGGTTCTTGAAAGTTTGGGACTTCTATTCCCACAATCCACTTGGACAAAACCCCATACAAATCCACTGGTAATACTCCAGGCTGTGGATTCTTGGTGGTGGTGGTCCAGGTGATCTCTGTTAACCTGCAGCTTGCAGGGAGTCCACTCTTTAGTCCTTTTGAAGCAGGTTTGATCCACAGGGCTGTAGTTCCAGATTGTGCAGCAGGCACAGTCAGTCAGAGTGCAGGGTCTGGTTGGTGCAAATCAAACTTCCAGCATGGACCCTTCTTCTTCCGATTGTTTCAATTAACAGATCTGAGAGGCACTGCCCCTCTCAGATACTTATTCAGTGTTCTCTGGGGTCACACAGGAGGGCACTCCTGTCCAATGAGGTATAGGATAACACCCCAGAGCATGGTTATTTCCTCCAAAGTGTGGCTCAATGGTCTCCCAGAAAGCACTATTTCTCCAAAATTCAATATAGCTGAAGTCTCAACAGAGAGGCAAGAGCTGGCTAAACTAACCTCCAGGATGGCTCATCTCCATATTAGCCCCTTCCCCCGGCACTTGCACATTCTCTCCTTAAGCCTGCCATCTGGCTGGGTTCAGAGGGTAGGAGCGTAAATGAGACTCTGTTACTTCTGCCTGTCCCCTCCTTCTTTTGAAGATCATGGTTTGTGACTACTTCCCCTTGCTCTGGCATTCCTATGCCACAGAACCCTCTCCTCCCAGAGTGGCTCTTTCACCCCAGGAGGTACTTAACACCTCATCAAAGCAGCCTGGCTAATTCACTTAACCAATCGGGCCAGATCACTGGAAGTCTGAATTTTGGCATACATACAAAAAAGTCTTATAACTTCTTGTCTGGACATTTTAGGATAAATTCCACAATAGCATATTGTTGGATTTATCAATACCATTCTACTAAGTACTTGAATTATATGTTCAGTATTTCCTGATGGGAGTTACTAATTAATAATGTTGCCATGTTACCTTATGTGGCTGGGAATCTGCAATGGGGAAACTGAGCTGGGCAATTCTCCCACAACAGGGCCTATAAAAAATATTTTATAGGAACCATGTCTATATCTACAGGAGCCCTCACCCCTGGAACACCAAGGGGAGACTTTAGGGGTTCTGAATATGTACAATTATTGCAGGTCCTCACTCCACAGTGCTCCTAGCACAAAATATGATTTTGGGAAGCACTTTACTACAATGTGGGAAGTGAAGTGTGCAATTTCACTAAACTCAGGCATATAAAACTTATTTTATAAGTGCCCTCCATATAAGTACCTGAAACCCCTTCTACCCCTTCCCCAACCCCCCATCACTGGGAAACCTAGGGGAGACCCTTGAGGTGCCTATTATGCCAAAATATTGTACTTTTTTAATTTTTAAGTGCCCCAAACACCAAGTCGACCTTGGGAAATATTTACATGTTAAAAGCAGTCCTGCAACACAGGGCTGTCTTTAAACTGACCTCAGGCCTCAGCAGTGCGCACAGGCAAGTGCAGAAAGGGATGCTGGCCTATAAACTGTAATGCCCTATTATATACTAGGGACTTAAAGGTAGTTTTGATCCCTCTGCCCTAATACGCACAAGGGCCTTATAGAGGAAATCATGTCAATCATAGAGGTACCATAACCCATAGTATACCCTAGTGTATGTAGGTGTTTTCACTGTATTCTAATTGTATTTTTTGGCATAGCACTGGTCCTGGACCTAGTTAGGCAGAGCCCAGGGACAGTCAGAGTCAGAGTCAGAGTCAGCTACCACCAGTACCAGTCAGCAAAAAATTGGGGTGCACAGAATGACTTTGCAACAAATGTTCTTTGGAGTAGCATTGATCATGGAAGGGTCTCTGGATAAAGAAAGAATAAGTCACCGTTAGCAGTAGTTGTTGGCAACAGAGGTAGAGGACCAACTCTCTGGTAGAAGAGTTGCAAGACAGGGAAAAAAGATCTGGGTCAGAGTCTGAGAGAGTGTTCTGTACTGACTAGCTACGAACACTCATTCATATAAAATCACACAATAATGTATCAAAACTTGTTTGACGTTAGCCCCATTCATCCAATGTAAACTGCTAATCCAATGGTGTCATAAACTTCTGATGCTTTCTCTCCTGTTTCCCACGGTAAACATTCTAATCGATATAGTGTAAATTATTGTTTCTTGACTTTGGTAGATGGAGATCCTTCTTGCCTAAGCTAAAAGATGCACTCTATGTCTACTGTGAATACAAAGCAAGTCAGATGTGATGGAACAAACTAGCAATAATATTCTGTGAGGCATTCATAAAATATATCTAAATCATTATTTATTAAAGCAGCCACAGCAGCTCATTGTTTTAGAGGGGATGATCTAATAGAATGTGATGAAGCTAAAGGAACATAGATTTGAAGTTAGCACATTCTCAAGCAAGTTGCTGGTGCTAGGCAATATATTCTAAATAAACGTCTACAGAGATGTGAGCAAGAGTCGAAAGAAAAGACTTTTCAGCCTAACTAAAGAGGCACATTTAGGAATGATAGCCTGGTACAAAAAAATGATTTTATAATATTTTGCATTCAAATAGGTACTACACATTTATTCTACATGTGATTAATCTATGAATTATTAATGATATTAATAATACGTTTGAATAGGATTCTTTCACATTATAATGCAGACACATTTTTTACGTGCCATTTTTTATGTAAAACATTTCTGGAGCAGTCTAACATGGTCTGAAAAGTCGAATTTTAATTTGTTTAATAATTTCCTCCACACTGTTGTGCTAGGACTGCTCCTCAAACATAACTGTTTGCATTTACAGTAAGCACAGTATGATTTTCATACAAGAGGAATTATTTTGTCTAACCTTTTATATGCCTCAGCATGCCCTTTTCCCTACTTCAAGTGTCGACCTCTCTTCAGTAGACAATGTAGTGGTACAGTTGTTGTGCTGAAGTCACAGAAAACCTTTGAATAATATTCTGTCAATATTTCGTCAAACCCATGAATTACCTTTGTTGAGTTTTGTTCATTTTGCTGGTCTTTTTTTCATTGCTTTCAACATGCCAAGTCTTGTTTTGATGTGATTAATTGTTCTTTGATTCTCTGACCTAAGTATTCCACTACATCCACCATGAATTCACATTTTTTCCATCTTTGTTAATCCTTGCTTTTGCACTTGTTCATGTACGTTCTACAGCATTCCATTGTGTTAATTTTTGTTTTCTCTATGTGTTGGTATAACATCCTGGAAATACTAGATGTGTTTTTGTCTGTTGAGTTGACGGCCTGAGGCTGTGGTTGCAAGGCCAAATGGTGATCTTTTGAATTCATAAATCTCTCCTGTTACATGTCTTGAGGCTGTGTGAAATTTGATGTTTGGCCAATTGTAAGTTCATCCTGCTAAACTTTCTTGCTCTTTTTGGTCTTTTCTGAGTTAAAAACTTCTCATTTATATTTTTTAAAGAGTACCTGTCTAACTATATGTATTTCATTGCTTTGTTTCAAAATGATGACTGGTAGGAGCCGTCTGATTGCATTAACTGACTTCATTTCCCACCATTCTTAACTGATGTCCCATTTTATTGCTACTACCGTCTTGTTGATTCTACTCTCATAACCCTTCAATCTTCCTACCCTCATGCCAATATGTTTTCGACAATATTCTCTATACTATCTATGACTAGAATTTGTTCTCCATGGCCTTGTTTTAGTATCATATTCAGGACAGCATATTGTCTCCATCTAAGAACGGCTAGTCCCTTGTTAGCTATATACATCCTTCCTTCACAACGTCATTTTGTGGGTACCCATTTGGGATCTCAATAACCAAGTATGTAGTATGTCTATGGTACCACCAGTGTAGGCATGAATAATCAAAGTAATGGTCTTTGGTGCCTTATTTGGCCATAGCGTATTGTATATATTTCTGGTCACTTATTGCTCCCCGTTTTTTGCCGTCTCAATACACAATGGGCCCGATTCACAGAACTAACTTGAGACAAAATCCTAAACTTACTACCATTTTGGTATTCACAGAAGGCACTTACTCATTTTGGTATTCACAGAAGGCACTTACTCATTTCGGTATTCACAGAAGTTAGGAGTCCTAACTTTAGGACTCCTAAATGCCTTCTGTGAATTCCGAAAGTCTTAAAATTAGGATTTTTCTCAGTTTAGTAGTAGTAAAGTTAGGACTCCTAACTATAGGACTCCTAAATGCCTTCTGTGAATACTGAAAGCCTTAAAATTAGGATTTTTCTCAGTTTAGTAGTAGTAAAGTTAGGACTCCTAACTTTAGGACTCCTAAATGCCTTCTGTGAATACCGAAAACCTTAAAATTAGGAATTTTCTCAGTTTAGTAGTAGTAAAGTTAGGAGTCCTAACTTTAGGACTCCTAAACTGAGAAAAATCCTAATTTTAAGACTTTCGGTATTCACAGAAGGCATTTAGGAGTCCTAAAGTTAGGACTCCTAACTTCTGTGAATACCAAATTGAGTAAGTCTCTTCTGTGAATACCAAAATGAGTAAGTGCCTTCTGTGAATACGAAAATGGTAGTAAGTTCTGTGAATCGGGCCCAATAAGTTTAGCATTTTTGTAATATGTTCTTCCTCTTCTTCACGATACAACAGTTTCTGAACCTATCCTTGCACATTATTCCACAGTGGTCCATTGCATTTGCTGCATCTTTTGTACTGTGCAGGGTATGGTCTGCAGTGTGCTAAGCGTGCCGGGCTCCCTCAACAATAGCCAGCTCTTACTCTTTTCTTTTCCTGTTGTCTGAATGTCTATCTCTGTCTGTCTCTGGTTTGGTGTCTACTTGATTTGTTTTCTTTAGTGCATTACTTCTCTGCAATTTTTCTTTTCTCAAACATCTAAAACTTTCAGACATTGTATGGATTCCTCAAGCAATATGGCAATGGTTATAATTTTTTGTAATGTATAATTTCTACTAAAAGTTGTTTCTCTGTCCTATTTCCCTTTGCCCTTTGCACAATGAGTTGATCTCTTATGGTTGACCAGTCATTTCCCCAAATTCACAAACAGCCGCAAGTTCTTGTAAACTAGTTAGAAACTTATCAATAATTTTGTTTTCCCTTTACAGTTTTGTCTAAAACGGGTGCCTCATAATTACTAGGTTTCGTTTTTTTGTTTGTGTAATGTTGGTCAATTGCATGTCTTCCTCCAACAAATAATTCTATGTGTTGATTAAATGAATTACTGAGAACATCATTTAGGGCCTGATCTAGACCTTAGCGGATAGGGTTCTCCGTCGCAAATACAACATAGCACACTGCCCTCCAAACCTTCGGTCCAGCCACCCCATTTACAGATGGGCAGATAAGAATTCCATAGACACAACCCTTGTTAACTCAATCGATGGAATACTACCTCGGATGGAGCAAGGACTGTCGGAGGAAAGACTTTACACCGTCGCCCTGTTATGGACAGACCATTCGAAGTCTTGTTTTACTGTCCATCACTGCCAGGAAAAACCTGATGGTAAGGGATAGGAAAAACACCGGAAGAAATCTGCTGGGGTGCGTTTGCCAAATGTTTGCTGTTTTTCAAAAACAAACTCCTGCATAGAGAGTTTGTTTTTGAAAAACAAAACACATTTAAAAGCTTTGAAAGCCGTCCGTCATGGCTGACAATATTATCCTTCAAGCTTTTCCTACATTGACAGGAACGGCCATGATGGGGGTTTCTGTCAATGTACACAGTATTTCACAGGGCCAGTGGACAACTCTAAGGTGGCAGACGGAGGTCCATCAGGAAGTGGGAGGTACCTCCACCAACCCAACAGAGTAAACTCTACTTGACGAACGATAAACCAGGCCTTTTTGGGGCTCATTACGGCCCGCCACCGTAGAGGTGATTGGGTCCGACCACCATGCCCGCGGAGGCCCCGCATATACAATTATGATGGAACCGCCACCGCTGCGGTCGGATTCCTCACCTTTAACATTGCGGCAGTGGCTTGCCGCCTCCCGCCCCCCCGGTGTTTTCACTCAAGCCCCGCCCCCGCAAGACTCCCGCCCCCCTCCCGTTCAAAACGGCGACCGCTGCAGGGGAGCGCATGTTGCTGTCCTGATCTCGGCCAGGCAGCACTCTCCCCGGCAGCTCCGCACTCAGTTCTCTGCCCGCCACTACCCAGCAGCAGAGTTCGAGCCCCGCGCCCGACTCTGCCTCAGGTTTTCGGTGTCTTGGTATCTAGCGCTCTGACGCCAGCGCTTTTACTGTAAAGTGTGTTTTGTGTTTTTGGTTTCTGTTGTGCACTTCCTCCTTACAGGTTTCTCAGTGTACTTGCTATCGCCGTAGCGCTTGCCGCCTCCTGCCCCCAACCCCCGACCCCCGGTGTTTTCACTCAAGCCCCGCCAGACTCCTGCCCCCCTCCCCTTCAAAACGGTGACCGCTGCCGGGGAGCGCGTTTTGCTGTCCTGACCTCGGCCAGGCAGCACTCTCCCCGGCAGCTCCGCACTCAGTTCTCCGCCCACCACTACCCAGCAGCAGAGTTCGAGCCCCACGCCCGACTCTGCCTCAGGTCTTCGGTGTCTTGGGATCTAGCGCTCTGACGCCAGCGCTTTTACTGTAAAGTGTGTTTTGTGTTTTTGGTTTCTGTTGTGCACTTCCTCCTTACAGGTTGCTCTGTGTACTTGCTATCGCCGTAGCGCTTGCCGCCTCCCGCCCCCGACCCCCAGTGTTTTCACTCAAGCCCCGCCCCCGCCAGACTCCCGCCCCCCTCCCCTTCAAAATGGAGACCGCTGTGCGGTCGCGCGCAGCAGGTGCGCCACTGGTGCGCCCGAGGCGCGCCTAAGGCAAGCCCGTCTGCGCCCGTCCGAGCCTGGACCGCGCCCAGCGCCAGGACCCGATTCTCCAGGCCGCCTCCACTACAACTTGGCCAGCCTCTTCGCACTCAAACCCAGCCAACTCGAGCACTGCGTACTGGCCTCACCCGACACCACACTAGGAGCCTTCTTGTGCGCCCACTGCCGAAGCACCTTCTCCATGATCACCTCACCCGGCCCCAGCGACAGGCCGCCTACCGCCAAACCCACCAACCTAATCCACTGCATCCTTCTCAACCTTCGGTCCCTGCACCGGCATGCCATAGAGATATGGGACCTACTCGACACCCTCGCCCCGGACGTCGCCTTTCTCACCGAGACCTGGACCACCGCTTCCTCCGGTCCTGACATCGCCACAGATATACCAGACGGCTACAAGCTAAAGAGGACAGACCGCCCTAACTGCCCAGGGGGAAGCCTCGCCATCGCACACAAAACCTTCCTCCAACTCTCCACCGCCAGCCCAAGCAGCACTCTGCCCAACTGAGAACACCTCCACTTTCAGATCCACACCGACCCCAAGACTACGCTACGTGGCACGCTCACCTACAGACCACCAGAGCCTCAAGCCCAACCCACAATCACCATTACAGAACTCGCCGCATCACACGCCATCACATTCACGGACTAAATCCTACTCGGTGACCTAAATTTCCACCTCGATAATCTCCAGGATCCCGATTCCATTGCGTTACTTGAGAACCTCGCAAACCTGGGACTCAATTAGCTGGTACACATGCCAACCCACATCGCACTCTTGACCCCATTTTCGCTGGAGGTTCAAACATCCGGGTCACCCACACCACCCAGCACGCCTGGACAGACCACCACGGCATCCATTTCACCTTCACATCCAGCACCGCACCCAAACCAGCCCCGCGACCACCTCGCCGGAACTGGAGCAAGATCACTGAAGAACTGCTAAACGCCACCCTCCTTCGCGACCCCCCCTCAGTCACCACCACCGCGGACGCCGACACCGCCGCCGAGGAACTCCACCGATGGATCACCAGCTGCGCCGATGAGCTAGCCCCTCTCCGGCTGCCAGCCACCAAGCGACCAGCAAAAGCCGCCTGGTTCACCAACAAACTCCTAGAAGCCAGACGCACCTGCAGGCGCCTCGAGAAAACTTGGAGAAACCAAAAGACCACTGAAGCCCACACCGACCACAAAGTAGCCATGAAGAACTATCACCAAGGATACCACTGGTATCACCAGGGATACCAAAAGAACTTTCATCAGGGAAAAGATAAACTCCAACGCTTCCAACACCAGTGAGCTCTTCAAAGTCATCAAGCATCTCACCAAACCACCTTGCGAATCATCCGACATCACTCCCTCCCAGGACCTCTGCAACAAGCTCAGCACCTTCTTCCATCAGAAGATCGCAACCCTGTATGACAACTTCAACTAACCAACAAATACATCCACCCCGCATCCACCACCAACGACAAACCAACCATCACCACATGGACCCCCGCGACCATCGAAATCACTGCCGCCACCATGAAGAAGACCCACTCTGGAGCCCCCACGGATCCGTGCCCCTCCACATCTTCCACAGAGCCTCCACCGCTATCGCCCCCGAGCTTGCCCGCACCATCAACTGCTCCCTGGCCTCGGGCTCCTGCCCCATGGCCTGGAAACGCGCAGAAGTGAAACCCCTTGAGGTTCTGTAGCAATCCGAACCCGTGTGTTCGGTATCGTAGTACTGACACGATTTTGGTACCAGTGAACCGTAAATGATCCATTTAGTAGGTGACAGTGTTTTCGCTGTGGGCCGAGCATGGATACACTGAGAAGTAGGGCATTCTGTTGTAAATTCATGGCAGCCATCTTAGATACTACAGTGGTTGAGTGAGTCTGCACACCTGTATGTGTATCCAAGCGTGTAAGTATTCTATAGCTATTTTATAGTGTTTTTAGCGTGCTTTCACATTAAAGGGGTGTGAGTCTACATCCCAGAGTATAACATGAGAAAAAGGGAGGTTCTGGAAAACCAGAGCCTATGTGAATCACAGCTAAGACCGAAGGTCTCAATATTCGTAAAGCAAAGTATTTGTCAAATGTAAATTTACATGAAACGCAAACAAAACATGATTTAGTATTCGAAATACAGAAACACCATGATTGTTTAGAAACAAAAATATATTGTTTGTGTTTTATAATTCAAGATATTTGGTATGCATTTGAAGTTTCACATCACTTATAACAATGCATAGCTATTCAAACTAAAGAAAACATACAATGTTAAAAATCCCAATGCATTTCGGGTAATGCCTACCCTTCGTCAGGGGATAAATGCGTACAACACTAACAGTAAACAATTTAGAAAATTTCTTGTGTTGTGTTCTTCTTAACCTCCATACGGAACTGCAACAAAAGGCACATATGTGCTGTTAGACATATTTGTAATGACAATGGAATGTTGTAGAATTTGCACTCGAAATAAAGGAAATTAGGGGAAGACAGGAAAACCTGTAGAAAGATTCCCATGCGGTGATGCGGTTCAAAGAAAGAGAAAAACGGGGTATCACCCAAAAGTGAGAACGCAAAATTATGTTTCAAGCTTACCGAGAATATCGGCGTTACCAAGTGTTGGAAAAAGGTCTCTGGGCAATAATGGACTAACCGTCTGCAAGAGGTTATATTTGATTAGAAAGGCAGGTTGCGTTAGCCGTAATGTGTTGCAGAAAATCAAACTGCAAATGTTACGTGTATTATAGACTCACCCTCTTCAAGTGTTTGTTGTCGAGAGCGGCGGACGCTGCTCCGGAAATGCGCAAAATGCCGTGTCTGTAAAAGAAGCGACCAGAGAGATTACTCTCGGTTGCTGTGACGTAAAAAGGTTCAGCGGTTTCAAGATTACTGCTCCGCAAATTAGCGGAACGAATCTTACCTGCTATTTCTAGTCCGTGTATGTTGAAAAAAGCCTCCAAAACTTCTCCCGTTAAGATTTGGCGCATGCGCGTCTACTGAAACTAGGGGGTTTAAAAAGTGAAAAGGATCTAGAACAGTGATAATGGAAAGAGGACTGCGGCACAAGTAAAAACCGACGTAATCGGAATAAAATGGAGTGTGTCTAAGAAGATGTAACTGGTGGAACCACCATGTGTAAATTCCAAAAAATAATAATGCTCTTAGTAGAAAATGCTTGTCTTCCAATTCACTAGAAATGTGAGAGTTTATATGAGCGAAATATGAAGTGAAAGTGGATGAGAACCTTCACGAGTGAAAAAAAATAAAAAAATAAAAACTTAATTGCGAGTGCAAATCCTTTACAGATGTACAATATGTTAAAGCCTAAATAAAGCATAATAATTCATAATGATCATTTAGACCATCCGGACACACTGTTCCTAAGAATTTTATCCAATGTGTTTCTCTACGGGCAAGAACATTATTCATGTCTGAGTCAGTATGTACATGAAGACGTTCTAAGATTGTGAAACGTAGTTGTGGAATAGTGTGAGAAGTGTTCACCCAATGTGTTACCAGGGAGGATGTCAAATTACTGTTGCGGATCCTACTCTTGTGTTCAATAATCCTGGTTTTAATTTTTCTGCTTGTTTTCCCTACGTATACAAGGCCACACGGGCACTTGATGGCATAGATAACCCATTCCGAGTTGCAGTCTGAAGTATGCTGAAGTTTAATGCCTTTGCCTGTATGAGGATGTGTAAACACATTTCCTGTGATTACGTTACTGCATTGTCCGCAATTGTAGCATTTTCTCATGCCGATGTTCTTGGATATTACAGGACGAGTGTGACTTTTGAGAAGATCCCTCAAGTTCTTTGGTCTGGTATGTGCAAAAAGAGGCGGATCCTTAAACAAGTCTTGAAAATCAGGTTCCTGATCAATTATATCCCAACGTTTGCGAATAACTGACTTGATCTGTGTCGCTTGAGTGGAATGTTTTAGTACAAAAACTTCTCGTTTAGAAGAATTTTTAGGAGTGCTCTGAAGTAGATCTTCTCGTTTTTTTTGGTCAACCTGATTCTTTGCTTCCTTAAGAATGTCCTCTGGATATCCTCTCATTTTGTATCTCTCAAGTTGTTGTGTGATGTCAATATCACACTGCTGTTTGTCCGAAGTGATTCTTTTGATTCTGGTGAGCTGAGATACAGGTAAGTGCTTCTTCAGGGAATACGGATGGGCACTCGAAAAGTGAAGTGCGTTGTTTACGTCTGTAGGTTTTCTGTACACCATTGTTGATAGGCCACGTGTAGATTTTTGTATCTCTATGTCGAGAAAATGAATTTTCTCCAATTGGATATCATAGGTAAACTTGATCCTCGGGTTACATTGGTTTAATTCATCAATGCATTGTTCCAGAACTGTCTTGGATCCTTTCCATATGATGAGAATATCATCAATGTATCTTAAAAAAAGAAGTAGATTAGATTGCCATACTGGGTTTTGCAGAATATGTTGATATTCAAAGTGAGCCATAAAGGTATTGGCATACGCCGGCGCTCCTGGAAAACCCATGGATGTTCCAGTAATTTGTAGGTAATATTTGTCCATCCACGAAAAGTAACTGTGATACAGTGAGAAGTGTAGAAGCTCCAATAGAAAAATGCTTTTGTCTTTAGACTGTGATGAGTGAAGGAGTCTCCATTCTACTGCCTCGAGTCCTTCATTGTGTGCAATAGAAGTGTAGAGAGCCACTACGTCGATTGTGCAGAGTAAGAAGTCTGTGTTAAGATGAGGTATGATGGCTTCCAATTTCAAAAGACAGTCAGTAGTGTCCCTGACGTATGTTTGCCAAGATTGAACCAACGGTTGCAAATGAAAATCCAGATAGCGTCCAATAGGCTCATGTAGTGATCCACAACCCGCCACAATTGGTCTGAAGGGTGGGTTCTGTCTGTTTTTATGTATTTTTGGAAGCATATATATATGAGGGACTTTTGGTGTGGAATGACATAGGAATTTCTTGGTGTTATCATCAATGTTGCCCTCATCCAGACCTTTCTGTAAAATGGTGTTGAGTATTTTTAGAAATTCTTTGGTAGGGTCTTGGTCCATAGGAATATACGTGAGTGCATCTCTTACATGTTCGTTAACGCTTTTGATATAAAAATCTGTGTCTAGGATTACCAAGGCTCCCCCTTTGTCCGCTGGTTGAAATGTGATAGAGATATCTTGACGTAGGGCATTTAAAATGCGTGATTCATTGATTGAAAGGTTGGAGTATTTAGGTTTCCTGTACGAAATGGATTCAAGGTCTTTTCTGACCAACATTTCAAAGGTGTCAAGAGTTTTATGCGACACAGGAGACATGTATCTGCTTTTAGGTCGAAATCGTGGTTCTGTTTGAGGTTCCTCTTCTGTTCTGGGATTAATGGAAAAGAACCACTTCAATCTTAATTTCCGCATGAACTTAAAGAGAGAAATTTCCGTTTCCAAACTGTGAGATGTGTAGGTGGGTACAAAAGATATCCCTTTGTTAAGAACCTTCATTTGTTGAAGACCAAGTTGTTTGTGAGAAATATTCACTACTAAGGAATTATCTTCTTGGTTGTCCTCTGAGGTCTGCCTGTTTCGGCGGTTTTTTTTGATGTTTTTTCCCCTCCGGGTATGTTTTCGCTTGGTGTGGTGGATTTGTCTGGAGGTGATTTGGAAGAATGGCCCTCGGCTAAAAAAGAAGATGTGCCAGTTGAGGTGGTAGTAGTTTCTTCAGTTTGTTCAGTGGCGCGAGGTCTTGATGTTGCCGCCGGTCTGTGCAATAATAGATCTTGATCAGTTGCCACGCTTTCTTCAGAAGAAGAAGCGCCAGTTTTTTTAAAGGGACGTTTTTGGGCGTAAACCTCGGCCCATGAATAGACCTCATCGAGTTTGTAATCTATTGTGTCCCTTTTAAATTTTCTGATTTTTCTTTCGTGTACTTCTTTTGCATGTACATCAAGTCTGTTGTTTATGTCTTCCAGCACTTTATACCAATCTTCTTGTTCAATTTGATTAGATATTTCATCCTTGAGTTTATTAATATCTTGATCTAATTCTTGTAATATGGTGGAAATTTCTTCTATTATAAGAAGTATTAAGTCCAAAGAGCCCTTATTTAGGATGGCGTACCACCGAGACATGAATGACTTGTTGTATTTAAAGAGCATGGGTCTGAGGGCTATCCTGAGGCCCCGAGGAATCCTCTTCACTTTGTGGTACTCGATAAGCGTAGTAGCATGGAGACGTTGATTAATCTTTTTTCTCATAACATATTCCAGTTGTCTTAATTGTTGTGCTGTGGTTCCAGAGGGAGAAGAAAACGTGCGTGTGTCCTTAACAAGAGAGTAAATGGATGTGGCTTCATCCAAAGAATATGCTTTCGTTTCAGCCTGGTTGGTTGTCAGATCTGCTATGTCTTTCCAAGACATATTTTAAAGAAGGGTGCGGACTACCGGTGACTCAAAGCAGTGATTCTACAGTGGTTGAGTGAGTCTGCACACCTGTATGTGTATCCAAGCGTGTAAGTATTCTATAGCTATTTTATAGTGTTTTTAGCGTGCTTTCACATTAAAGGGGTGTGAGTCTACATCCCAGAGTATAACATGAGAAAAAGGGAGGTTCTGGAAAACCAGAGCCTATGTGAATCACAGCTAAGACCGAAGGTCTCAATATTCGTAAAGCAAAGTATTTGTCAAATGTAAATTTACATGAAACGCAAACAAAACATGATTTAGTATTCGAAATACAGAAACAGCCATCTTAGATACGGCATCCATTTTGTTTCTTGCCCTCACATAGTCAATGGACAAGCAATGACCCTGGCTGAATCACCTTGTTAAGGACACGTAAGCTTTAGTCCAAGGAAGCTGATGCTGCGTGACTAGGCAGAAGCTACCTCCCTTGCCTGAGGCCAATCATGCTATACTGGTTCTTGTGTTCGTTGGCCTGATCACGATTAGGAGGCCGAAGACAGTAGCCATGCCCGTTTATGACCCACAAGCATCTCTTATCCTACTTATCAATCTTTCACATCTGGCTCCGCTCCTCTCCTTCTGGGCTTTTACTATGGGGAGGATACAATTTTTATGATGGGGAGGATCGGTCGAAGAATGGGAAACTGACATGAAGACTTGATCGAACACTGGAAACTTACAAATAATTATCGTTTAGTATACGTTTATTGTTTGTTTGGGATACCGGGCTAGGCATGAAAGATATTTTTGCAACACTGCCTGAGGACCCATTTGGTGTATTTAAGGAGCGACCCACTTTATACAATTCGAACAGTCTCCTAGATTCTACCTTTATGTGGTTCCTACGACTTCTGTGTCCCTGCAGTAAATAAATCTTGGTCTCTGATGCCACCATCGAGAAGCCCGTGTCTCTGTTTATTTGTGCACCAAGGCAGGAAGGAACTCAGGGGTCTTTCGGGTGTTGTTTCCCTGACACCTCTGGACTCTAGAAAAGTCCAGAACCTCACCCTCCTCAAAAAGCCATCGGCCGACCCAACGGACCTCAGAAACTACCGACCCATCTCCCTCCTCCCTATCGCTGCCAAAGTCACGGAAAGGCTTGTAAACACCTAGCTCACTAACTTCATCGAAGACAACACTATCCTGGACCCCTCCCAGTCCGGTTTCTTCAGCAACCTCTGCACGGAGACGGCCCTGATCGCCACCACAAACGACATTCGCATGGTGATGGACCGGGGCCACACCGCGGCCCTCATCCTCCTGGACCTCTCCGCTGCGTTCGACACTGTCTCTCACCGCACGGTAACCACCAGACTCCACAACGCGGGAATTTAAGGAACCGCATTCAACTGGATCAACTCCTTCCTCTCCGATAGAACTCAGAGGGTCATGCTTCCCCCCTTTCTTTCGGAGCCCACCGACATCGTCTGCGGAGTCCCCCAGGGGTCTTCTCTGAGCTCTACCCTCTTCAACATTTACATGGCCCCTATCGCCGCCATCATCAGACAGCATGGACTTAGAATCGTGTCCTATGCGCACGACACCCAGCTCATCCTCTCCCTCACCAACAACCCAGAAGACACCAGACTCAATTTCCAGGAGGGAATGAGAAACGTGGCGTCCTGGATGAAGGACAGCTGCCTAAAGCTGAACTCTGAAAAAACCGAGGTCCTCATCTTCGGCCCCCGCCCCTCAGCATGGAACGACTCCTGGTGGCCTTCCGCCCTGGGAACCCCACCCACCCCGACAGACCACGCTCGCAACCTCGGCATAATCCTCGACTCCTCCCTCTCCATGAACCGCCAGATCAACGCCATCTCCTCCACCTGTTTCAACTGCCTCCGGATCCTACGTAAGACTTTCAAGTGGATTCCCCCAGACTGCAGAAAGACCATCACCCACGCACTTATCACCAGCAGGCTCGACTATGGCAACTCCCTCTATGCCGGAATCAACAAATCCCTACTACGAAAACTCCAGACCATCCAGAATGCGGCCACCAGGCTCATCCTAGGGATACCGTGCCGTGATCACATGACGCCACACCTGCGAGAACTCCACTGGCTCCCGTGGAAAAGAGGGTCACCTACAAACTTCTCACGCACGCCTATAAATCCCTTAACAACATCGGACCCAAATACCTCAACGACCGAATGAGCTTCCACGCACCCAAAAGGAACCTCCGTTCGGCCGACCTCACCTTGGCTGAGGTCCCCCGCATCCACCGAAGCAGGGCTGGTGGGAGAGCCTTCTCCTACACCGCGGCCACAGCATGGAACACTCTACCAGTAGAAATAAGATGATCACCAACCCTGCACACCTTCAGACAGGCTCTCAAGACCTGACTTTTCAACTGACCGGAGTAGCCTACTCTTTTTCCCTCCCCCCAGCGCCTTGAGACCCTCACGGGTGAGTAGCGCGCTTTACCAACCCCTGATTGATTGATTGTGTGATTGATTGATGCCAAAAAGAGCATGTTGTGCATTTCACTGCACTACATGGCAGGCACTACACTGTGCCTGCCACTTGGTGCAGTGAAATGTAGGGGGTACCATGGGTACCCCCCAGGGCACCCACACCTCCCCCCAATACAAGGGGGGCCCACAACGGTCCCTGAAGACATTCTCTGCCAGCCTTTCAATGGCGGTTCAACCGCCACGGAAAGGCTATCTTCCATCGACATCATAATTGTGCTGGCAGAGTCTTCGCCGCCATTGTGAGCATGCTGACCGCTCCGCCTGGCAATCGTGATGATTGCTACCAGCGGAAAAGCGGCGGATGGCGGTACCCACCACCATCATAATGTGGTTGAGAATAAATCTCATGACGATGGCGGAACGATCGCCACCGCCGGCCCGGCAGTGGCAATTTTTCCTCCATCGTAATGAGCCCCTAAGTTCTAATCAAGAATGTTTCGAAACTTCCCATTTCTATTTGAATGGAAATTAGTTTGAATTAAATATTTAGAATTGGCATTTTATTCGACTGTCTTTCTTTACATAACCACACCCTCAACTATCACCCTAGCCCTTACCATCACCCTAATATTTACCCTAAACTAATCCAACCGTAATTTTAACTACATCCCTCTCCCTAACGCAAACCCTAATTGTACCTCCAGACTCAAACTATTATGCCATCCCAATCCTATTCTGCATTTTTCTTTATTTTTTTTTGTGTAGCATGATAAGGACCCTTTACTAGGGACTACGTTGGAAAAAATTGTGTAAAATCAGGTAAGATGGAAGGAAACAGGAAATGCATCATACATAGTAGACATTGCCAATATTTCACAAACAGTTTCCACAAAGGAAAAGTAGAGAATCGTTAAAGTAATACAAAGATTTCATTTGTATATGCTAGTAAGATGTAGGACCAGCAGGTGGCTAGAAGATGGCTCTGTAGGTTAGTCTTGCTCACTCTAAGGAAGGCTGTCAGGCATATCATGGTTGGTAATGAGTTCCAAATTTATGGGGTGTTACCTGAGAATGGGCACTGCATAGTACACCTTTTCCTATATTAAGGGATAGCTCTCAACCCTTACAGTAACCCTAAATCACACCCTTGCAGTGTATACCTTCAAAACTCTAAATTTCACTGTAACCCTATGTTGGACTTGGCCCTTCTGGCAGGTTCACCCCTGAACTTTTTTGCTTTTTACTGATGACTTGGTGTGGTGATTTTTTGGTTTCTGCGCACTTTCCCTGTGTCCCAGGGTAAAGTGTGTGCGTGCTCTGAGTGCATGTGGTGAGATAGGCCTGCCCTCCCATAGGAATGCATGGGGAATGTATGTGTCCCTAGTAGTTCCTGATGCGTGGGGTGTGCAGGCCCGAGTTTGGTATGTGCGGACTCGTGGGAGTGAATGCTGCGCGATGATGTGTGCAGCGTGCATGTACCTAGTGTGGAAGTGCCACTTCTAGAAGTGGGCACTTCTGTGTGCAGTGTGTCTGTCGCGTGATTGGCTGGTCATGTCATGTGACGGGCTAGGGATTCCCCAGAGTCAGGATGAGTCACCCAGTGGTGAATGGGGAGATCAGCAGCTAGATGGGTGGGATGAGTACACCTGGGTCCTGAATAGGACAGGGTTTTCCACACACAATGCTGGCCCCGCCCCCTGCGGTGCGACTGACGACCCTAGCCCTGCCAATGAATAGAGTGAGGGGCTGAGCACATCAAGGGTGCTCCCCAACCAGCTGCGACTGGTTTTCCCCCTCACCCTGAACCCAGAACAAAGGGGTTTGCTGTATAAAAATGGGGCTGTGTCCCCACAGAAACTGTTCTCTGCCAGGATCTTACCTGAGGGGGGCTGCTGCTGCTGCTGGACCAGAGGACCGCCACTTGGACTACCTCCCTGCCTGGAGGCCCAGTGAGCTGGCTCTGGGCCTAGCCTTGCCCCCCACCCCTGCCCTGCTGCATGCAGGGAAGGACTTTGCTGGACTTTTGTGGCTACTGGCACCCCTAAGCGCCTGGGAGCGCTTTTATCTTGCAAATAGCGCTAGGAGCGCTTTTTATGGTACCCCCAGCGCTTCCAGAGCGCTTTTCCTTTGGCCGTAGCGCTAGGAGCGCTTTATTTGGGGAAGCCGGTGCCCACCCGGCATTTGACCCGTCTTTGCGGATTTTAAAGCCTCCTGGCAGGTGCCCACCCTGCCAGGGACATTGCCACTCGTTGGCGGGTGCCCACCCCGCTTATTTGATCATTTACGTTGATGGGTGCCCACCCCGTTTATTTCCCCTACGTCGCGGGTGCCCACCCCGCGACGTGAAACTGTTGCCGCGATCTAAAAATCACCGCTGCAGCCCGGGCCGGGACAGACAGGAAGTCAGGTGTCCCCTGGGGGCGTGCCGCGGGACGGAAGCCTCGTTCTGGAATCAGGAAGCGGACGGGAGCCTACCCCGCGCTCTTGTGAAGTGCTGAAGTGCCCGGGTGAAGCCAGGACGTCGTGGGAGGAAGCGGGCGGGAGCCTACCCCGCGCTTCCCCAGGAGAGAAGGACGAGACTACCCCGCCGCGAGAGGAGTGCTGCCGGTCCCGTGGAGCCGACGGCGGGAAGCGGAGGCAACGCAGGAGTCCCCCGAGAGCAGCCCAGTAAGTACAAGAGGGCTGGGGGACTCCGCGCATGTGGTGGGAGTGCGGGGGCAGTAATCTCTCGAGTCCCTGAGAGGGACTCCCCCGTTGGAGGCAGTGTAGTTTCGTCTAAGAGCTCAGGGTAGCTCCAACGAACGGGGGCATTTCTCTTTCGAGCCCATGAGGCTCCAACGATCTCGGGGGCATTTTAGTGTTAAGAGCCCCGTGGCTCCAACGTCGGGGGCCATATTTAAATAGAGCCCTGAGAGGCTCTAGGGGGCATTTTGTGTGATTAGAGAGCCCACGTGTCAGGGGCGCATTTCTTTGTTCAAGAGCCTAGTAGGCTCCCACGCCGTTAGGGGGCATTCTCCTCGTAGAGCCTCGGTGGCTCCAGTACTATATATTGGTTGGAGAAGGCACAGTGGGGCCCACGCTCCTTTTCCCAGCTGCCCAGCACTTAGTGGGCAGCTGCAACGTTTAGGCTGTACATTGTGCGCCTGGCTTGCGCAGCCTGCGCAGTCGCGCCCTGGCATTCTTGGATATTGGTCATTTCTACACCCCTGAGAGGCCAGTTGGCCTGGGGACAGTTCTGCTGTGTTGCGCCCTCCCCTAGGGCACCTGGTTATTTTCATATATGTACTTTTGCGCCTGCGCAATGTCTTCATGATATTTTCCTTCCTAAACTGTGTTGATGCATTGGAGATTGTTTTACTAGTGGTAATTATGCTAGTGTGTTCATGTTTACCTGCGCAAGATTTTCCTAAGGTGGTTAGGGTTGCGTAGGAGGTACTTACCTGTTACCAGTGGGTACTGGTTGTGCGCTATATCTTCTAATTGTGTGCGACAGTAATTTTAGATCCTATGTCCTGAAAGTATTATTTCTACCAAGTGCTAATTCCTGACAGTGGTCCATGTGGCCCTGTCCCCTGTATATATAATCCCTTGTAAATTCTGCCCGTGCCTGTTGGCACATTGTAAAGTGTGTGTTTTTATCTAATGTGTTGTGTATAATACAAAGGCTATTTTTATAGAATACCTTGTGTGGAGTTTCCTTTGTGGTGGGCCTTGGGTGTTGTTGCTGGGTGTGCGCGCAAACGCTTTACACATTGCCTCCGGGATAAGCCTGTCTGCTCGTGCCAAGCTACCAAGGGGGTGAGCAGGGGTTATCTTTGGCGTGTAACTTCCTTGCCCTGACTAGAGTGGTGGTTTCTGCCTGACTTTGGCGCAAGCCTTAGCCAACCAGAAATCCCATTTCTAACATTGGTGATCAGCGGTGGGATTTGGACTTGCGTTTGCGCTGTACCGCAGCGGCAACTGGCCACACTACAAAACTCTGCATTTAGATAAATCAAATGGTATAGGGATTATTGTTCTAAGTTTGTTTTTAATTGTCATTTCTTTGGAAATGTGTTTTTGTGCACTGTGAGTTAGGTGTCCCTAGTTCGGGAGGGTAGATCATCCCCCTTAGTGCATTGTGTTTTCTGGATTCACCAGAGGGTGGGATCCAGTGGTGGCAGCGTAATAGTGTCCTGTACATTTGTCCCCCGCCCTGCGCCCAGAGTTGGTACCTGTGTCACGTGGTGGTCAGGTTGAGGAATCAGGGGTGGTAGAAACTGCCTTACCAGTCCGAGGGGAGGGTTGTGTGTGGATGAGTGGTGAGTGGCACTAGGCAAGTGAGTGTGAGTTCTCTGGGTTAGAGAGCTTGCTGAATCTTTTTGTGAATTGTGTACTCCTGTTAAACTCAGACCCCTAGGTTCCCTGTGTGATCTTTTCTCTAGAACGTCTGCCAGAATGGAGCCTGCTTTTGATCTCAGTAATCTAGTTTATTACAGTATGCAGGAGTTGGAAAGGTTCTGTAGAGAAAGAAACATAGGGGTGAGAGAGTCAGACACTGTGTACGAATTGAGGAACTACATGATTGGATGGCAAGCAGATGAATGGAAACCTGAGCGCAGTGGTAGTTTTCTGGATTCCCCAGTGAGGGTGGAGTCCAGGGGGGGGCAGCAATATAAAGTGCAGTATAAAGAGTCCCAGTCCCAGTTCCCCGAGTGTGGTACCTTGTTCCCGAGAGGAGGAATGTAGGTTGAAGTTCAGGGGCAGTAAGAAGCTGTCTCACCAGTCTTGGGAGGAGGCTGTGGAGGAATGTCATGATGCCCTGGTGGACTGGTTGGTGTTTAACCCGGAGCAGGATTTGGATGGAGTACTAAATATGATTATCAAGGAGCAGATGCTCAGTAGTTGTTCTCCAGGGTTGCGCCAACACCCGTTGAGGTATACTCTTTTTGTCCATTTGAACTTGCAGAGGAAGCAGACCGCTGGGAAAGGGCCAGAGGTTCTCTAGTGTCATTAGTGAGTGATTCCAACAATAGTGGGTCAGAGATCCTCCAGCCCAGCGTGGTGGAGGAGGCTCAGTGTAGCCCAGCTAGGTCCCAGGATAGCGAGGAGGGTGTAGGGGCTCACTGCCTGGCTCAGTGGAGCAGGAGTGAGGGGGTGACCGAGGGTCCCCAGACGCCCGAAACCCTGCCTCAGGACTTGGATGGTTTCATGAGGGAACACCAAGTTGGGGACCTAGGCTGTCCTGTTAGTCCACTTGAGGAAGATCTCTTAGTGAGTGGAGGACCTGGAGCGCCTGTAAACAGGGCTCCTGTGGTTCTGGAGTCTGGCAGTACCGCTCCGGTAGGGAGGGTACAGGAGTCCAGCGTGAGTGATTGGGGGATGAGTTCCCCAGTGGAAGAGCCGGTGGGCCAGGGACTTCCCAGTTGGGCTAGGATCCCGTGTAGTGACCAGGGTGACACCACTTCTGTTCTGGGGGATCTCCGCGCACTGTCAGGTGGACAGGGGACGGGAGATCAGCGCCAGTCAGACAGTCGCTCGACATATGTGTCATTTGATAGCCTCAGGGGGAGGGAGTGTAAGTCCCCCAAAGTCCTGGAGTGCCAGGCGATTATTCCACCAAAGGTTCTAGGCCGGAGGTTGGAAGGCCAGGTTCGGGATCAGCCTGACCTGAAGGGTGGGACGTCTGTAATCAGCGTCCCGACCGGTTCTTCTTCCAGAGGTACCGCCCCAGTTGGTAGGGAGCAGGGCTCTGGAAAGGGGTGCAGAGGGTGGGAGAGCCCACCTCTGCCCCCGGTACAACCTGAGGGGTTAAACCCTGGGTTGGAATGGCGTTCTAGGTGTACCCCTCGCCAGAGGAGGAGGAACCCTAGGAGAAGAGGTAGGGGGAGGAGAGCCTTCCCTGAGACTCCTGGTCCGCCTGAGGGTGTAGACCCTAGGCTGGAGAACCAGTGGCAGTCTAGTCCTGTCTTTCAGAGAGGAAGAGTGGAGAATGGCCGCCATGTGCCAGGGGTTACTACCCCCCACTCTGTGATTAGGCAAAGACCGGTGGCACCTGGGTGGCCTAGGGCCTGGTCTTGGCCGCGGACAGCTTGGGAGTACCAGTGGGGTAGCCCAGTTGGTCCAGACAGTAGTGTTAGAAAGAATTCCATGGGTTCACCGTGGCGTAGAACCGGAGGGTGTCCCTGCAGTTGCGGGCCCGCGTCCGTGTTCTATCGCCCCAAGCAGGGAAGTCCATCACGGTGGTGATTGGGCTGCCCTGCGTTTTGGCTGGAAGGGGGTTGTGTTGGACTTGGCCCTTCTGGCAGGTTCACCCCTGAACTTTTTTGCTTTTTACTGATGACTTGGTGTGGTGATTTTTTGGTTTCTGCGCACTTTCCCTGTGTCCCAGGGTAAAGTGCGTGCGTGCTCTGAGTGCATGTGGTGAGATAGGCCTGCCCTCCCATAGGAATGCATGGGGAATGTATGTGTCCCTAGTAGTTCCTGATGCGTGGGGTGTGCAGGCCCGAGTTTGGTATGTGCGGAATCACCTTGTTAAGGACACGTAAGCTTTAGTCCAAGGAAGCTGATGCTGCGTGACTAGGCAGAAGCTACCTCCCTTGCCTGAGGCCAATCATGCTATACTGGTTCTTGTGTTCGTTGGCCTGATCACGATTAGGAGGGCACCCACACCTCCCCCCAATACAAGGGGGGCCCACAACGGTCCCTGAAGACATTCTCTGCCAGCCTTTCAATGGCGGTTCAACCGCCACGGAAAGGCTATCTTCCATCGACATCATAATTGTGCTGGCAGAGTCTTCGCCGCCATTGTGAGCATGCTGACCGCTCCGCCTGGCAATCGTGATGATTGCTACCAGCGGAAAAGCGGCGGATGGCGGTACCCACCACCATCATAATGTGGTTGAGAATAAATCTCATGACGATGGCGGAACGATCGCCACCGCCGGCCCGGCAGTGGCTATTTTTCCTCCATCGTAATGAGCCCCTAAGTTCTAATCAAGAATGTTTCGAAACTTCCCATTTCTATTTGAATGGAAATTAGTTTGAATTAAATATTTAGAATTGGCATTTTATTCGACTGTCTTTCTTTACATAACCACACCCTCAACTATCACCCTAGCCCTTACCATCACCCTAATATTTACCCTAAACTAATCCAACCGTAATTTTAACTACATCCCTCTCCCTAACGCAAACCCTAATTGTACCTCCAGACTCAAACTGTTATGCCATCCCAATCCTATTATGCATTTTTCTTTATTATTTTTTGTGTAGCATGATAAGGACCCTTTACTAGGGACTACGTTGGAAAAAATTGTGTAAAATCAGGTAAGATGGAAGGAAACAGGAAATGCATCATACATAGTAGACATTGCCAATATTTCACAAACAGTTTCCACAAAGGAAAAGTAGAGAATCGTTAAAGTAATACAAAGATTTCATTTGTATATGCTAGTAAGATGTAGGACCAGCAGGTGGCTAGAAGATGGCTCTGTAGGTTAGTCTTGCTCACTCTAAGGAAGGCTGTCAGGCATATCATGGTTGGTAATGAGTTCCAAATTTATGGGGTGTTACCTGAGAATGGGCACTGCATAGTACACCTTTTCCTATATTAAGGGATAACTCTCAACCCTTACAGTAACCCTAAATCACACCCTCGCAGTGTATACCTTCGAAACTCTAAATTTCACTGTAACCCTATGTTGGACTTGGCCCTTCTGGCAGGTTCACCCCTGAACTTTTTTGCTTTTTACTGATGACTTGGTGTGGTGATTTTTTGGTTTCTGCGCACTTTCCCTGTGTCCCAGGGTAAAGTGCGTGCGTGCTCTGAGTGCATGTGGTGAGATAGGCCTGCCCTCCCATAGGAATGCATGGGGAATGTATGTGTCCCTAGTAGTTCCTGATGCGTGGGGTGTGCAGGCCCGAGTTTGGTATGTGCGGACTCGTGGGAGTGAATGCTGCGCGATGATGTGTGCGGCGTGCATGTACCTAGTGTGGAAGTGCCACTTCTAGAAGTGGGCACTTCTGTGTGCAGTGTGTCTGTCGCGTGATTGGCTGGTCATGTCATGTGACGGGCTAGGGATTCCCCAGAGTCAGGATGAGTCACCCAGTGGTGAATGGGGAGATCAGCAGCTAGATGGGTGGGAGGAGTACACCTGGGTCCTGAATAGGACAGGGTTTTCCACACACAATGCTGGCCCCGCCCCCTGCGGTGCGACTGACGACCCTAGCCCTGCCAATGAATAGAGTGAGGGGCTGAGCACATCAAGGGTGCTCCCCAACCAGCTGCGACTGGTTTTCCCCCTCACCCTGAACCCAGAACAAAGGGGTTTGCTGTATAAAAATGGGGCTGTGTCCCCACAGAAACTGTTCTCTGCCAGGATCTTACCTGAGGGGGGCTGCTGCTGCTGCTGGACCAGAGGACCGCCACTTGGACTACCTCCCTGCCTGGAGGCCCAGTGAGCTGGCTCTGGGCCTAGCCTTGCCCCCCACCCCTGCCTTGCTGCATGTAGGGAAGGACTTTGCTGGACTTTTGTGGCTACTGGCACCCCTAAGCGCCTGGGAGCGCTTTTATCTTGCAAATAGCGCTAGGAGCGCTTTTTATGGTACCCCCAGCGCTTCCAGAGCGCTTTTCCTTTGGCCGTAGCGCTAGGAGCGCTTTATTTGGGGAAGCCGGTGCCCACCCGGCGTTTGACCCGTCTTTGCGGATTTTAAAGCCTCCTGGCAGGTGCCCACCCTGCCAGGGACATTGCCACTCGTTGGCGGGTGCCCACCCCGCTTATTTGATCATTTACGTTGCGGGTGCCCACCCCGTTTATTTCCCCTACGTCGCGGGTGCCCACCCCGCGACGTGAAACTGTTGCCGCGATCTAAAAATCACCGCTGCAGCCCGGGCCGGGACAGACAGGAAGTCAGGCGTCCCCTGGGGGCGTTCCGCGGGACGGAAGCCTCGTTCTGGAATCAGGAAGCGGACGGGAGCCTACCCCGCGCTCCTGTGAAGTGCTGAAGTGCCCGGGTGAAGCCAGGACGTCGTGGGAGGAAGCGGGCGGGAGCCTACCCCGCGCTTCCCCAGGAGAGAAGGACGAGACTGCCCCGCCGCGAGAGGAGTGCTGCCGGTCCCGTGGAGCCGACGGCGGGAAGCGGAGGCAACGCAGGAGTCCCACGAGAGCAGCCCAGTAAGTACAAGAGGGCTGGGGGACTCCGCGCATGTGGTGGGAGTGCGGGGGCAGTAATCTCTCGAGTCCCTGAGAGGGACTCCCCCGTTGGAGGCAGTGTAGTTTCGTCTAAGAGCTCAGGGTAGTTCCAACGAACGGGGG
Source organism: Triturus cristatus (assembly GCF_964204655.1). Taxonomy (NCBI): domain Eukaryota; kingdom Metazoa; phylum Chordata; class Amphibia; order Caudata; family Salamandridae; genus Triturus; species Triturus cristatus. Next base: position 245,225,685 of record NC_140590.1, read on the forward strand.
CATTTCTCTTTCGAGCCCATGAGGCTCCAACGATCTCGGGGGCATTTTAGTGTTAAGAGCCCCGTGGCTCCAACGTCGGGGGCCATATTTAAATAGAGCCCTGAGAGGCTCTAGGGGGCATTTTGTGTGATTAGAGAGCCCACGTGCCAGGGGCGCATTTCTTTGTTCAAGAGCCTAGTAGGCTCCCACGCCGTTAGGGGGCATTCTCCTCGTAGAGCCTCGGTGGCTCCAGTACTATATATTGGTTGGAGAAGGCACAGTGGGGCCCATGCTCCTTTTCCCAGCTGCCCAGCACTTAGTGGGCAGCTGCAACGTTTAGGCTGTACATTGTGCGCCTGGCTTGCGCAGCCTGCGCAGTCGCGCCCTGGCATTCTTGGATATTGGTCATTTCTACACCCCTGAGAGGCCAGTTGGCCTGGGGACAGTTCTGCTGTGTTGCGCCCTCCCCTAGGGCACCTGGTGATTTTCATATATGTACTTTTGCGCCTGCGCAATGTCTTCATGATATTTTCCTTCCTAAACTGTGTTGATGCATTGGAGATTGTTTTACTAGTGGTAATTATGCTAGTGTGTTCATGTTTACCTGCGCGAGATTTTCCTAAGGTGGTTAGGGTTGCGTAGGAGGTACTTACCTGTTACCAGTGGGTACTGGTTGTGCGCTATATCTTCTAATTGTGTGCAACAGTAATTTTAGATCCTATGTCCTGAAAGTATTATTTCTACCAAGTGCTAATTCCTGACAGTGGTCCATGTGGCCCTGTCCCCTGTATATATAATCCCTTGTAAATTCTGCCCGTGCCTGTTGGCACATTGTAAAGTGTGTGTTTTTATCTAATGTGTTGTGTATAATATAAAGGCTATTTTTATAGAATACCTTGTGTGGAGTTTCCTTTGTGGTGGGCCTTGGGTGTTGTTGCTGGGTGCGCGCGCAAACGCTTTACACATTGCCTCCGGGATAAGCCTGTCTGCTCGTGCCAAGCTACCAAGGGGGTGAGCAGGGGTTATCTTTGGCGTGTAACTTCCTTGCCCTGACTAGAGTGGTGGTTTCTGCCTGACTTTGGCGCAAGCCTTAGCCAACCAGAAATCCCATTTCTAACATTGGTGATCAGCGGTGGGATTTGGACTTGCGTTTGCGCTGTACCGCAGCGGCAACTGGCCACACTACAAAACTCTGCATTTAGATAAATCACATGGTATAGGGATTATTGTTCTAAGTTTGTTTTTAATTGTCATTTCTTTGGAAATGTGTTTTTGTGCACTGTGAGTTAGGTGTCCCTAGCTCGGGAGGGTAGATCATCCCCCTTAGTGCATTGTGTTTTCTGGATTCACCAGAGGGTGGGATCCAGTGGTGGCAGCGTAATAGTGTCCTGTACATTTGTCCCCCGCCCTGCGCCCAGAGTTGGTACCTGTGTCACGTGGTGGTCAGGTTGAGGAATCAGGGGTGGTAAAAACTGCCTTACCAGTCCGAGGGGAGGGTTGTGTGTGGATGAGTGGTGAGTGGCACTAGGCAAGTGAGTGTGAGTTCTCTGGGTTAGAGAGCTTGCTGAATCTTTTTGTGAATTGTGTACTCCTGTTAAACTCAGACCCCTAGGTTCCCTGTGTGATCTTTTCTCTAGAACGTCTGCCAGAATGGAGCCTGCTTTTGATCTCAGTGATCTAGTTTATTACAGTATGCAGGAGTTGGAAAGGTTCTGTAGAGAAAGAAACATAGGGGTGAGAGAGTCATACACTGTGTACGAATTGAGGAACTACATGATTGGATGGCAAGCAGATGAATGGAAACCTGAGCGCAGTGGTAGTTTTCTAGATTCCCCAGTGAGGGTGGAGTCCAGGGGGGGCAGCAATATAAAGTGCAGTATAGAGAGTCCCAGTCCCAGTTCCCCGAGTGTGGTACCTTGTTCCCGAGAAGAGGAATGTAGGTTGAAGTTCAGGGGCAGTAAGAAGCTGTCTCACCAGTCTTGGGAGGAGGCTGTGGAGGAATGTCATGATGCACTGGTGGACTGGTTGGTGTTTAACCCGGAGCAGGATTTGGATGGAGTACTAAATATGATTATCAAGGAGCAGATGCTCAGTAGTTGTTCTCCAGGGTTGCGCCAACACCTGTTGAGGTATACTCTTTTTGTCCATTTGAACTTGCAGAGGAAGCAGACCGCTGGGAAAGGGCCAGAGGTTCTCTAGTGTCATTAGTGAGTGATTCCAACAATAGTGGGTCAGAGATCCTCCAGCCCAGCGTGGTGGAGGAGGCTCAGTGTAGCCCAGCTAGGTCCCAGGATAGCGAGGAGGGTGTAGGGGCTCACTGCCTGGCTCAGTGGAGCAGGAGTGAGGGGGTGACCGAGGGTCCCCAGACGCCCGAAACCCTGCCTCAGGACTTGGATGGTTTCATGAGGGAACACCAAGTTGGGGACCTAGGCTGTCCTGTTAGTCCACTTGAGGAAGATCTCTTAGTGAGTGGAGGACCTGGAGCGCCTGTAAACAGGGCTCCTGTGGTTCTGGAGTCTGGCAGTACCGCTCCGGTAGGGAGGGTACAGGAGTCCAGCGTGAGTGATTGGGGGATGAGTTCCCCAGTGGAAGAGCCGGTGGGCCAGGGACTTCCCAGTTGGGCTAGGATCCCGTGTAGTGACCAGGGTGACACCACTTCTGTTCTGGGGGATCTCCGCGCACTGTCAGGTGGACAGGGGACGGGAGATCAGCGCCAGTCAGACAGTCGCTCGACATATGTGTCATTTGATAGCCTCAGGGGGAGGGAGTGTAAGTCCCCCAAAGTCCTGGAGTGCCAGGCGATTATTCCACCAAAGGTTCTAGGCCGGAGGTTGGAAGGCCAGGTTCGGGATCAGCCTGACCTGAAGGGAGGGACGTCTGTAATCAGCGTCCCGACCGGTTCTTCTTCCAGAGGTACCGCCCCAGTTGGTAGGGAGCAGGGCTCTGGAAAGAGGTGCAGAGGGTGGGAGAGCCCACCTCTGCCCCCGGTACAACCTGAGGGGTTAAACCCTGGGTTGGAATGGCGTTCTAGGTGTACCCCTCGCCAGAGGAGGAGGAACCCTAGGAGAAGAGGTAGGGGGAGGAGAGCCTTCCCTGAGACTCCTGGTCCGCCTGAGGGTGTAGACCCTAGGCTGGAGAACCAGTGGCAGTCTAGTCCTGTCTTTCAGAGAGGAAGAGTGGAGAATGGCCGCTATGTGCCAGGGGTTACTACCCCCCACTCTGTGATTAGGCAAAGACCGGTGGCACCTGGGTGGCCTAGGGCCTGGTCTTGGCCGCGGACAGCTTGGGAGTACCAGTGGGGTAGCCCAGTTGGTCCAGACAGTAGTGTTAGAAAGAATTCCATGGGTTCACCGTGGCGTAGAACCGGAGGGTGTCCCTGCAGTTGCGGGCCCGCGTCCGTGTTCTATCGCCCCAAGCAGGGAAGTCCATCACGGTGGTGATTGGGCTGCCCTGCGTTTTGGCTGGAAGGGGGTTGTGTTGGACTTGGCCCTTCTGGCAGGTTCACCCCTGAACTTTTTTGCTTTTTACTGATGACTTGGTGTGGTGATTTTTTGGTTTCTGAGCACTTTCCCTGTGTCCCAGGGTAAAGTGCGTGCGTGCTCTGAGTGCATGTGGTGAGATAGGCCTGCCCTCCCATAGGAATGCATGGGGAATGTATGTGTCCCTAGTAGTTCCTGATGCGTGGGGTGTGCAGGCCCGAGTTTGGTATGTGCGGAATCACCTTGTTAAGGACACGTAAGCTTTAGTCCAAGGAAGCTGATGCTGCGTGACTAGGCAGAAGCTACCTCCCTTGCCTGAGGCCAATCATGCTATACTGGTTCTTGTGTTCGTTGGCCTGATCACGATTAGGAGGGCACCCACACCTCCCCCCAATACAAGGGGGGCCCACAACGGTCCCTGAAGACATTCTCTGCCAGCCTTTCAATGGCGGTTCAACCGCCACGGAAAGGCTATCTTCCATCGACATCATAATTGTGCTGGCAGAGTCTTCGCCGCCATTGTGAGCATGCTGACCGCTCCGCCTGGCAATCGTGATGATTGCTACCAGCGGAAAAGCGGCGGATGGCGGTACCCACCACCATCATAATGTGGTTGAGAATAAATCTCATGACGATGGCGGAACGATCGCCACCGCCGGCCCGGCAGTGGCTATTTTTCCTCCATCGTAATGAGCCCCTAAGTTCTAATCAAGAATGTTTCGAAACTTCCCATTTCTATTTGAATGGAAATTAGTTTGAATTAAATATTTAGAATTGGCATTTTATTCGACTGTCTTTCTTTACATAACCACACCCTCAACTATCACCCTAGCCCTTACCATCACCCTAATATTTACCCTAAACTAATCCAACCGTAATTTTAACTACATCCCTCTCCCTAACGCAAACCCTAATTGTACCTCCAGACTCAAACTATTATGCCATCCCAATCCTATTCTGCATTTTTCTTTATTTTTTTTTGTGTAGCATGATAAGGACCCTTTACTAGGGACTACGTTGGAAAAAATTGTGTAAAATCAGGTAAGATGGAAGGAAACAGGAAATGCATCATACATAGTAGACATTGCCAATATTTCACAAACAGTTTCCACAAAGGAAAAGTAGAGAATCGTTAAAGTAATACAAAGATTTCATTTGTATATGCTAGTAAGATGTAGGACCAGCAGGTGGCTAGAAGATGGCTCTGTAGGTTAGTCTTGCTCACTCTAAGGAAGGCTGTCAGGCATATCATGGTTGGTAATGAGTTCCAAATTTATGGGGTGTTACCTGAGAATGGGCACTGCATAGTACACCTTTTCCTATATTAAGGGATAGCTCTCAACCCTTACAGTAACCCTAAATCACACCCTCGCAGTGTATACCTTCAAAACTCTAAATTTCACTGTAACCCTATGTTGGACTTGGCCCTTCTGGCAGGTTCACCCCTGAACTTTTTTGCTTTTTACTGATGACTTGGTGTGGTGATTTTTTGGTTTCTGCGCACTTTCCCTGTGTCCCAGGGTAAAGTGCGTGCGTGCTCTGAGTGCATGTGGTGAGATAGGCCTGCCCTCCCATAGGAATGCATGGGGAATGTATGTGTCCCTAGTAGTTCCTGATGCGTGGGGTGTGCAGGCCCGAGTTTGGTATGTGCGGACTCGTGGGAGTGAATGCTGCGCGATGATGTGTGCGGCGTGCATGTACCTAGTGTGGAAGTGCCACTTCTAGAAGTGGGCACTTCTGTGTGCAGTGTGTCTGTCGCGTGATTGGCTGGTCATGTCATGTGACGGGCTAGGGATTCCCCAGAGTCAGGATGAGTCACCCAGTGGTGAATGGGGAGATCAGCAGCTAGATCGGTGGGAGGAGTACACCTGGGTCCTGAATAGGACAGGGTTTTCCACACACAATGCTGGCCCCGCCCCCTGCGGTGTGACTGACGACCCTAGCCCTGCCAATGAATAGAGTGAGGGGCTGAGCACATCAAGGGTGCTCCCCAACCAGCTGCGACTGGTTTTCCCCCTCACCCTGAACCCAGAACAAAGGGGTTTGCTGTATAAAAATGGGGCTGTATCCCCACAGAAACTGTTCTCTGCCAGGATCTTACCTGAGGGGGGCTGCTGCTGCTGCTGGACCAGAGGACCGCCACTTGGACTACCTCCCTGCCTGGAGGCCCAGTGAGCTGGCTCTGGGCCTAGCCTTGCCCCCCACCCCTGCCCTGCTGCATGCAGGGAAGGACTTTGCTGGACTTTTGTGGCTACTGGCACCCCTAAGCGCCTGGGAGCGCTTTTATCTTGCAAATAGCGCTAGGAGCGCTTTTTATGGTACCCCCAGCGCTTCTAGAGCGCTTTTCCTTTGGCCGTAGCGCTAGGAGCGCTTTATTTGGGGAAGCCGGTGCCCACCCGGCGTTTGACCCGTCTTTGCGGATTTTAAAGCCTCCTGGCAGGTGCCCACCCTGCCAGGGACATTGCCACTCGTTGGCGGGTGCCCACCCCGCTTATTTGATCATTTACGTTGCGGGTGCCCACCCCGTTTATTTCCCCTACGTCGCGGGTGCCCACCCCGCGACGTGAAACTGTTGCCGCGATCTAAAAATCACCGCTGCAGCCCGGGCCGGGACAGACAGGAAGTCAGGCGTCCCCTGGGGGCGTGCCGCGGGACGGAAGCCTCGTTCTGGAATCAGGAAGCGGACGGGAGCCTACCCCGCGCTCCTGTGAAGTGCTGAAGTGCCCGGGTGAAGCCAGGACGTCGTGGGAGGAAGCGGGCGGGAGCCTACCCCGCGCTTCCCCCAGGAGAGAAGGACGAGACTGCCCCGCCGCGAGAGGAGTGCTGCCGGTCCCGTGGAGCCGACGGCGGGAAGCGGAGGCAACGCAGGAGTCCCCCAAGAGCAGCCCAGTAAGTACAAGAGGGCTGGGGGACTCCGCGCATGTGGTGGGAGTGCGGGGGCAGTAATCTCTCGAGTCCCTGAGAGGGACTCCCCCGTTGGAGGCAGTGTAGTTTCGTCTAAGAGCTCAGGGTAGCTCCAACGAACGGGGGCATTTCTCTTTCGAGCCCATGAGGCTCCAACGATCTCGGGGGCATTTTAGTGTTAAGAGCCCCGTGGCTCCAACGTCGGGGGCCATATTTAAATAGAGCCCTGAGAGGCTCTAGGGGGCATTTTGTGTGATTAGAGAGCCCACGTGCCAGGGGCGCATTTCTTTGTTCAAGAGCCTAGTAGGCTCCCACGCCGTTTGGGGGCATTCTCCTCGTAGAGCCTCGGTGGCTCCAGTACTATATATTGGTTGGAGAAGGCACAGTGGGGCCCACGCTCCTTTTCCCAGCTGCCCAGCACTTAGTGGGCAGCTGCAACGTTTAGGCTGTACATTGTGCGCCTGGCTTGCGCAGCCTGCGCAGTCGCGCCCTGGCATTCTTGGATATTGGTCATTTCTACACCCCTGAGAGGCCAGTTGGCCTGGGGACAGTTCTGCTGTGTTGCGCCCTCCCCTAGGGCACCTGGTGATTTTCATATATGTACTTTTGCGCCTGCGCAATGTCTTCATGATATTTTCCTTCCTAAACTGTGTTGATGCATTGGAGATTGTTTTACTAGTGGTAATTATGCTAGTGTGTTCATGTTTACCTGCGCAAGATTTTCCTAAGGTGGTTAGGGTTGCGTAGGAGGTACTTACCTGTTACCAGTGGGTACTGGTTGTGCGCTATATCTTCTAATTGTGTGCGACAGTAATTTTAGATCCTATGTCCTGAAAGTATTATTTCTACCAAGTGCTAATTCCTGACAGTGGTCCATGTGGCCCTGTCCCCTGTATATATAATCCCTTGTAAATTCTGCCCGTGCCTGTTGGCACATTGTAAAGTGTGTGTTTTTATCTAATGTGTTGTGTATAATACAAAGGCTATTTTTATAGAATACCTTGTGTGGAGTTTCCTTTGTGGTGGGCCTTGGGTGTTGTTGCTGGGTGCGCGCGCAAACGCTTTACACATTGCCTCCGGGATAAGCCTGTCTGCTCGTGCCAAGCTACCAAGGGGGTGAGCAGGGGTTATCTTTGGCGTGTAACTTCCTTGCCCTGACTAGAGTGGTGGTTTCTGCCTGACTTTGGCGCAAGCCTTAGCCAACCAGAAATCCCATTTCTAACATTGGTGATCAGCGGTGGGATTTGGACTTGCGTTTGCGCTGTACCGCAGCGGCAACTGGCCACACTACAAAACTCTGCATTTAGATAAATCACATGGTATAGGGATTATTGTTCTAAGTTTGTTTTTAATTGTCATTTCTTTGGAAATGTATTTTTGTGCACTGTGAGTTAGGTGTCCCTAGCTCGGGAGGGTAGATCATCCCCCTTAGTGCATTGTGTTTTCTGGATTCACCAGAGGGTGGGATCCAGTGGTGGCAGCGTAATAGTGTCCTGTACATTTGTCCCCCGCCCTGCGCCCAGAGTTGGTACCTGTGTCACGTGGTGGTCAGGTTGAGGAATCAGGGGTGGTAGAAACTGCCTTACCAGTCCGAGGGGAGGGTTGTGTGTGGATGAGTGGTGAGTGGCACTAGGCAAGTGAGTGTGAGTTCTCTGGGTTAGAGAGCTTGCTGAATCTTTTTGTGAATTGTGTACTCCTGTTAAACTCAGACCCCTAGATTCCCTGTGTGATCTTTTCTCTAGAACGTCTGCCAGAATGGAGCCTGCTTTTGATCTCAGTGATCTAGTTTATTACAGTATGCAGGAGTTGGAAAGGTTCTGTAGAGAAAGAAACATAGGGGTGAGAGAGTCATACACTGTGTACGAATTGAGGAACTACATGATTGGATGGCAAGCAGATGAATGGAAACCTGAGCGCAGTGGTAGTTTTCTAGATTCCCCAGTGAGGGTGGAGTCCAGGGGGGGCAGCAATATAAAGTGCAGTATAGAGAGTCCCAGTCCCAGTTCCCCGAGTGTGGTACCTTGTTCCCGAGAAGAGGAATGTAGGTTGAAGTTCAGGGGCAGTAAGAAGCTGTCTCACCAGTCTTGGGAGGAGGCTGTGGAGGAATGTCATGATGCCCTGGTGGACTGGTTGGTGTTTAACCCGGAGCAGGATTTGGATGGAGTACTAAATATGATTATCAAGGAGCAGATGCTCAGTAGTTGTTCTCCAGGGTTGCGCCAACACCTGTTGAGGTATACTCTTTTTGTCCATTTGAACTTGCAGAGGAAGCAGACCGCTGGGAAAGGGCCAGAGGTTCTCTAGTGTCATTAGTGAGTGATTCCAACAATAGTGGGTCAGAGATCCTCCAGCCCAGCGTGGTGGAGGAGGCTCAGTGTAGCCCAGCTAGGTCCCAGGATAGCGAGGAGGGTGTAGGGGCTCACTGCCTGGCTCAGTGGAGCAGGAGTGAGGGGGTGACCGAGGGTCCCCAGACGCCCGAAACCCTGCCTCAGGACTTGGATGGTTTCATGAGGGAACACCAAGTTGGGGACCTAGGCTGTCCTGTTAGTCCACTTGAGGAAGATCTCTTAGTGAGTGGAGGACCTGGAGCGCCTGTAAACAGGGCTCCTGTGGTTCTGGAGTCTGGCAGTACCGCTCCGGTAGGGAGGGTACAGGAGTCCAGCGTGAGTGATTGGGGGATGAGTTCCCCAGTGGAAGAGCCGGTGGGCCAGGGACTTCCCAGTTGGGCTAGGATCCCGTGTAGTGACCAGGGTGACACCACTTCTGTTCTGGGGGATCTCCGCGCACTGTCAGGTGGACAGGGGACGGGAGATCAGCGCCAGTCAGACAGTCGCTCGACATATGTGTCATTTGATAGCCTCAGGGGGAGGGAGTGTAAGTCCCCCAAAGTCCTGGAGTGCCAGGCGATTATTCCACCAAAGGTTCTAGGCCGGAGGTTGGAAGGCCAGGTTCGGGATCAGCCTGACCTGAAGGGAGGGACGTCTGTAATCAGCGTCCCGACCGGTTCTTCTTCCAGAGGTACCGCCCCAGTGGGTAGGGAGCAGGGCTCTGGAAAGGGGTGCAGAGGGTGGGAGAGCCCACCTCTGCCCCCGGTACAACCTGAGGGGTTAAACCCTGGGTTGGAATGGCGTTCTAGGTGTACCCCTCGCCAGAGGAGGAGGAACCCTAGGAGAAGAGGTAGGGGGAGGAGAGCCTTCCCTGAGACTCCTGGTCCGCCTGAGGGTGTAGACCCTAGGCTGGAGAACCAGTGGCAGTCTAGTCCTGTCTTTCAGAGAGGAAGAGTGGAGAATGGCCGCTATGTGCCAGGGGTTACTACCCCCCACTCTGTGATTAGGCAAAGACCGGTGGCACCTGGGTGGCCTAGGGCCTGGTCTTGGCCGCGGACAGCTTGGGAGTACCAGTGGGGTAGCCCAGTTGGTCCAGACAGTAGTGTTAGAAAGAATTCCATGGGTTCACCGTGGCGTAGAACCGGAGGGTGTCCCTGCAGTTGCGGGCCCGCGTCTGTGTTCTATCGCCCCAAGCAGGGAAGTCCATCACGGTGGTGATTGGGCTGCCCTGCGTTTTGGCTGGAAGGGGGTTGTGTTGGACTTGGCCCTTCTGGCAGGTTCACCCCTGAACTTTTTTGCTTTTTACTGATGACTTGGTGTGGTGATTTTTTGGTTTCTGAGCACTTTCCCTGTGTCCCAGGGTAAAGTGCGTGCGTGCTCTGAGTGCATGTGGTGAGATAGGCCTGCCCTCCCATAGGAATGCATGGGGAATGTATGTGTCCCTAGTAGTTCCTGATGCGTGGGGTGTGCAGGCTCGAGTTTGGTATGTGCGGAATCACCTTGTTAAGGACACGTAAGCTTTAGTCCAAGGAAGCTGATGCTGCGTGACTAGGCAGAAGCTTCCTCCCTTGCCTGAGGCCAATCATGCTATACTGGTTCTTGTGTTCGTTGGCCTGATCACGATTAGGAGGGCACCCACACCTCCCCCCAATACAAGGGGGGCCCACAACGGTCCCTGAAGACTTTCTCTGCCAGCCTTTCAATGGCGGTTCAACCGCCACGGAAAGGCTATCTTCCATCGACATCATAATTGTGCTGGCAGAGTCTTCGCCGCCATTGTGAGCATGCTGACCGCTCCGCCTGGCAATCGTGATGATTGCTACCAGCTGAAAAGCGGCGGATGGCGGTACCCACCACCATCATAATGTGGTTGAGAATAAATCTCATGACGATGGCGGAACGATCGCCACCGCCGGCCCGGCAGTGGCTATTTTTCCTCCATCGTAATGAGCCCCTAAGTTCTAATCAAGAATGTTTCGAAACTTCCCATTTCTATTTGAATGGAAATTAGTTTGAATTAAATATTTAGAATTGGCATTTTATTCGACTGTCTTTCTTTACATAACCACACCCTCAACTATCACCCTAGCCCTTACCATCACCCTAATATTTACCCTAAACTAATCCAACCGTAATTTTAACTACATCCCTCTCCCTAACGCAAACCCTAATTGTACCTCCAGACTCAAACTATTATGCCATCCCAATCCTATTCTGCATTTTTCTTTATTTTTTTTTGTGTAGCATGATAAGGACCCTTTACTAGGGACTACGTTGGAAAAAATTGTGTAAAATCAGGTAAGATGGAAGGAAACAGGAAATGCATCATACATAGTAGACATTGCCAATATTTCACAAACAGTTTCCACAAAGGAAAAGTAGAGAATCGTTAAAGTAATACAAAGATTTCATTTGTATATGCTAGTAAGATGTAGGACCAGCAGGTGGCTAGAAGATGGCTCTGTAGGTTAGTCTTGCTCACTCTAAGGAAGGCTGTCAGGCATATCATGGTTGGTAATGAGTTCCAAATTTATGGGGTGTTACCTGAGAATGGGCACTGCATAGTACACCTTTTCCTATATTAAGGGATAGCTCTCAACCCTTACAGTAACCCTTAATCACACCCTCGCAGTGTATACCTTCAAAACTCTAAATTTCACTGTAACCCTATGTTGGACTTGGCCCTTCTGGCAGGTTCACCCCTGAACTTTTTTGCTTTTTACTGATGACTTGGTGTGGTGATTTTTTGGTTTCTGCGCACTTTCCCTGTGTCCCAGGGTAAAGTGCGTGCGTGCTCTGAGTGCATGTGGTGAGATAGGCCTGCCCTCCCATAGGAATGCATGGGGAATGTATGTGTCCCTAGTAGTTCCTGATGCGTGGGGTGTGCAGGCCCGAGTTTGGTATGTGCGGACTCGTGGGAGTGAATGCTGCGCGATGATGTGTGCGGCGTGCATGTACCTAGTGTGGAAGTGCCACTTCTAGAAGTGGGCACTTCTGTGTGCAGTGTGTCTGTCGCGTGATTGGCTGGTCATGTCATGTGACGGGCTAGGGATTCCCCAGAGTCAGGATGAGTCACCCAGTGGTGAATGGGGAGATCAGCAGCTAGATCGGTGGGAGGAGTACACCTGGGTCCTGAATAGGACAGGGTTTTCCACACACAATGCTGGCCCCGCCCCCTGCGGTGTGACTGACAACCCTAGCCCTGCCAATGAATAGAGTGAGGGGCTGAGCACATCAAGGGTGCTCCCCAACCAGCTGCGACTGGTTTTCCCCCTCACCCTGAACCCAGAACAAAGGGGTTTGCTGTATAAAAATGGGGCTGTGTCCCCACATAAACTGTTCTCTGCCAGGATCTTACCTGAGGGAGGCTGCTGCTGCTGCTGGACCAGAGGACCGCCACTTGGACTACCTCCCTGCCTGGAGGCCCAGTGAGCTGGCTCTGGGCCTAGCCTTGCCCCCCACCCCTGCCCTGCTGCATGCAGGGAAGGACTTTGCTGGACTTTTGTGGCTACTGGCACCCCTAAGCGCCTGGGAGCGCTTTTATCTTGCAAATAGCGCTAGGAGCGCTTTTTATGGTACCCCCAGCGCTTCCAGAGCGCTTTTCCTTTGGCCGTAGCGCTAGGAGCGCTTTATTTGGGGAAGCCGGTGCCCACCCGGCGTTTGACCCGTCTTTGCGGATTTTAAAGCCTCCTGGCAGGTGCCCACCCTGCCAGGGACATTGCCACTCGTTGGCGGGTGCCCACCCCGCTTATTTGATCATTTACGTTGCGGGTGCCCACCCCGTTTATTTCCCCTACGTCGCGGGTGCCCACCCCGCGACGTGAAACTGTTGCCGCGATCTAAAAATCACCGCTGCAGCCCGGGCCGGGACAGACAGGAAGTCAGGCGTCCCCTGGGGGCGTGCCGCGGGACGGAAGCCTCGTTCTGGAATCAGGAAGCGGACGGGAGCCTACCCCGCGCTCCTGTGAAGTGCTGAAGTGCCCGGGTGAAGCCAGGACGTCGTGGGAGGAAGCGGGCGGGAGCCTACCCCGCGCTTCCCCCAGGAGAGAAGGACGAGACTGCCCCGCCGCGAGAGGAGTGCTGCCGGTCCCGTGGAGCCGACGGCGGGAAGCGGAGGCAACGCAGGAGTCCCCCGAGAGCAGCCCAGTAAGTACAAGAGGGCTGGGGGACTCTGCGCATGTGGTGGGAGTGCGGGGGCAGTAATCTCTCGAGTCCCTGAGAGGGACTCCCCCGTTGGAGGCAGTGTAGTTTCGTCTAAGAGCTCAGGGTAGCTCCAACGAACGGGGGCATTTCTCTTTCGAGCCCATGAGGCTCCAACGATCTCGGGGGCATTTTAGTGTTAAGAGCCCCGTGGCTCCAACGTCGGGGGCCATATTTAAATAGAGCCCTGAGAGGCTCTAGGGGGCATTTTGTGTGATTAGAGAGCCCACGTGCCAGGGGCGCATTTCTTTGTTCAAGAGCCTAGTAGGCTCCCACGCCGTTAGGGGGCATTCTCCTCGTAGAGCCTCGGTGGCTCCAGTACTATATATTGGTTGGAGAAGGCACAGTGGGGCCCACGCTCCTTTTCCCAGCTGCCCAGCACTTAGTGGGCAGCTGCAACGTTTAGGCTGTACATTGTGCGCCTGGCTTGCGCAGCCTGCGCAGTCGCGCCCTGGCATTCTTGGATATTGGTCATTTCTACACCCCTGAGAGGCCAGTTGGCCTGGGGACAGTTCTGCTGTGTTGCGCCCTCCCCTAGGGCACCTGGTGATTTTCATATATGTACTTTTGCGCCTGCGCAATGTCTTCATGATATTTTCCTTCCTAAACTGTGTTGATGCATTGGAGATTGTTTTACTAGTGGTAATTATGCTAGTGTGTTCATGTTTACCTGCGCAAGATTTTCCTAAGGTGGTTAGGGTTGCGTAGGAGGTACTTACCTGTTACCAGTGGGTACTGGTTGTGCGCTATATCTTCTAATTGTGTGCGACAGTAATTTTAGATCCTATGTCCTGAAAGTATTATTTCTACCAAGTGCTAATTCCTGACAGTGGTCCATGTGGCCCTGTCCCCTGTATATATAATCCCTTGTAAATTCTGCCCGTGCCTGTTGGCACATTGTAAAGTGTGTGTTTTTATCTAATGTGTTGTGTATAATACAAAGGCTATTTTTATAGAATACCTTGTGTGGAGTTTCCTTTGTGGTGGGCCTTGGGTGTTGTTGCTGGGTGCGCGCGCAAACGCTTTACACATTGCCTCCGGGATAAGCCTGTCTGCTCGTGCCAAGCTACCAAGGGGGTGAGCAGGGGTTATCTTTGGCGTGTAACTTCCTTGCCCTGACTAGAGTGGTGGTTTCTGCCTGACTTTGGCGCAAGCCTTAGCCAACCAGAAATCCCATTTCTAACATTGGTGATCAGCGGTGGGATTTGGACTTGCGTTTGCGCTGTACCGCAGCGGCAACTGGCCACACTACAAAACTCTGCATTTAGATAAATCACATGGTATAGGGATTATTGTTCTAAGTTTGTTTTTAATTGTCATTTCTTTGGAAATGTGTTTTTGTGCACTGTGAGTTAGGTGTCCCTAGCTCGGGAGGGTAGATCATCCCCCTTAGTGCATTGTGTTTTCTGGATTCACCAGAGGGTGGGATCCAGTGGTGGCAGCGTAATAGTGTCCTGTACATTTGTCCCCCGCCCTGCGCCCAGAGTTGGTACCTGTGTCACGTGGTGGTCAGGTTGAGGAATCAGGGGTGGTAGAAACTGCCTTACCAGTCCGAGGGGAGGGTTGTGTGTGGATGAGTGGTGAGTGGCACTAGGCAAGTGAGTGTGAGTTCTCTGGGTTAGAGAGCTTGCTGAATCTTTTTGTGAAATGTGTACTCCTGTTAAACTCAGACCCCTAGGTTCCCTGTGTGATCTTTTCTCTAGAACGTCTGCCAGAATGGAGCCTGCTTTTGATCTCAGTGATCTAGTTTATTACAGTATGCAGGAGTTGGAAAGGTTCTGTAGAGAAAGAAACATAGGGGTGAGAGAGTCAGACACTGTGTACGAATTGAGGAACTACATGATTGGATGGCAAGCAGATGAATGGAAACCTGAGCGCAGTGGTAGTTTTCTGGATTCCCCAGTGAGGGTGGAGTCCAGGGGGGGGCAGCAATATAAAGTGCAGTATAGAGAGTCCCAGTCCCAGTTCCCCGAGTGTGGTACCTTGTTCCCGAGAGGAGGAATGTAGGTTGAAGTTCAGGGGCAGTAAGAAGCTGTCTCACCAGTCTTGGGAGGAGGCTGTGGAGGAATGTCATGATGCCCTGGTGGACTGGTTGGTGTTTAACCCGGAGCAGGATTTGGATGGAGTACTAAATATGATTATCAAGGAGCAGATGCTCAGTAGTTGTTCTCCAGGGTTGCGCCAACACCTGTTGAGGTATACTCTTTTTGTCCATTTGAACTTGCAGAGGAAGCAGACCGCTGGGAAAGGGCCAGAGGTTCTCTAGTGTCATTAGTGAGTGATTCCAACAATAGTGGGTCAGAGATCCTCCAGCCCAGCGTGGTGGAGGAGGCTCAGTGTAGCCCAGCTAGGTCCCAGGATAGCGAGGAGGGTGTAGGGGCTCACTGCCTGGCTCAGTGGAGCAGGAGTGAGGGGGTGACCGAGGGTCCCCAGACGCCCGAAACCCTGCCTCAGGACTTGGATGGTTTCATGAGGGAACACCAAGTTGGGGACCTAGGCTGTCCTGTTAGTCCACTTGAGGAAGATCTCTTAGTGAGTGGAGGACCTGGAGCGCCTGTAAACAGGGCTCCTGTGGTTCTGGAGTCTGGCAGTACCGCTCCGGTAGGGAGGGTACAGGAGTCCAGCGTGAGTGATTGGGGGATGAGTTCCCCAGTGGAAGAGCCGGTGGGCCAGGTACTTCCCAGTTGGGCTAGGATCCCGTGTAGTGACCAGGGTGACACCACTTCTGTTCTGGGGGATCTCCGCGTACTGTCAGGTGGACAGGGGACGGGAGATCAGCGCCAGTCAGACAGTCGCTCGACATATGTGTCATTTGATAGCCTCAGGGGGAGGGAGTGTAAGTCCCCCAAAGTCCTGGAGTGCCAGGCGATTATTCCACCAAAGGTTCTAGGCCGGAGGTTGGAAGGCCAGGTTCGGGATCAGCCTGACCTGAAGGGTGGGACGTCTGTAATCAGCGTCCCGACCGGTTCTTCTTCCAGAGGTACCGCCCCAGTTGGTAGGGAGCAGGGCTCTGGAAAGGGGTGCAGAGGGTGGGAGAGCCCACCTCTGCCCCCGGTACAACCTGAGGGGTTAAACCTTGGGTTGGAATGGCGTTCTAGGTGTACCCCTCGCCAGAGGAGGAGGAACCCTAGGAGAAGAGGTAGGGGGAGGAGAGCCTTCCCTGAGACTCCTGGTCCGCCTGAGGGTGTAGACCCTAGGCTGGAGAACCAGTGGCAGTCTAGTCCTGTCTTTCAGAGAGGAAGAGTGGAGAATGGCCGCTATGTGCCAGGGGTTACTACCCCCCACTCTGTGATTAGGCAAAGACCAGTGGCACCTGGGTGGCCTAGGGCCTGGTCTTGGCCGCGGACAGCTTGGGAGTACCAGTGGGGTAGCCCAGTTGGTCCAGACAGTAGTGTTAGAAAGAACTCCATGGGTTCACCGTGGCGTAGAACCGGAGGGTGTCCCTGCAGTTGCGGGCCCGCGTCCGTGTTCTATCGCCCCAAGCAGGGAAGTCCATCACGGTGGTGATTGGGCTGCCCTGCGTTTTGGCTGGAAGGGGGTTGTGTTGGACTTGGCCCTTCTGGCAGGTTCACCCCTGAACTTTTTTGCTTTTTACTGATGACTTGGGGTGGTGATTTTTTGATTTCTGCGCACTTTCCCTGTGTCCCAGGGTAAAGTGCGTGCGTGCTCTGAGTGCATGTGGTGAGATAGGCCTGCCCTCCCATAGGAATGCATGGGGAATGTATGTGTCCCTAGTAGTTCCTGATGCGTGGGGTGTGCAGGCCCGAGTTTGGTATGTGCGGAATCACCTTGTTAAGGACACGTAAGCTTTAGTCCAAGGAAGCTGATGCTGCGTGACTAGGCAGAAGCTTCCTCCCTTGCCTGAGGCCAATCATGCTATACTGGTTCTTGTGTTCGTTGGCCTGATCACGATTAGGAGGGCACCCACACCTCCCCCCAATACAAGGGGGGCCCACAACGGTCCCTGAAGACATTCTCTGCCAGCCTTTCAATGGCGGTTCAACCGCCACGGAAAGGCTATCTTCCATCGACATCATAATTGTGCTGGCAGAGTCTTCGCCGCCATTGTGAGCATGCTGACCGCTCCGCCTGGCAATCGTGATGATTGCTACCAGCTGAAAAGCGGCGGATGGCGGTACCCACCACCATCATAATGTGGTTGAGAATAAATCTCATGACGATGGCGGAACGATCGCCACCGCCGGCCCGGCAGTGGCTATTTTTCCTCCATCGTAATGAGCCCCTAAGTTCTAATCAAGAATGTTTCGAAACTTCCCATTTCTATTTGAATGGAAATTAGTTTGAATTAAATATTTAGAATTGGCATTTTATTCGACTGTCTTTCTTTACATAACCACACCCTCAACTATCACCCTAGCCCTTACCATCACCCTAATATTTACCCTAAACTAATCCAACCGTAATTTTAACTACATCCCTCTCCCTAACGCAAACCCTAATTGTACCTCCAGACTCAAACTATTATGCCATCCCAATCCTATTCTGCATTTTTCTTTATTTTTTTTTGTGTAGCATGATAAGGACCCTTTACTAGGGACTACGTTGGAAAAAATTGTGTAAAATCAGGTAAGATGGAAGGAAACAGGAAATGCATCATACATAGTAGACATTGCCAATATTTCACAAACAGTTTCCACAAAGGAAAAGTAGAGAATCGTTAAAGTAATACAAAGATTTCATTTGTATATGCTAGTAAGATGTAGGACCAGCAGGTGGCTAGAAGATGGCTCTGTAGGTTAGTCTTGCTCACTCTAAGGAAGGCTGTCAGGCATATCATGGTTGGTAATGAGTTCCAAATTTATGGGGTGTTACCTGAGAATGGGCACTGCATAGTACACCTTTTCCTATATTAAGGGATAGCTCTCAACCCTTACAGTAACCCTAAATCACACCCTCGCAGTGTATACCTTCAAAACTCTAAATTTCACTGTAACCCTATGTTGGACTTGGCCCTTCTGGCAGGTTCACCCCTGAACTTTTTTGCTTTTTACTGATGACTTGGTGTGGTGATTTTTTGGTTTCTGCGCACTTTCCCTGTGTCCCAGGGTAAAGTGCGTGCGTGCTCTGAGTGCATGTGGTGAGATAGGCCTGCCCTCCCATAGGAATGCATGGGGAATGTATGTGTCCCTAGTAGTTCCTGATGCGTGGGGTGTGCAGGCCCGAGTTTGGTATGTGCGGACTCGTGGGAGTGAATGCTGCGCGATGATGTGTGCGGCATGCATGTACCTAGTGTGGAAGTGCCACTTCTAGAAGTGGGCACTTCTGTGTGCAGTGTGTCTGTCGCGTGATTGGCTGGTCATGTCATGTGACGGGCTAGGGATTCCCCAGAGTCAGGATGAGTCACCCAGTGGTGAATGGGGAGATCAGCAGCTAGATCGGTGGGAGGAGTACACCTGGGTCCTGAATAGGACAGGGTTTTCCACACACAATGCTGGCCCCGCCCCCTGCGGTGTGACTGACGACCCTAGCCCTGCCAATGAATAGAGTGAGGGGCTGAGCACATCAAGGGTGCTCTCCAACCAGCTGCGACTGGTTTTCCCCCTCACCCTGAACCCAGAACAAAGGGGTTTGCTGTATAAAAATGGGGCTGTGTCCCCACAGAAACTGTTCTCTGCCAGGATCTTACCTGAGGGGGGCTGCTGCTGCTGCTGGACCAGAGGACCGCCACTTGGACTACCTCCCTGCCTGGAGGCCCAGTGAGCTGGCTCTGGGCCTAGCCTTGCCCCCCACCCCTGCCCTGCTGCATGCAGGGAAGGACTTTGCTGGACTTTTGTGGCTACTGGCACCCCTAAGCGCCTGGGAGCGCTTTTATCTTGCAAATAGCGCTAGGAGCGCTTTTTATGGTACCCCCAGCGCTTCCAGAGCGCTTTTCCTTTGGCCGTAGCGCTAGGAGCGCTTTATTTGGGGAAGCCGGTGCCCACCCGGCGTTTGACCCGTCTTTGCGGATTTTAAAGCCTCCTGGCAGGTGCCCACCCTGCCAGGGACATTGCCACTCGTTGGCGGGTACCCACCCCGCCTATTTGATCATTTACGTTGCGGGTGCCCATCCCGTTTATTTCCCCTACGTCGCGGGTGCCCACCCCGCGACGTGAAACTGTTGCCGCGATCTAAAAATCACCGCTGCAGCCCGGGCCGGGACAGACAGGAAGTCAGGCGTCCCCTGGGGGCGTGCCGCGGGACGGAAGCCTCGTTCTGGAATCAGGAAGCGGACGGGAGCCTACCCCGCGCTCCTGTGAAGTGCTGAAGTGCCCGGGTGAAGCCAGGACGTCGTGGGAGGAAGCGGGCGGGAGCCTACCCCGCGCTTCCCCCAGGAGAGAAGGACGAGACTGCCCCGCCGCGAGAGGAGTGCTGCCGGTCCCGTGGAGCCGACGGCGGGAAGCGGAGGCAACGCAGGAGTCCCCCGAGAGCAGCCCAGTAAGTACAAGAGGGCTGGGGGACTCCGCGCATGTGGTGGGAGTGCGGGGGCAGTAATCTCTCGAGTCCCTGAGAGGGACTCCCCCGTTGGAGGCAGTGTAGTTTCGTCTAAGAGCTCAGGGTAGCTCCAACGAACGGGGGCATTTCTCTTTCGAGCCCATGAGGCTCCAACGATCACGGGGGCATTTTAGTGTTAAGAGCCCCGTGGCTCCAACGTCGGGGGCCATATTTAAATAGAGCCCTGAGAGGCTCTAGGGGGCATTTTGTGTGATTAGAGAGCCCACGTGCCAGGGGCGCATTTCTTTGTTCAAGAGCCTAGTAGGCTCCCACGCCGTTAGGGGGCATTCTCCTCGTAGAGCCTCGGTGGCTCCAGTACTATATATTGGTTGGAGAAGGCACAGTGGGGCCCACGCTCCTTTTCCCAGCTGCCCAGCACTTAGTGGGCAGCTGCAACGTTTAGGCTGTACATTGTGCGCCTGGCTTGCGCAGCCTGCGCAGTCGTGCCCTGGCATTCTTGGATATTGGTCATTTCTACACCCCTGAGAGGCCAGTTGGCCTGGGGACAGTTCTGCTGTGTTGCGCCCTCCCCTAGGGCACCTGGTGATTTTCATATATGTACTTTTCCGCCTGCGCAATGTCTTCATGATATTTACCTTCCTAAACTGTGTTGATGCATTGGAGATTATTTTACTAGTGGTAATTATGCTAGCGTGTTCATGTTTACCTGCGCAAGATTTTCCTAAGGTGGTTAGGGTTGCGTAGGAGGTACTTACCTGTTACCAGTGGGTACTGGTTGTGCGCTATATCTTCTAATTGTGTGCGACAGTAATTTTAGATCCTATGTCCTGAAAGTATTATTTCTACCAAGTGCTAATTCCTGACAGTGGTCCATGTGGCCCTGTCCCCTGTATATATAATCCCTTGTAAATTCTGCCCGTGCCTGTTGGCACATTGTAAAGTGTGTGTTTTTATCTAATGTGTTGTGTATAATACAAAGGCTATTTTTATAGAATACCTTGTGTGGAGTTTCCTTTGTGGTGGGCCTTGGGTGTTGTTGCTGGTTGCGCGCGCAAACGCTTTACACATTGCCTCCGGGATAAGCCTGTCTGCTCGTGCCAAGCTACCAAGGGGGTGAGCAGGGGTTATCTTTGGCGTGTAACTTCCTTGCCCTGACTATAGTGGTGGTTTCTGCTTGACTTTGGCTCAAGCTTTAGCCAACCAGAAATCCCATTTCTAACATTGGTGATCAGCGGTGGGATTTGGACTTGCGTTTGCGCTGTACCGCAGCGGCAACTGGCCACACTACAAAACTCTGCATTTAGATAAATCACATGGTATAGGGATTATTGTTCTAAGTTTGTTTTTAATTGTCATTTCTTTGGAAATGTGTTTTTGTGCACTGTGAGTTAGGTGTCCCTAGCTCGGGAGGGTAGATCATCCCCCTTAGTGCATTGTGTTTTCTGGATTCACCAGAGGGTGGGATCCAGTGGTGGTAGCGTAATAGTGTCCTGTACATTTGTCCCCCGCCCTGCGCCCAGAGTTGGTACCTGTGTCACGTGGTGGTCAGGTTGAGGAATCAGGGGTGGTAGAAACTGCCTTACCAGTCCGAGGGGAGGGTTGTGTGTGGATGAGTGGTGAGTGGCACTAGGCAAGTGAGTGTGAGTTCTCTGGGTTAGAGAGCTTGCTGAATCTTTTTGTGAAATGTGTACTCCTGTTAAACTCAGACCCCTAGGTTCCCTGTGTGATCTTTTCTCTAGAACGTCTGCCAGAATGGAGCCTGCTTTTGATCTCAGTGATCTAGTTTATTACAGTATGCAGGAGTTGGAAAGGTTCTGTAGAGAAAGAAACATAGGGGTGAGAGAGTCAGACACTGTGTACGAATTGAGGAACTACATGATTGGATGGCAAGCAGATGAATGGAAACCTGAGCGCAGTGGTAGTTTTCTGGATTCCCCAGTGAGGGTGGAGTCCAGGGGGGGGCAGCAATATAAAGTGCAGTATGGAGAGTCCCAGTCCCAGTTCCCCGAGTGTGGTACCTTGTTCCCGAGAGGAGGAATGTAGGTTGAAGTTCAGGGGCAGTAAGAAGCTGTCTCACCAGTCTTGGGAGGAGGCTGTGGAGGAATGTCATGATGCCCTGGTGGACTGGTTGGTGTTTAACCCGGAGCAGGATTTGGATGGAGTACTAAATATGATTATCAAGGAGCAGATGCTCAGTAGTTGTTCTCCAGGGTTGCGCCAACACCTGTTGAGGTATACTCTTTTTGTCCATTTGAACTTGCAGAGGAAGCAGACCGCTGGGAAAGGGCCAGAGGTTCTCTAGTGTCATTAGTGAGTGATTCCAACAATAGTGGGTCAGAGATCCTCCAGCCCAGCGTGGTGGAGGAGGCTCAGTGTAGCCCAGCTAGGTCCCAGGATAGCGAGGAGGGTGTAGGGGCTCACTGCCTGGCTCAGTGGAGCAGGAGTGAGGGGGTGACCGAGGGTCCCCAGACGCCCGAAACCCTGCCTCAGGACTTGGATGGTTTCATGAGGGAACACCAAGTTGGGGACCTAGGCTGTCCTGTTAGTCCACTTGAGGAAGATCTCTTAGTGAGTGGAGGACCTGGAGCGCCTGTAAACAGGGCTCCTGTGGTTCTGGAGTCTGGCAGTACCGCTCCGGTAGGGAGGGTACAGGAGTCCAGCGTGAGTGATTGGGGGATGAGTTCCCCAGTGGAAGAGCCGGTGGGCCAGGGACTTCCCAGTTGGGCTAGGATCCCGTGTAGTGACCAGGGTGACACCACTTCTGTTCTGGGGGATCTCCGCGCACTGTCAGGTGGACAGGGGACGGGAGATCAGCGCCAGTCAGACAGTCGCTCGACATATGTGTCATTTGATAGCCTCAGGGGGAGGGAGTGTAAGTCCCCCAAAGTCCTGGAGTGCCAGGCGATTATTCCACCAAAGGTTCTAGGCCGGAGGTTGGAAGGCCAGGTTCGGGATCAGCCTGACCTGAAGGGTGGGACGTCTGTAATCAGCGTCCCGACCGGTTCTTCTTCCAGAGGTACCGCCCCAGTTGGTAGGGAGCAGGGCTCTGGAAAGGGGTGCAGAGGGTGGGAGAGCCCACCTCTGCCCCCGGTACAACCTGAGGGGTTAAACCCTGGATTGGAATGGCGTTCTAGGTGTACCCCTCGCCAGAGGAGGAGGAACCCTAGGAGAAGAGGTAGGGGGAGGAGAGCCTTCCCTGAGACTCCTGGTCCGCCTGAGGGTGTAGACCCTAGGCTGGAGAACCAGTGGCAGTCTAGTCCTGTCTTTCAGAGAGGAAGAGTGGAGAATGGCCGCTATGTGCCAGGGGTTACTACCCCCCACTCTGTGATTAGGCAAAGACCGGTGGCACCTGGGTGGCCTAGGGCCTGGTCTTGGCCGCGGACAGCTTGGGAGTACCAGTGGGGTAGCCCAGTTGGTCCAGACAGTAGTGTTAGAAAGAACTCCATGGGTTCACCGTGGCGTAGAACCGGAGGGTGTCCCTGCAGTTGCGGGCCCGCGTCCGTGTTCTATCGCCCCAAGCAGGGAAGTCCATCACGGTGGTGATTGGGCTGCCCTGCGTTTTGGCTGGAAGGGGGTTGTGTTGGACTTGGCCCTTCTGGCAGGTTCACCCCTGAACTTTTTTGCTTTTTACTGATGACTTGGTGTGGTGATTTTTTGGTTTCTGCGCACTTTCCCTGTGTCCCAGGGTAAAGTGCGTGCGTGCTCTGAGTGCATGTGGTGAGATAGGCCTGCCCTCCCATAGGAATGCATGGGGAATGTATGTGTCCCTAGTAGTTCCTGATGCGTGGGGTGTGCAGGCCCGAGTTTGGTATGTGCGGAATCACCTTGTTAAGGACACGTAAGCTTTAGTCCAAGGAAGCTGATGCTGCGTGACTAGGCAGAAGCTACCTCCCTTGTCTGAGGCCAATCATGCTATACTGGTTCTTGTGTTCGTTGGCCTGATCACGATTAGGAGGGCACCCACACCTCCCCCCAATACAAGGGGGGCCCACAACGGTCCCTGAAGACATTCTCTGCCAGCCTTTCAATGGCGGTTCAACCGCCACGGAAAGGCTATCTTCCATCGACATCATAATTGTGCTGGCAGAGTCTTCGCCGCCATTGTGAGCATGCTGACCGCTCCGCCTGGCAATCGTGATGATTGCTACCAGCGGAAAAGCGGCGGATGGCGGTACCCACCACCATCATAATGTGGTTGAGAATAAATCTCATGACGATGGCGGAACGATCGCCACCGCCGGCCCGGCAGTGGCTATTTTTCCTCCATCGTAATGAGCCCCTAAGTTCTAATCAAGAATGTTTCGAAACTTCCCATTTCTATTTGAATGGAAATTAGTTTGAATTAAATATTTAGAATTGGCATTTTATTCGACTGTCTTTCTTTACATAACCACACCCTCAACTATCACCCTAGCCCTTACCATCACCCTAATATTTACCCTAAACTAATCCAACCGTAATTTTAACTACATCCCTCTCCCTAACGCAAACCCTAATTGTACCTCCAGACTCAAACTATTATGCCATCCCAATCCTATTCTGCATTTTTCTTTATTTTTTTTTGTGTAGCATGATAAGGACCCTTTACTAGGGACTACGTTGGAAAACATTGTGTAAAATCAGGTAAGATGGAAGGAAACAGGAAATGCATCATACATAGTAGACATTGCCAATATTTCACAAACAGTTTCCACAAAGGAAAAGTAGAGAATCGTTAAAGTAATACAAAGATTTCATTTGTATATGCTAGTAAGATGTAGGACCAGCAGGTGGCTAGAAGATGGCTCTGTAGGTTAGTCTTGCTCACTCTAAGGAAGGCTGTCAGGCATATCATGGTTGGTAATGAGTTCCAAATTTATGGGGTGTTACCTGAGAATGGGCACTGCATAGTACACCTTTTCCTATATTAAGGGATAGCTCTCAACCCTTACAGTAACCCTAAATCACACCCTCGCAGTGTATACCTTCAAAACTCTAAATTTCACTGTAACCCTATGTTGGACTTGGCCCTTCTGGCAGGTTCACCCCTGAACTTTTTTGCTTTTTACTGATGACTTGGTGTGGTGATTTTTTGGTTTCTGCGCACTTTCCCTGTGTCCCAGGGTAAAGTGCGTGCGTGCTCTGAGTGCATGTGGTGAGATAGGCCTGCCCTCCCATAGGAATGCATGGGGAATGTATGTGTCCCTAGTAGTTCCTGATGCGTGGGGTGTGCAGGCCCGAGTTTGGTATGTGCGGACTCGTGGGAGTGAATGCTGCGCGATGATGTGTGCGGCGTGCATGTACCTAGTGTGGAAGTGCCACTTCTAGAAGTGGGCACTTCTGTGTGCAGTGTGTCTGTCGCGTGATTGGCTGGTCATGTCATGTGACGGGCTAGGGATTCCCCAGAGTCAGGATGAGTCACCCAGTGGTGAATGGGGAGATCAGCAGCTAGATGGGTGGGAGGAGTACACCTGGGTCCTGAATAGGACAGGGTTTTCCACACACAATGCTGGCCCCGCCCCCTGCGGTGCGACTGACGACCCTAGCCCTGCCAATGAATAGAGTGAGGGGCTGAGCACATCAAGGGTGCTCCCCAACCAGCTGCGACTGGTTTTCCCCCTCACCCTGAACCCAGAACAAAGGGGTTTGCTGTATAAAAATGGGGCTGTGTCCCCACAGAAACTGTTCTCTGCCAGGATCTTACCTGAGGGGGGCTGCTGCTGCTGCTGGACCAGAGGACCGCCACTTGGACTACCTCCCTGCCTGGAGGCCCAGTGAGCTGGCTCTGGGCCTAGCCTTGCCCCCCACCCCTGCCCTGCTGCATGCAGGGAAGGACTTTGCTGGACTTTTGTGGCTACTGGCACCCCTAAGCGCCTGGGAGCGCTTTTATCTTGCAAATAGCGCTAGGAGCGCTTTTTATGGTACCCCCAGCGCTTCCAGAGCGCTTTTCCTTTGGCCGTAGCGCTAGGAGCGCTTTATTTGGGGAAGCCGGTGCCCACCCGGCGTTTGACCCGTCTTTGCGGATTTTAAAGCCTCCTGGCAGTTGCCCACCCTGCCAGGGACATTGCCACTCGTTGGCGGGTGCCCACCCCGCTTATTTGATCATTTACGTTGCGGGTGCCCACCCCGTTTATTTCCCCTACGTCGCGGGTGCCCACCCCGCGACGTGAAACTGTTGCCGCGATCTAAAAATCACCGCTGCAGCCCGGGCCGGGACAGACAGGAAGTCAGGCGTCCCCTGGGGGCGTGCCGCGGGACGGAAGCCTCGTTCTGGAATCAGGAAGCGGACGGGAGCCTACCCCGCGCTCCTGTGAAGTGCTGAAGTGCCCGGGTGAAGCCAGGACGTCGTGGGAGGAAGCGGGCGGGAGCCTACCCCGCGCTTCCCCCAGGAGAGAAGGACGAGACTGCCCCGCCGCGAGAGGAGTGCTGCCGGTCCCGTGGAGCCGACGGCGGGAAGCGGAGGCAACGCAGGAGTCCCCCGAGAGCAGCCCAGTAAGTACAAGAGGGCTGGGGGACTCCGCGCATGTGGTGGGAGTGCGGGGGCAGTAATCTCTCGAGTCCCTGAGAGGGACTCCCCCGTTGGAGGCAGTGTAGTTTCGTCTAAGAGCTCAGGGTAGCTCCAACGAACGGGGGCATTTCTCTTTCGAGCCCATGAGGCTCCAACGATCTCGGGGGCATTTTAGTGTTAAGAGCCCCGTGGCTCCAACGTCGGGGGCCATATTTAAATAGAGCCCTGAGAGGCTCTAGGGGGCATTTTGTGTGATTAGAGAGCCCACGTGCCAGGGGCGCATTTCTTTGTTCAAGAGCCTAGTAGGCTCCCACGCCGTTAGGGGGCATTCTCCTCGTAGAGCCTCGGTGGCTCCAGTACTATATATTGGTTGGAGAAGGCACAGTGGGGCCCACGCTCCTTTTCCCAGCTGCCCAGCACTTAGTGGGCAGCTGCAACATTTAGGCTGTACATTGTGCGCCTGGCTTGCGCAGCCTGCGCAGTTGCGCCCTGGCATTCTTGGATATTGGTCATTTCTACACCCCTGAGAGGCCAGTTGGCCTGGGGACAGTTCTGCTGTGTTGCACCCTCCCCTAGGGCACCTGGTGATTTTCATATATGTACTTTTGCGCCTGCGCAATGTCTTCATGATATTTTCCTTCCTAAACTGTGTTGATGCATTGGAGATTGTTTTACTAGTGGTAATTATGCTAGTGTGTTCATGTTTACGTCCGCAAGATTTTCCTAAGGTGGTTAGGGTTGCGTAGGAGGTACTTACCTGTTACCAGTGGGTACTGGTTGTGCGCTATATCTTCTAATTGTGTGCGACAGTAATTTTAGATCCTATGTCCTGAAAGTATTATTTCTACCAAGTGCTAATTCCTGACAGTGGTCCATGTGGCCCTGTCCCCTGTATATATAATCCCTTGTAAATTCTGCCCGTGCCTGTTGGCACATTGTAAAGTGTGTGTTTTTATCTAATGTGTTGTGTATAATACAAATGCTATTTTTATAGAATACCTTGTGTGGAGTTTCCTTTGTGGTGGGCCTTGGGTGTTGTTGCTGGGTGCGCGTGCAAACGCTTTACACATTGCCTCCGGGATAAGCCTGTCTGCTCGTGCCAAGCTACCAAGGGGGTGAGCAGGGGTTATCTTTGGCGTGTAACTTCCTTGCCCTGACTAGAGTGGTGGTTTCTGCCTGACTTTGGCGCAAGCCTTAGCCAACCAGAAATCCCATTTCTAACATTGGTGATCAGCGGTGGGATTTGGACTTGCGTTTGCGCTGTACCGCAGCGGCAACTGGCCACACTACAAAACTCTGCATTTAGATAAATCACATGGTATAGGGATTATTGTTCTAAGTTTGTTTTTAATTGTCATTTCTTTGGAAATGTGTTTTTGTGCACTGTGAGTTAGGTGTCCCTAGCTCGGGAGGGTAGATCATCCCCCTTAGTGCATTGTGTTTTCTGGATTCACCAGAGGGTGGGATCCAGTGGTGGCAGCGTAATAGTGTCCTGTACATTTGTCCCCCGCCCTGCGCCCAGAGTTGGTACCTGTGTCACGTGGTGGTCAGGTTGAGGAATCAGGGGTGGTAGAAACTGCCTTACCAGTCCGAGGGGAGGGTTGTGTGTGGATGAGTGGTGAGTGGCACTAGGCAAGTGAGTGTGAGTTCTCTGGGTTAGAGAGCTTGCTGAATCTTTTTGTGAATTGTGTACTCCTGTTAAACTCAGACCCCTAGGTTCCCTGTGTGATCTTTTCTCTAGAACGTCTGCCAGAATGGAGCCTGCTTTTGATCTCAGTGATCTAGTTTATTACAGTATGCAGGAGTTGGAAAGGTTCTGTAGAGAAAGAAACATAGGGGTGAGAGAGTCAGACACTGTGTACGAATTGAGGAACTACATGATTGGATGGCAAGCAGATGAATGGAAACCTGAGCGCAGTGGTAGTTTTCTGGATTCCCCAGTGAGGGTGGAGTCCAGGGGGGGCAGCAATATAAAGTGCAGTATAGAGAGTCCCAGTCCCAGTTCCCCGAGTGTGGTACCTTGTTCCCGAGAGGAGGAATGTAGGTTGAAGTTCAGGGGCAGTAAGAAGCTGTCTCACCAGTCTTGGGAGGAGGCTGTGGAGGAATGTCATGATGCCCTGGTGGACTGGTTGGTGTTTAACCTGGAGCAGGATTTGGATGGAGTACTAAATATGATTATCAAGGAGCAGATGCTCAGTAGTTGTTCTCCAGGGTTGCGCCAACACCTGTTGAGGTATACTCTTTTTGTCCATTTGAACTTGCAGAGGAAGCAGACCGCTGGGAAAGGGCCAGAGGTTCTCTAGTGTCATTAGTGAGTGATTCCAACAATAGTGGGTCAGAGATCCTCCAGCCCAGCGTGGTGGAGGAGGCTCAGTGTAGCCCAGCTAGGTCCCAGGTTAGCGAGGAGGGTGTAGGGGCTCACTGCCTGGCTCAGTGGAGCAGGAGTGAGGGGGTGACCGAGGGTCCCCAGACGCCCGAAACCCTGCCTCAGGACTTGGATGGTTTCATGAGGGAACACCAAGTTGGGGACCTAGGCTGTCCTGTTAGTCCACTTGAGGAAGATCTCTTAGTGAGTGGAGGACCTGGAGCGCCTGTAAACAGGGCTCCTATGGTTCTGGAGTCTGGCAGTACCGCTCCGGTAGGGAGGGTACAGGAGTCCAGCGTGAGTGATTGGGGGATGAGTTCCCCAGTGGAAGAGCCGGTGGGCCAGGGACTTCCCAGTTGGGCTAGGATCCCGTGTAGTGACCAGGGTGACACCACCTGTTCTGGGGGATCTCCGCGCACTGTCAGGTGGACAGGGGACGGGAGATCAGCGCCAGTCAGACAGTCGCTCGACATATGTGTCATTTGATAGCCTCAGGGGGAGGGAGTGTAAGTCCCCCAAAGTCCTGGAGTGCCAGGCGATTATTCCACCAAAGGTTCTAGGCCGGAGGTTGGAAGGCCAGGTTCGGGATCAGCCTGACCTGAAGGGTGGGACGTCTGTAATCAGCGTCCCGACCGGTTCTTCTTCCAGAGGTACCGCCCCAGTTGGTAGGGAGCAGGGCTCTGGAAAGGGGTGCAGAGGGTGGGAGAGCCCAACTCTGCCCCCGGTACAACCTGAGGGGTTAAACCCTGGGTTGGAATGGCGTTCTAGGTGTACCCCTCGCCAGAGGAGGAGGAACTCTAGGAGAAGAGGTAGGGGGAGGAGAGCCTTCCCTGAGACTCCTGGTCCGCCTGAGGGTGTAGACCCTAGGCTGGAGAACCAGTGGCAGTCTAGTCCTGTCTTTCAGAGAGGAAGAGTGGAGAATGGCCGCTATGTGCCAGGGGTTACTACCCCCCACTCTGTGATTAGGCAAAGACCGGTGGCACCTGGGTGGCCTAGGGCCTGGTCTTGGCCGCGGACAGCTTGGGAGTACCAGTGGGGTAGCCCAGTTGGTCCAGACAGTAGTGTTAGAAAGAATTCCATGGGTTCACCGTGGCGTAGAACTGGAGGGTGTCCCTGCAGTTGCGGGCCCGCGTCCGTGTTCTATCGCCCCAAGCAGGGAAGTCCATCACGGTGGTGATTGGGCTGCCCTGCGTTTTGGCTGGAAGGGGGTTGTGTTGGACTTGGCCCTTCTGGCAGGTTCACCCCTGAACTTTTTTGCTTTTTACTGATGACTTGGTGTGGTGATTTTTTGGTTTCTGCGCACTTTCCCTGTGTCCCAGGGTAAAGTGCGTGCATGCTCTGAGTGCATGTGGTGAGATAGGCCTGCCCTCCCATAGGAATGCATGGGGAATGTATGTGTCCCTAGTAGTTCCTGATGCGTGGGGTGTGCAGGCCCGAGTTTGGTATGTGCGGACTCGTGGGAGTGAATGCTGCGCGATGATGTGTGCAGCGTGCATGTACCTAGTGTGGAAGTGCCACTTCTAGAAGTGGGCACTTCTGTGTGCAGTGTGTCTATCGCGTGATTGGCTGGTCATGTCATGTGACGGGCTAGGGATTCCCCAGAGTCAGGATGAGTCACCCAGTGGTGAATGGGGAGATCAGCAGCTAGATGGGTGGGAGGAGTACACCTGGGTCCTGAATAGGACAGGGTTTTCCACACACAATGCTGGCCCCGCCCCCTGCGGTGCGACTGACGACCCTAGCCCTGCCAATGAATAGAGTGAGGGGCTGAGCACATCAAGGGTGCTCCCCAACCAGCTGCGACTGGTTTTCCCCCTCACCCTGAACCCAGAACAAAGGGGTTTGCTGTATAAAAATGGGGCTGTGTCCCCACAGAAACTGTTCTCTGCCAGGATCTTACCTAAGGGGGGCTGCTGCTGCTGCTGGACCAGAGGACCGCCACTTGGACTACCTCCCTGCCTGGAGGCCCAGTGAGCTGGCTCTGGGCCTAGCCTTGCCCCCCACCCCTGCCCTGCTGCATGCAGGGAAGGACTTTGCTGGACTTTTGTGGCTACTGGCACCCCTAAGCGCCTGGGAGCGCTTTTATCTTGCAAATAGCGCTAGGAGCGCTTTTTATGGTACCCCCAGCGCTTCCAGAGCGCTTTTCCTTTGGCCGTAGCGCTAGGAGCGCTTTATTTGGGGAAGCCGGTGCCCACCCGGCGTTTGACCCGTCTTTGCGGATTTTAAAGCCTCCTGGCAGGTGCCCACCCTGCCAGGGACATTGCCACTCGTTGGCGGGTGCCCACCCCGCCAATTTGATCTTTTACGTTGCGGGTGCCCACCCCGTTTATTTCCCCTACGTCGCGGGTGCCCACACCGCGACGTGAAACTGTTGCCGCGATCTAAAAATCACCGCTGCAGCCCGGGCCGGGACAGACAGGAAGTCAGGCGTCCCCTGGGGGCGTGCCGCGGGACGGAAGCCTTGTTCTGGAATCAGGAAGTGGACGGGAGCCTACCCCGCGCTCCTGTGAAGTGCTGAAGTGCCCGGGTGAAGCCAGGATGTCGTGGGAGGAAGCGGGCGGGAGCCTACCCCGCCCTTCCCCCAGGAGAGAAGGACGAGACTGCCCCGCCGCGAGAGGAGTGCTGCCGGTCCCGTGGAGCCGACGGCGGGAAGCGGAGGCAACGCAGGAGTCCCCCGAGAGCAGCCCAGTAAGTACAAGAGGGCTGGGGGACTCCGCGCATGTGGTGGGAGTGCGGGGGCAGTAATCTCTCGAGTCCCTGAGAGGGACTCCCCCGTTGGAGGCAGTGTAGTTTCGTCTAAGAGCTCAGGGTAGCTCCAACGAACGGGGGCATTTCTCTTTCGAGCCCATGAGGCTCCAACGATCTCGGGGGCATTTTAGTGTTAAGAGCCCCGTGGCTCCAACGTCGGGGGCCATATTTAAATAGAGCCCTGAGAGGCTCTAGGGGGCATTTTGTGTGATTAGATAGCCCACGTGCCAGGGGCGCATTTCTTTGTTCAAGAGCCTAGTAGGCTCCCACGCCGTTAGGGGGCATTCTCCTCGTAGAGCCTCGGTGGCTCCAGTACTATATATTGGTTGGAGAAGGCACAGTGGGGCCCACGCTCCTTTTCCCAGCTGCCCAGCACTTAGTGGGCAGCTGCAACGTTTAGGCTGTACATTGTGCGCCTGGCTTGCGCAGCCTGCGCAGTCGCGCCCTGGCATTCTTGGATATTGGTCATTTCTACACCCCTGAGAGGCCAGTTGGCCTGGGGACAGTTCTGCTGTGTTGCGCCCTCCCCTAGGGCACCTGGTGATTTTCATATATGTACTTTTGCGCCTGCGCAATGTCTTCATGATATTTTCCTTCCTAAACTGTGTTGATGCATTGGAGATTGTTTTACTAGTGGTAATTATGCTAGTGTGTTCATGTTTCCCTGCGCGAGATTTTCCTAAGGTGGTTAGGGTTGCGTAGGAGGTACTTACCTGTTACCAGTGGGTACTGGTTGTGCGCTATATCTTCTAATTGTGTGCGACAGTAATTTTAGATCCTATGTCCTGAAAGTATTATTTCTACAAAGTGCTAATTCCTGACAGTGGTCCATATGGCCCTGTCCCCTGTATATATAATCCCTTGTAAATTCTGCCCGTGCCTGTTGGCACATTGTAAAGTGTGTGTTTTTATCTAATGTGTTGTGTATAATACAAAGGCTATTTTTATAGAATACCTTGTGTGGAGTTTCCTTTGTGGTGGGCCTTGGGTGTTGTTGCTGGGTGCGCGCGCAAACGCTTTACACATTGCCTCCGGGATAAGCCTGTCTGCTAGTGCCAAGCTACCAAGGGGGTGAGCAGGGGTTATCTTTGGCGTGTAACTTCCTTGCCCTGACTAGAGTGGTGGTTTCTGCCTGACTTTGGCGCAAGCCTTAGCCAACCAGAAATCCCATTTCTAACACCCTATATCTCCATTTAAACTTAAAGTTCTCCAATTATTTACAGTAAAACAGTTTAACTTCAGTATATTTCAATTTAACCTTACTTTCGAAAAGACAATTCATATATTAAGAGTTCATGAATATTATAATATTACATAATTTCATTAACATTTAGAGCACTATATTATTATTCAGATGCTGTAAATGCAGACTAGTCATCGGCCAGGCATATTGTGGTAATGCGCGAATGCTGCCACTGTTGATGTAGACCTCTGCGCCTCATCCATGACAAGCAACGATTCAATGTGGCAAGAGCGCAGCAATTGAAATTGCGTCTTTCTATTCTTTCTTGAAATGATTGACAGCAATTACGTCAGCGAAGGTTAAGGTCATGTTAATTTTATCATCTTTAATTTCTCTAAGAACAAATGTCGATTTATGCACCATTGTTTCACCGTTGATTAGGCTTGTACGTTTCCCTAGTTCATGGTGGTCTTCTTGAATTACTCACTCAGCCCGAAACTGATCTTTTTGCTCTTAAAAGTGTTCTCCTGTGTTTCACTACCTTGCCACAGTAAGGGTTGGATCACATTTCTCGTCTGCTGAGTGGAACAGCTTAGGGGCATATTATCAAGGACGGCGTTAAAATTATCGCCGGTTTAGCGGCAGAAAACTGCCGCTAAAGTGGCGATAATGGGTTTGATAATATGCCCTGGAGAATTTCAATAGAAGCCCATGTTCACAGCAGAACATGGGGGCATATTAACAAGCCAGGCGATAAAATTATCGCCGCTTTAGCGTCAGAAAACTGCCGCTAAAACGGCGATAATGGGCTTGATAATATGCGCTATGGAATTCCAATTGAAACCCATGTTAGATGTGAAGGACATCTAACATGGGCTTCAATTGGAATTCCATAGAGCATATTATCAAGCCCATTATCGCCCTTTTAATGGCAGTTTTCTGATGCTAAAGCGGCGATAATTTTATCGCCTGGCTTGTTAATATGCCCCATGGACTTCTATGGGAATTCTCCAGGGCATAGCATCAAGCTTATTATCGCCACTTTAGCGGCAGTTTTCTGCCGCTAAACCGGCGATAATTTTAACGCTGTCCTTGATAATATGCCCCTTAGTCTGATAACTTTCATGCACTGACTGAGGTTGACAACTTCAGCCTGCTTCCAAATCGCAAAGACGCTTCAACAATGTTGTGGAGGCTGGATTGAGGTGGTGGCAGGAGTGCTGCAGGCTGTGGGCATATGGTGGTATAGCAATGCCTACTTTGACCCTGTTTACCTTTTTTAATTTTTACCACTTCTCTGCCAAGTTATTTGAGCCTTTTTTAAAGTCTAGTGAAGCAGCATCCCCATGGGAGATACTGCTCTGGGTGGACACAAGTGGCCCGGAGCTCCCACTCGCAGAGTTACTGGATGCGGGAACACTGGCTTTGATTTTACCAGATGGATGTGGCAGTGGTCACCTGCTCTAACTTAAAGCAGATGGTAAATAGGAGCGGGAAAGACTCATTATTCAGCCTGGAACAGGGATCCACATGGAGTTTCTACTCAGTAAAACCAGATTCACGTTGTTTCTCATTCTGAACCGAATAGCTCCTCGTTGCTGGGTTTAGGCGCGGGATATTCGCCAGAAAAGGCCCATTGTCAGAACTACATGTATTTAAAGCAAAATGATAGAAAATCCTTTAACACAACTGTGTACATGTCCAAGCACAGGACAAATGAGGACCCTTTAATATATATATTAGGAAAGAGGTGTGGCGCCGCGGCCAGGGCGACTGACTCCGGAATCTGGGGAGCACAGTTCGATCCCCGGCGCTGGAGGCAGCTTAGCCCAGCACCATGTGACTCTGAGCAATAGCTTGCTTAATCTTCCCGACGGCCCCCAGCGCCTAGAGACCCTTACGGGTGATTGTTTGTGCTTTACAAATGTGGATTATATATATGCAAGCTGGGTAATACCTCACTTCTTCAGACTCTCTCTCATCATGTAGAAATGTTTTTCATATATTAGTTAGTTCCCCCTTCTGTTATTACTATTGATGGTGTACTGGGCCTTACAACGTAATCTCTTAGTCAGATCATCAAAGATTTTTCCTTATTGGTCATTTGGGCCTTTGGAAGCTGATGTGAAGCATTGAAAGGGAGAAAACATTAACCTCACATGCATCAATGTTGGCTTTTAAGATGCATTAATTGTGATTATTAAGGAATCGCAATTAAAGAATTGCAAAAGCCTATGCATGTAGAAACCGCAAAAAAAATAGCGATCCCTACACATGCCTTAATTGCGAGTCGCAAATTGCGAGTCGCAATTAAGGAATGAATGGGAATTGCATGCCCATGCACAAAAACAAGGGCATGTGTGTGTGTGTAACATGGGACTTTGAAAAAATGCACTTTGGTGCATTTTTCAAAGAAATCGTAATTTGCCATTACCTTTTATTTGAAGGTAAATTGCAATTCTTAATTGCGAAATCGTAATTTTTTCTTTTTACTTTATTGCATTGTTTTTAAGGAATCGCAAATTGCGATGCCTTACATGCAATCGCAATTAAAGTTATTGCAATTTTGCGATTACTTATATTGCGATTTTTGCATTTGGGATGATGCATCCCAAATGCAAAAATACTGGTTGCAAAGGGGCAAATTCTGAGAATCTGCCCATTTGCAACCGGTTTTTCCTTTGATGCATGTGGCCCTAAGAATACATATTTAACTTGTGAAGTCAATGTGACTCCACAATAAGGCGCATGAATCCATGAATATAGTTGAAGGGTTTTACTTGGATTACTAATCAATCTAATATATATTGAAACCAAAAAATAGGTTAATCAAATGTAGCACTAAAATAAGTACTTTGAAATATCTCAGTAAGTGAAGGCGCAATAGAATAACATCATGAATTGCAATAACCACAATTGCATAGACACAAAATAAAGAAAACAGGTGTTGCATAAAGGAACTTCCCTTCTCTCTTCTAAACATAGATCAGAAATAGGGTCATCTATGAAGAGTATCTAAATGGATAGCATAGAAGAAGGAGTCAGCATAATCAGACTCCAGTAGAAGACTAAAGAAACAAGCATTAGCTTAGCCAATAGGTCTCTCTTTTGGGATCTTGTAAATATTTTGCCAAGCAGCACATTATCCTGGTGCTATAACATCTACAGTTTTTTTAACGTGAAAGCTTTGACACTAATAGACACATTATAGAACTGCGTTGAGAAGTACTTATTTATAGTGTTATTTTTGTACAATCTATAGTCTGAACACACATTTCAGGAAGCGCTTTCCTACGCGATAATGAAGAAAAAGAGAGACACCCATTTCCCTTATGCACTCTGCTTTGAGGTGTAACAATCAATCACAAAAGTGTCACCTAATGCATAAAAATGCACACCAGCAACAACATCACCAACAATAAGTGTCACTAAGTAAAGTTGGGTTGCATGCTTCAATAACTTGCATAGCAATCAGTGTCAACTTAACCCCTTCAGTGCCCCGCCCTTTCCCCCTCCTGTGCCGGCCGTTACATTAGCGGGCGGGGTTCATGACGAGATAGTCTCGTCATGGGCACAGCGCAACCGTGCTCCATGATGAGACTCATGTAAACAGCACTGGTCCTTACCCACCACACTCATGTGTCTATGAAGGTGGTGCCCTAGTTAAGCTGGAACAACATAAAATAGAAGTATATGCCTGCAGGATAAATCTGAATTTTTGGTGAACGCTGAAAGAGCGGCTGCTCTTCTAAAAGGTTCTTTTCTCCGTAATTATGCAAGCCAATACCTGTGTGTCCTTTGTAACTAGCCACCTATGAGCCTCCCTCAACACAGTCCTGCTGGCCTTGCCTGTCTGTCTTCCACCCTCGGGATATGAGGCATCAAGGACCGTGGCATCTGCTGAGACTTTGTTCCACCCTCAGAAGCTCCTAGCATACCTTCCGACAGTGCCACAAAATAAAAAAAATGTAAAAAATATATGTCAGGTTACTGCCTACCCTCTGTCCCTGTCAGCGTCTGCCCTCAGAGTCTGTGAACATGGGCCCTTACAGGAAAGGTTCAACTAAGAATAAACACCCGCCTCCCTGTCTGGCAGAGGCAGCCAGCAGATGAATGTCTGTTAGATGTTTGAGACAGTGTGTCCTTTGTTCTAAAACCATTGAATGAGTTTCTAAGAACATGTTTTATTGAAGCAGAAGCAGCATGACCTAGAAGTGTACGTGTGGCACCTAATGTCTGTGGAGACCGGATTACAGCCAGCAACCCGGACGTGATAAGGGAAGGTGTTGTAAATATGAAAGAGAGAGTAGGAGAGAGACAGAGAAAAAGAGAGTGTGTGTGTATATGTGTGTGTGTGTCAGTTACATGACTTGGTTCAAATCTGAGATAAGAAAGAACTGTTTACACTGGAGCAACTTCGACACGACAAAGAGTGCATGAATAGGGGCCACTGGAGCAACTAGACTGCCAACAATACAATGCGCAACCACATTTGTATGACAGAACAACGCAGGTAAAAACATTGCATACCTTTAAAACACATTTTTTACCTTGCAATTTTTTAGCACGCCATTAACACACATTAGTCTGACTAAGGTAAGTATTAGTAAGGTAAGTGAAAATATAAATATATATATATTTAATTTGTATCTTTTTGGGGGAGACCACCCAAACTCCCATACTTACCTTCAATGCATGGTACAGTCATGCGTAGTAAAGGCCTATATGTGGTTTAAAACCTGCATGTAATAAATGTGTGGTAACGGCACTCAATGTAAAAATTGTGTTGTAAAGACTGTTTCCCATAATCACAAACTATGACATTTCAGTTTCGATGAAAACATAATTGGTGTCCATTGTTAACGCTTCTGAACTGTAGCATTTCCAGCCGTGTGGAGCTTTATGGTTGTCGTACGCAGGGCACACAAGGGAACTCAGAATGTCAGAGTCCTTGAGGTCATTACACAACACAACCGCTTACTGTAGTCTACTGTGCATGAGTTGTACCTCTAATGTGAGTCACGCCATGCCAGACAATCAGATAGTCTTGTGTACAGCACTTCACATGCTAGGCTCTTTGGGTCCACACCTACAATCTTAAAATCTAAACTATGAGTTCCAGAATGCAAACTGATCTCAGCAGAAAAATGTACACATGTTTTTATTAAAAGTGAATTATGCTAGGGGGATTGCTTTTATTAAAGTTTATCGTGAACCTAGTGTCTGTGTGAGTGGATCCTCTTTAACAAAGGAAACATATTGCCTGCACAGTAGTACTGGTGTCATCTGGATATTGCTTTAAAGAGCTTAGCTGCATAGAGGTAGACGTAACTTCAAAGATAGGTATGTAAAGCATTTAAAAACACCAATTCAGTAAATAATTAAGACACAACACACAGTAAAAATTAAACACCACTTTATATACCCAGGAAATATTTTTATCTTTTAAATGACAACAAAATAAAAATAATCCAATGCAGGGAACCTGAGATATCAATTTTTAAAGATTTAGCACTATATAGCACATAGAAAGCTATGGTGCCTATTGAGATATCTAGTCACGCTAGACCGGGACAAAGACAAAGTTTCAGGCTGACCACGATGGAGCCTTGTGCAGCTACCCCACGCGGAAGGACTCGGTCAAAGTTTTCACCTTCTGATTTAGAAACGTTTCTGGAGCTTTTCTTCCCAGGGTCCCTTGAAGCTCTCAGCCAGTCTGGATTTGGTGAGGGTTCGCCGGCTTGCCTTGCGAAGTTTCCAAAACGTACTCCAAGGGTCTGGAAGCTACAAGAGGATCATTGAAAGTTTGGGATTTCAAATCCCACAATCAACTTGGACAAAACCCTTACAAATCTAGTAATCTAGGCTGGGGATTCTTGGTGGTGATGGTCCAAGTGATCTCTGTTAACCCGTAGCTTGCATGAAGTCCAGTCTTTAGATCCATAGAGCTGTAATTCCAGATTATGCAGCAGGTGCAGTCAGTCAGAGTGTAGGGCCTGGTTGGTGCAAATCAAACTTTTCAGCATGGACCCTTCTTCTTCCTTTAGTTTCAAGCAGCAGATCTGAGAGGCACTGCTCCGCTCACATACTTATTCAGTGTTCTCTGGGGTCACACAGGAGGGCACTCTTGTCCAATGAAGTGCAGGACAACACCCCAGAGCATGACCATTTCCTCCAAAGTGTTGCACAATGGTCTTCCAGAAAGCCCTATTTCTTCATAATTCAATATGGCCGAAGTCTCAGCAGAGAGACAAGAGCTGGCTAAACCAACCTACAGAATGGCTCACCTCAATATTCTTCCTCCCCCTGGCATCTGCACATTCCTTTCTTAAGCCTGCCATCTAGCTGGGTTCAAAGAGTATGGGTGTAAATGAAACTGGCTTTTTCTGCCATTTTTTGCAACTCCTCCCCTTGCTCTGGCATTCCTATGTAGCAGAACCTTTTCCTCCCAGAATGGCTCTTTCACCCCATGGGCTACTTATCACCTCATCAAAGCATCCTGGCTAATCCAATTAACGCTGACCAATCAGGAAAGATAACTAGAAGGCTGAATCTTGGCTTACAGGCAAGAAAGTCTTATAATGTACATTTTAGGATAAATTCAACTATAACATATTGTTGAATTTATCAATACCATCCTTGAATGATATTTTCTGTTTTTCCTGGCAAACGTTATTAATTAATAACATCTTGCCATGTTAACATATGTGGCTGGGGATATGCAATGGGGAAAATGACTTGGGCAATTTCTCCAACACCAGGGCTTTAAAATCATCTTTTATTAGAACCCGGCCTATATCTACAGGGAACCCCGCCCCTGGCACACCTAGGGAAGACTTTAGGGGTTCTGAATATGTAAACATATTGCAAATCCTCCCTTCACAGTGCTCCAAGCACAAAAGTCGGTTTTAGGAAGCCTTTTACTACAATGTGGGAAGTGAAATGTGCAATTTCACTAAACCCAAGGCATATGTACCTATTTTATAAGGGTTCTCCTTATAAATACCTGACCCCACCACTGGGACATCTAGGGGAGACCCTGGGGGTGCCTAATATGCCAGAATATTGTAATTTATTAACTGCTCCAAACACCAAAGTCGAGTTTCGGCACAATTTACATGTTAGAAGCAATCCTGCAACACAGGGCTGCTTTTAAACTGACCTCAAGCCTCAGCAGTGCGCACATGCAAGTGCAGAAAAGGCTACTGGCCTCTAAACTGACATGTCCTATTATATACTAGGGGCCTGAAGGTAGTTTTGAACCCCTGTCCTAATATTTACTAGGGCCTTATAGGGGAGGTCATGTCAATCATAGCGGCGCCCTAACCCATAGTGTACCATAGTGTATGTAGGGGTTTTCACTGTATTCTAAGGGGCCAATTCCGATGCGGGCAGAGCCCTCCTGCTCACATTGGAATGTGCCGTTTTGATTCCTTTCCGGTCGTTCCATTCTGATGGGCTCGGTCGGAAAGGAATCTGATTCAGTTTTCTGGATAGCTTTCGAAGGGCTCGGAGAGCCTGTCTGCCATCCAGAACCCCTTCAGTACTCCCCCCGGCTGCCTCCTTCCAGCCGAGGGAGTACAATGGCAGTTTCCCACTGCCTTTTTGTGCCAGTCTTTCTAGCACAAAAAAGGCAGTGGGTAGCTGTCTTTGGGGGTCCCCAGCAGGGCCCCCATGGGTGCAAGGCTGCTGAATGGCGGACTCTGTTGATCCCTGCACCCATTGGCAGGCACCTTGAGGTGCCTGCCATTGGGTGCAGGGATGAACTGCACCCCTGCTCTTTCAGTGAGAGCATGCATTCCATTCAGAATACATGCTCTCATTGAAAGGCATAGGTATGCGACTGAACAGGGTTCGGTCGCATCCTACTCGCAGGTCTGTAACCGACGACAGGAGGTCATTCGGTTACAGTTCCTGGCCAATGTCGGGACTGACTCCAGTCCATCTGACATCGGAATCGGGCCCAAAGTGTGTTTTCAGCATAGCACTGGCTCTGGGCCTGGGACAGTCAGAGTCAGTTACCACCAGTACCAGTCAGCAAAAAATGGGGGTGCCCAGGACACATGATGACTTTGCAACACAGAGGCAGAGAACATCTAAATGCACTTTAGGAGGAGAAGCAAGTGAGTTTTGACTGTATAGGTGCATTTTTATCCAGACGGTGCTGGACAGCATTTTGGAATTAACTGTGTGGAAAGAGATAAAGGTATTGCATATGATCAACACATTTCATTATATTATTTAAATTCATTTGTGTCTGCGGTTCAGGCAGTTTATTAGACTAGCTTAGAATCGGAGGATGATGATGATGCAGCGTGATGATGCTTTAGAGAACCTTTCATGGATAACATGGTAACAGCTTGAGCAGGCTGTGATAGCTAAAGAAAGTTGAGTAAAACAAAATGGCAACCGGAATAAAATGCCAGTGTGACAAAAGGTAAAAAAACAAGCACATGCAGTCATACAGACTGCTTTCAAAATAGAGCCATTGAAAGAAATTGGCTTAGAACAATGAAAAATAAAAATTAAAAATGTTGATGTGAACAATGCTGCTTTAAAAGTAGTGTCTTCTGAATGCTGCTTTAGAGGGCTTTGCATGGATTACATTGTAACAGAGGCAGAGTACATATGACCCACTTTAGGAGGAACAGTAACTGAATTTTTGCACTGCAGGAGCAGTTTTATCCCGTGTGCAGATGACAGCGTTTTCTTGAAATGAAACTTCAATTGAAATGTGAAAAAAATGTTGATCTGAAAATAGTGGCTGTCATCCTTCTTGAACTATGCCAAAAAACCCTCCCCCATCCCTCTGTCCCATTCATTTTTAGGGCTCGCGCACTTCGTTGCAGAACGCAGCAATGTTCGGCAGGCGAGAGCTCTTTTGTCCGGGGTTTGAAAATGGACCCTGGAATCGCACACGCTCGTGCGTGTGCTTTTCCTTTTGGGTTCTGCTATTGGGCTTTGAGTGCGTGTTTTTTTTAAACAGAGCTCGCAATAGGCCAAAGGCGGGCGCATTGCTCTGCCCATGGCCTATTGGTGTCTGTTACGCGCACCAAAGCCCATGTGGTTTCAATTATCGTGCCCAGACACGGGCGCGATAATTGAAAACATGGCTCGCTGTAGCGCGCGCGCGCGCGCACCCCTAGTGGGCGTGGTTTTTAAAAAAAATAGTGCTCGCTTTCAGTGGCGCTAGTTTAATTTTGAAATAAGCAAATACATACCGCGTGGGAGGGAAGTTTGCTGTTGCCTATGGTGTCATTTAAGGAATAAAGTTCAATTCGTTTTAGCATCGCACGCCCTGCGTCTGCTCAGTTCGAGTCCGAATATCAGAAATTCAATCTGGGGATAAGAGCGTCTCCTCTTGCGAGTTCCCGATGCACCATCCACAATTCCTTGCTGGCAGTAACCGGGGTGCCGCAGTGAGAATGAACTCTTTCTTCAGCCGGCCCAGACGCCCTATGAAGAAGCAGAGGAGCATCCACAGCTTTCTTGACAGACGAGTGGATGGCGCACGTGGACACTGAAGAAACATTAGGCTCCGTGTAATAATGAGATCACATGTTACCTCCTATCTTTCCGCCTGGGGCCTCTCTCCGGCCATGCGGGCTTCTGGTACTGTGGCGAGGTTTTTTGATGTTGGTCTTAAGGTCCTGGCCTGGTCTCCGAAAGTCTCACAGTTGCAGTCCAGGCGTTCCCGCTCTGGTGGTAAAGTAAATATTCAGGTCGCTTATGTGTGACATTTCTATGATTTCAGAATTCAGTCTGCCCATAAGTGACATTCTACTGTCAAGTGTGACACTTCAAGTGACACAGTCTTGCGAGCAAATCAAAGCAATGACCATTATGTGAGTGTTTCTCTGTGAGTTTTCAGTTAATTTATACAGACATATCACACAGCAGTAAACGTACACATTAACTAAGACATACACAGTGCTTTAAGTGGGATGGAAAACTGGGGGGGGGTCTCTCAAAGGGGCGTGGTGATGTAATTAAGGGCGTGACTTAAAATACATAGGCTAAAAATCTGTGTTTAGCATAGTGCGCTGCCCGACTGGTATTTTGCTGCTTGTGTCAATGCCTCCATATATATAACAAGAGTAACACTACACCTACCACAAGTCAGGGCTATTAGCTTTATCAATGGTTGTTTGTTGCATAAGACAAATAAGCAACAACTACGGCTTCGTTGTTATAACATTGAAAATGCTTAAGTTCTTAAATGATGAGACTGTGAAAGAACTATAACGAGTCTATTTGACTTACATCAGCGGCAGAAAAGAGTACCATTGCTGCAGAGTTAAGATTTTGTTTTCACCATGATTTTGAGGGCAAAATTAGAGAGCCCAAAAGGGACCAGTCTCAGCAACTGCTTTTTATAACTGCCAAAGACCCGGCCCACTTGAAGCCCTGGACATACCTATTGGTGTTGCGTTGCCAATGATATATCAGCCGGCTTATATTCACAAGTAACAACAATTATTTTGTTAATAATTAGAATTAAAAAGGATTTAATTCTGAAAATATTAGACTTTGAATTGAACAATTCTAGGTCTGTTGAAGAGGTAAGTGGTATTTGAGTGTCTCAATCACTCCTGGTCTCATCTTCACACCATATTCCTCTACAGATTCTCACTCTGTTAGCCTCTTACGTCCTTTTCTTCCTAATATTTTTCTGAAATCCTTCATCTTTATTATCTCACGCAACGTCTTCACCACTCTTTTCACCATCTTTCTCTCTGTACTTCCTTATATCGCACCTTGACCACTCTCCTTCTCTCTCTCTCTCTCTCTCTCTCACACACACACACACACTCTCTCCTCACCTGTAAATACACTATTTTCTTATTATTCATTTTGCGCTGTCAGTACTTTGACAACTGTGTATTTCCTCCACAATTCTATTCGAATGAAAGGCGGGAACACACCTGACCAGAGAAATCAAGACGTGATTTGAAACAAGCAGTGGCATAGCCAATAGGTCTTGCCT
Organism: Triturus cristatus; assembly: GCF_964204655.1. NCBI lineage: Eukaryota > Metazoa > Chordata > Amphibia > Caudata > Salamandridae > Triturus > Triturus cristatus. Next base: position 245,268,797 of record NC_140590.1, read on the forward strand.
TTGGGACCTTATAAGTTTTTAGCCATGCAACAGTTGATGTTATTGCACCAAGGATATTGTGCTGCATAACTAGATACTTATAAGGTCCCAAAAGCGAGACCTATTGGCTATGCCAATGCTTGTTTTTAATTGCAGTGGCGTAGCTAACCTTCTTTCCACCCGTGGTGGTCCCTGCATTTACTGCCCTGTGGCGCCCGCAGTGAAATGCGGAAGTGGGGGTGCTGACGAGTTTACTCCGTATGCTGCCCTGTGGCAAAGGCATTGAGGAGGGGGCTGGGGGTGCTTGCTATTGCCGCTCCGAGACGCAGGTAAGAGCCGGGGTAGGCTGCTGCCCCCAAAACTGCCACCTGGGGCAGACTGCCCCCCCACCACTGTAACTATGCCACTGTTTAATTGAATTAACAAAATGATTCAAATTCTTCTACACTATTATGTTTAAAGTAATGTCATCTATTCAACTTTTTAGTCATTACTTTTTAAATAAACTTTTATTTTAGTTGAAAGCCGAGGACCAAATGCCTGGGTAGAAGCTATGGCGTTTAGAGCAATGGAATTCAAAGTAACAGGATAGGTCGAACCAATGGACTAGACATAATGGGGGTGCACCCCCTCAAAAGATTACATGCTATTGGTTATTGCTATAGCCTCACATAGACATTATTTGTCTTTTTTATTCTTTCAACTGTCTTTAATTTCATCGGGCTAGCATTAGCCAACACCTTTTGCTTTTACTAAAATTATAAGTAAAATATATTTACGGGGGCTTTCACTCAGTCCCCTTCATCCAATGGGCAGGTATTGTGTCATTTGCATTTTTCTTCCACCCTCTATTGCAGACAGTACAATGAGTCAGTCCACTTTAGCAATAAACTTACTCCTCTGTAAGGGGGTGGCATTCTGCCTCACACAAAGTAGTGCCAGGGGCTACAATGGCAATGTGGTCTTATTGAGACTCTGGAAATAATTTTGCTTTTAGTTTTTCCTAGATTGACAATGGCACAGCAGCTTCCCTTGTGGTAAATAAAAATTCCTTTACCGGGACTTAATTTGATACAGAAACATAATAAAATAGCTCAGTAAAATGAGAGGCAGAATCCGTGGTATTAGAGGTTCGGAATGGGCTTTATTCCAATGATCGATTATAATCGGTTGCTCCAAGTTCCATCACCACGGAGGTTCAGGAAGTGAAGTACATACTTTATTGACAAGAAGTAACTTTTATAGTACATACATTACAATGAAGCGAATGCAGTAGGCGTAACAATTGATAAGGAAATTGACGATTCATCTGCGTAACCGAAAATGGGTGTAATAAGGAGTAAAAAGGAACATAATTGGTTATGATGTCACATATAGGTGGATCTATAAGATAATACTTGGCATAGATGCGCGCGCAGCAGCATGACGTGTAATTGACGTGCAACTAGGGGGTGAAGGGGACTTGACATTTAGCTCTACATGTGGAGACAAGAAGTCTGGGGGGTCAAGTCAACCTAATCCCAAATCATATCTAACATCCTATGTTTAAAGAACTATGTTATCCACAAAAGAAGGACTCTCGGACAGAATCTATTCTATACTGACTGTGCGTGCGTGTACAAGCGTCTAAGTGTCTACACTGAATGCGAGGGGGTAGGAATATTCCCTGGTAACAGGGCTATGAATTACTTGCATGAGGACAGAGAAGCCGAGCCTTTGCTCAGTAGCTGGAAGAATGTTTACTTAAGCTGCTAGATAGGAATGCATCGGCTAAGGAGTGAAGCAGATAATTCGAAGGTGAAATACAGTTCTTGGCAGAGAATAGGCTGATGTCAGGCTTCGTGAGCCGCGCAGAGAATGAGACAAAGTTCATGGTCACAGATGCAGGCTCAGACTCGAGTTTTCAGAGGCAGAAGGCAAGAAGAGTTCGATGACAGAATCAGGGCCTACTTGCCTGGACTGCAAAAAGGAGTAACTGAGCCATATAAAATCGGTGGCCTTTCATACTTAGGAATAGAATATCCGGCCTATTCATGGCGGGTCTGACAGAGGACATGTTGACGGTGGACGCACATGTATTTGCGTCTTCATAACTGGAACTGGAGGGAACATACATGTACTTGTGACATGCACATAGAACCGTTGGGGTCCAAGATAGGGGACATAACTGACCAGAAAAATCCATATTTCCACATTCCCTCCTTGTCCCCTACTTGCCCGTTAAGAGATATCAATCTTCATCAATCCATTGATCTGTTCATATAACATCATTTGTTCTTCTTTCTTCTTCCGTGACGAATGAAATCTTGGTGCTGGAATACACGATGTGGCACACAGACCACAGATCGCTGGTCCACATTGTAGACATAGACAGCAACTGAATAGTATGAGAAAGCCAATACCTAGGAAGGATAGAACTCTCCATCCCCAGGCTGATATCACACTCCAAAACCAACTGGACCAAGTCCAAGTGCCTGGGTTCTGGTGTATCTGGCTTACAATCTTATGAAGGCGGGTTATGGCTTTATATACAGATGGCGAATTTTCTGGTATGAAAATGCAACAGCTTGATCCGATGACCCTACAAGCTCCGCCCCTATCAGCTAGGATGACGTCAAGGACAAGACGATTTTGAAGCACAACAATCCGCATAGCAGACTGCTCTTCTGTTAAATTGCCTAAGGCGGAAATAGTTTCATTCACTACTGCTTCAAGGGTTCTAGTTAATCGACGTATCAGCTTACTATTAGTAACAGTACCTATATAGGGAAAGATGCCTTTATTAAAATCTACATACTTGTCCCATGCCGTCTCAGTATAATCGACAATTGGGAGATCTCTCCGCTCTCTGTTGTGTACTAAATGAATATTTCTGTAATAATCAGGAGGAGCTAGGAAAACAGGTGGCAAAAGGAATGCAATGTAGCAGGTACCATCCCAATCTAGAGGTAGACGCATATATGCAGTCTGACCACATATAAAGTAGGAGTGGCGATAAGCTCTAAATGAAGATTTGCCTTGATCACTGAATTCTACTATAGTAGTGCATTTACTATGGCCCATATGTATGGAACCAACCTTTCTTACACACAATTTACCCTTCGCTGGGAATACTGACATGGTGGGCAAAACTAGTTCAACTTCGGATTCGACATTTAGAATCATGAGATTAGGTATAAAATTACCTAATCCATATACTTCATTTTCTAGATCAGTTCCTGTTCTTTTGGGGCGACCCTCCTTGTCAGGGTAGCAGACCTTGAGTAAAACTAGGTTCAGGTTTCCCCATACCCAATGATCTTGGTAAACTGCTGTGTCTGAGTCTATGGAATTGATTAAACTAAACCATGCTCCACAGGATCCATTATGTGTAAATGGGTGTGGAAAGAAAGGCAGGACTCCTTCATAATTCTGATAGGGAGGGAGTCGGCCACACACCCAACAATTAGTTGCATTACTAGTCTGATGGGAATGATGTAACATACTAATGAAAGTGTTATTGCGCAGCGCAAGTCTATAAGACAATTCATGCGGGGGTAAATCACTAAAAGAATGTTCAGTAGTAACATTGTAAACATGTCTAGAAATAGGGTAATATATGTGCAACAATATACTTGCAGTAATTATTAAAAGACTCAAGAAAAACAAGATTAATAATGTCACTATGCAGTGGCTACGCAGTGATTTACAATACGCCTGTCGTTTCAACATTTTTCGCGGCTGTCCATGATTCAGGTCTAGAGGATACATGTCAGAGACAAATTCAACCGCTTCACCTTGGAGAGGACTTAAACAATCAAATTGTCTGACGTTCTAGGCCTCAATTTTACTTTATAGAGTTCGGTTTTAGTCTTTTCAGCCAAAGGAAGTTTTGAATCAGTCTGTGAGGGAGTGCAGGGCACAATGTCTATATCCGAGGATAGTCCATGAAATTTCTTGATATGACTTGAATGAATCCAGCCCTTGCGGCCCTCGATCTTCACGGCTGTCCTTGTAGTGAGCAGAACCAACTTGGGTGTCTTCCACCTGGGCTCCAGCTGAGTCTTTCGGTCGCAATTTCTCACAAATACGAGATCACCCGGAACTACGTCATGGGGTTTCACCTCAGTGTTGTCGGGAAAGGCTGCAGCTACCTGTGAACGACAAGATTGTAGTGCAGACATCAAGGAAGCCAAGTAATCTGTCAGCATATTACAGTCAATATCAGTTATTTTGCGTGGTATGGGCGTCCCCCACATATTTGGTGGTCTGCCGAAGATCACCTCATACGGGGATAGCCCTGTTCGAGAGTGTGCTACCATTCTTATGTAAAAGAGTGCAACTGGTAATGCTACTACCCAGTCGACGCCTTTTTCTCTGCATATTTTGGACAATCTGATTTTCAGGATCTGATTATGTCTTTCTACGAGACCTGCTGCCTCGGGGTGTCGGACACAGTGGAATTTCCACTGATAACCTAACAAAAGTGAAACGTGTTTCATTAATTCGGATGAGAACGGCTGGCCGTTATCTGAGTGAACAACACGTGGTAAACCGTATCGTGGGAAGAATTCTCGAACCAACTGTTTGGCAGTAGTCGGGGCAGTGTAATCTGAAACCGGGTATGCCTCTGTCCAACGGGACAGAGCGCAGACAACTACGAGAACATATTTGAATCCTCGACATCGTTCCATCTGGATATAATCCATCTGGAGGGCTTCAAAAGGGTGATTAGGAGGATGAAATCCACCCTGTTCTACGGGAACGCTTTTTCCTGGGTTAAACTGACAACAGATCATACAGGTACGGACCTTTTGTTTGGCTGCTGCTCGTAAATGTTTATTGAACCAAATGTGTTGAATGCTGTCTAGCATAGCTTTTTCTCCTAGATGTGCTGGACTATGTATAGTGTTAATTATAACTTGGACCATTGAATCAGGAAGGAACCATACAGACTTTTCCTTCATCATCCATCCTTGGTCCGTTTGGATCCCTCCTAATTCAGTCCATTTCTTTATTTCGTCTGGTGTAGCATGTGTCTGTATGTCAATTACGTCAAGAGTAGGATCTTTAACTGTCATACAATGTGTCGGTATCGGGACTATTGTCTTTGTCATGTCAGATGTTTGTGTTTGAGCAGTCTGTTTAGCTGTTCTGTCGGCTAGATCATTGCCTTGAGAAATGATATCAGTAACTTTCGTATGAGCTTTACATTTCATAATTGATATTGCAGTGGGTAAATGTATCGCATCTAATAAGGCATGAATGAGGGGTCCGTGCTGAATGTGGGCACCGTGGGAAGTTAAATAACCTCTCTCTCGCCACAGCACGCCGAAGTCATGTACAACTCCGAATGCATAACGTGAATCAGTGTATATGTTGACTTTTTTATTTGTGGCTTGAATACAGGCTTGTGTCAGAGCGATGAGCTCTGCGGCTTGAGCTGACAAGGTATTTATGCGATTTGTTTCAATGATTTCAGTATCTGTTGTGACTGCATAAGCGGCCACTAATTCTCCTGTACTTGTTCTCATACATGAACCATCTACATACAACGTCAGGTCTGGATCTGACAATGGAACATCTGTCAAGTCTTGTCTGGGTTTCGTCGTGATTGTAATAACTTCAATACAGTCATGAGCTAGTGGGTCTGTTCCGATTACTGGCAAAAGTGTGGCAGGATTCAATGTGTTACAGCGTCTGATTTCTATATGTGGCTGAAACAATGTAAGTTCGTACCCTGTAAGTCGCGCTATAGTCAAGTGTTGTGTTTGCGTTCTATTTACAAGAACCTCTACTGCGTGTGGCACTTGAACTGTCAATGGATGTCCTAACACTATGGCATCGCTTTGTCTGATTGCTAAAGCTGTCGCTGCTACTGATTTCAGGCACGCAGGCAAAGCCTGAGCTACGGGATCTAATGTACTAGAAAAATAAGCACATGGTTTGTGTGCTCCTGCTTGTTCCTGTGTGAGTACTGACAAGGCAGTACCTTCGCGTTCTGTAACAAAGAGTGTAAACTGTTTTCTGTAACATGGCGTTGCTAAAACAGGTGCTTGACATAAAGCTTTCTTTAAGCTTTCAAAAGCTTGTGTATGTTCCTGAGTCCAAGGGAGAACAGTCGATGTGGCTGCCTCCTGTGTGGTTAACTGAATGAGTGGTTTTGCTAGAAATGCATACTGAGGGATCCACTGCCTGCAATATGAAGTGAGACCTATGAAAGCTCGTACTTCCTTTTGTGTCTTGGGTATTGGCATGTTAGCTATTAACTGAATGCGGTCGGGTGTAAGCTGCCTTCCCTCCTTGGACAGCGAGTGTCCAAGATAAACAACTCGCTGGACACAGAATTGCAGCTTAGAAGGGGACACCTTGTGCCCCTTTTCGGCTAAAAAATGTAAAACTGTCAGTGATGCTTTCTCACATTCGGGTTCGCTTCTCGCGGTGATCAGCAGATCATCGACGTATTGAAGCAAGGCAGTGTTAACTGGCATGTGGATACTGTCAAGTTCTCGTTTCAGTGCTTGGCTATAGATGCTGGGACTTTCTGTAAATCCTTGAGGTGCGCGTGAGAATTTAAAGCTACGTCCATTTAAACTAAATCCGAACAAATATTGGCTTTCCGGATCTATTCGGACGCTAAAAAAAAGCATTCTTGAGATCAATTACAGTAAAGAATGTTGCTTCGGAATCAATAGCTGTCAGTAATGACGAGATATCTGGGACCACAGGGAATTGTGGCACAATGCACTTGTTTAATTCGCGCAGATCAATAACCAATCGATATACTGGCGGGGCCGTAGGATCTGTTCGTTTAAGAATCGGAATTATCGGTGAATTACATACATTGGAGTCTGTTTCCACAACTACTCCTTGGGTAATGAGCTCGTCAATGATTTGCAGCAAAGCCACTACAGCATCTGGTGGTAACTTGTATTGTCGCATTCGTGGTAGCACCACTCCTGCCTTTAATGTGACTCGATATGGTGTAATATTCATGCAACCAACATCAGTAGGGCCTTGTGCCCATAGATGTGTAGGTAAAGTCTGCAGTCGGGAATCCATGTCTCTAGACACATAGTGACCTTTAAAATCACGTAAAAACAACCTTACTCCTTCCGGAGAACAACATATTATAGCTCCTAGAGCTTTCAGTGTTTTTATTCCTAACAAGTTTTCTGGACATGATTTAGTAAGTAATAAATCTGTAGTTCGGGTCAGAGGTCCTATCGTAAGTGGCAGAGGTTGTGACACTTCATTAACAATAGGTTTTCCTGAAAAACCAAGGGAAATATTCTGAGAGCCTGAGAGGGGTGCCCCTGGAACTTCACTACGTTTTATAGTTGTTCGACTTGCCCCTGTATCGAGTAAAAATTTTCTATCTTGGCCTAATAATTCACTATGTACATAAGGTCCTTCTTGATCTACTGGGATTTCAATAAGGGGTAAGTCAACTTCCCTCTCTAGGCTAGTTCATGCGTAACGCTGATACTCAGGATATTCATACTGTGCGGTCTGATACATTTGTCGTGTTGTTGTCTGTGTGGCAGCAACAGGCAGCGCTGGTGCAGCTGGCACAAACTGTATTGGCTGTTGTGCGGCTGGCATGGCCTGTGCATGCTGCAGAGCTCCTTGTTCGTTCTGATCTTGTCTGAGTGGCCGTGATCTTTCTTGTGTTTTACCTATGGCGATATTATGTTTTAAAACTGGACAATCGTGTACATAATGACCTGGCTTTTTACAATAATTGCATGTCCCTTTTACAGGTCCTGTTGAATCACCGGAATGTGTCATACCCTTTTTATGTCCTTCAGCTGGAACTGTCTGGGAAACTAGCATTTTCATTTTCGTGTCTTTTATGCGTCTGTGTTCATGTTCTTGTTCCTCTCTAATTCTATTGTGATGGTACTGTAACATTTGTAACATTTGTGATGGAGTGTTACCTTGCCAGGTACTCTCGAATTTTAATACTCTATTCTTTACTTGAGGCAAGGCATTTTACACTAATTTTGTCACAAACAGATGTGGGTATGATTCGCTACTTGCTTTTATGCCACTATTTATACCAAAACATTTTTCAAATCGGGCATAGTAATCACTAGTGTCTTCATCTTGCTTCTGCTTACAGGCTGAAATTGTACCCCAATCTTCCTTTTTCGTAGTTAATAAACGTGGCAGTACCTGTACTAATAAACCTGGTAATGCTTTAGTTTTATCCCCAAGTCCTGCTCCTGCAGTTCGGGCCTTTTCTTCCGCTTCCAACACTGACCATTCTATCTTTTGGTCTCCTACCTCCCACTCTTTTTCCTTGAGTTTCTCATAAATGCCAGCAGGCATCAATACCTTTAATATTGTCATAATGTCGGGATAGGTATACTCTCCCATGAGTAACATGTCTTTAATTTCTCGGTGAAAACCCGCTGGATCTTTGTCATGACTGGGTACCACTTTCTTCATTTGTAACAATTCTATTTTCGATATGGGCGTATATACAAATACGCGTTTAAACTCGTTGTCCTCGCCTTTTATTGGGTGCACTTCTCGTAAGGGATTCTGTCTATCCACGTGATACGTTGTTCTTTCCTTGACGGGCAATGAGACATGCTCTACGCATACAAAAAGAATATACTGCTTTCTTGATTCTAGAATTTCTTTAATTAATTTAGTACCTGAACCTCTCCATTTATTCATAAGCAATTCAGTCAACATGTCAGGTAAGGGACCAGGGTCCGAATGCTGACTCTGATATAGTATAATGAGTTGTTGAATCATATAAATCCCAGCTAACCGCTGTTCGTCTGGGGTGAGATTCAAAAATGTGCGTACTACGGTATCATCACTATATTTTCCGGGACTGTCCACCCAATGGACAGCTGCCCTGGCTAAATCTTGTTCATCCATAGAATCGAGAAAATGATAACCCCTTCGTTCTCGGAGTAGTTTGTCAGCGGCTTGGAATGAATGCTCGTTAGACCTTATATGAACTATGGGTGTTGGGAAATTCCTGTTATTATCTGGACATATCGGACGTATCGAGTCAGTAAGACATCTATTACTATTACAAGATCTTCCTCTACCTACATAGGCTATGGTGTCCGACTGTCTCTCGGGCAGTCCTAACCCTTCCTCCTCGCTTTGTTCGAACTCGTCTACCTCTAATCTTTCTTCGTGTAGGCGTTCTATTTCTTTACGGATCTTTCGGCACATGGCTATTATACAATTTTGCTTATCATGTCTACCTTCTGATATATTCTGACTCCATCTGGTAAGAATTTGCATTGCTTCCGGGTCTACCCCCGGTCGGTCTTGATTTCTGATCACACAATTTATGAGGAAACGTAACAGTTCCCCCTGTATCTCTACTTTCTGGTATTCCATAGCTCTGTTAATACATTCTGGATCTCGCCCTGTTTGGACAAAATGATATATTTTATCTAGATGCGCAGTCATTCCTGGTAACTTCCCTAAATACACTGCGGCTCGTCTGATACGCAATGATGCCAGGGTCATTTCGTCCTCTTTACCGGGCACAGGGTCATATCTACAATCTATAAGAAGTTCCTTAAGCGTACGGGCACTTATGAGTTTGGGGGTACGTGAATGTGCTGACTCCTGAAAAGTAAGTTTATTTATTCTGGGTGGCGTAGAAAAAATATTGGTAGCACCTCCCGTGGCCCCATCTGGGGTGTCGGGTGTGAAAGGATTCGTTGAACGTGACACAGCAACTACAGGTGTGGACACAGCTATAGAAGTAGCTGTAGGAACGGATGCAGAAACAGATGTGCTTGCCGGAACTTGTGTCAGGACTTGTTGCTGTAGAGATACGGGTACTGGATCTTGGCGTTGAACCTCCCTGGTATGCGGTCTATGTGGGGCGGGATTAGCATACTCGGGAGCTGCGTCATCTAAATATGAGGAAAGAAAAACATCTTCTGCGGTTCTAGGATGCCCCTTAGGATGTACCTTTATTGGGAATAATGGGGGTGGCAAGTCTTTCGGTATCTCTGGAGTAGCCTTAGGTAATCCTTCGGCTAGAAGGGGATACATACCATTCATAAGGGCATTTCTTTGTCTATCTACTTGTTCTGATTTCACTCGGCTACCTTCCTCAATTAATATATTCTCTCGAACTTTATTTGAACTCTCTTTATTCTTTTCTTCCTGTCGGAGTGCCTTTTCTGTGCGTCTATGAGATTCCTTACGCCATAACTCAACGGCGTCTTTCTGTGACTGTCTGACTTTCCTTTTCCATAACTCTTCCTCGACTTTCATGATGCACTCTGCATCCCAGGTTCCCGCTGCGGGCCACCTCTGACTTTCTGGTAATCCCTTGGTGTAGTCTACCCATAAATCAAGAAATAATATAGCGTCTAAGCCATGTTTGTGATACATGAAGTGCCCTGGAGTATCCCTAGGAGGAATAGGGACGGCTTCTTCGAGTACCCCTTTTCTAGTAGTGATCTGTCTTAATTTCGAAAAGAGCGGCATATTGACAACTGATCCGATACTTAATCTTGAACACACTTAATACAAAAGCACAATAATGAACAACCATTCATACCACAATATGCAGGACGTTTAACACATTAAACATTAAACATTAAACATTTTTTAACCTTTAAAATAAACAACAATGATGATCGTCTGCATAACTAATCACCAAGCATAATTCTTGACAATAACTAGATACTTCGGAATACTTGATATACTGCTAAACAGTACAGATACACTGCTAAAACAGTGCAGACCGGATTTGTGTACCCAAACCCGTCTTGACCGGCACAACCTATGTGCACGTCAGAAATGCCTCCCCAGTAATGGTACTCACCGGGTAGCTTCGGAAACTGAAGGCCTCGGTAACTTGAACTTGGACCGGACTGGACTCGACTCGACTCGTCGGAAACTGGACTCGACTCGGGACTTCGGGAACTGGTGGGTCTCTGTATACCTCGGATCTTGCTCTCTCAGCTAGGCTCTGGTCGGGATACTTCGCACTTCTCACCGCCTCGTCTGGGTGTTGATCGCAGCCTCAGTCGCCCCCGCTTGACCGGAGGGAGATACAGGAAATCCTGCTGGTACGCGTAATTGTCCGTCCAGCTGTGGCAGGAGACCGGGCCTGCAACTCACCGCCGGCGCGTGAGATGAGAAAGTGTCCCTGTTCGGGCGCCATCATGTGGTAAATAAAAATTCCTTTACCGGGACTTAATTTGATACAGAAACATAATAAAATAGCTCAGTAAAATGAGAGGCAGAATCCGTGGTATTAGAGGTTCGGAATGGGCTTTATTCCAATGATCGATTATAATCGGTTGCTCCAAGTTCCATCACCACGGAGGTTCAGGAAGTGAAGTACATACTTTATTGACAAGAAGTAACTTTTATAGTACATACATTACAATGAAGCGAATGCAGTAGGCGTAACAATTGATAAGGAAATTGACGATTCATCTGCGTAACCGAAAATGGGTGTAATAAGGAGTAAAAAGGAACATAATTGGTTATGATGTCACATATAGGTGGATCTATAAGATAATACTTGGCATAGATGCGCGCGCAGCAGCATGACGTGTAATTGACGTGCAACTAGGGGGTGAAGGGGACTTGACATTTAGCTCTACATGTGGAGACAAGAAGTCTGGGGGGTCAAGTCAACCTAATCCCAAATCATATCTAACATCCTATGTTTAAAGAACTATGTTATCCACAAAAGAAGGACTCTCGGACAGAATCTATTCTATACTGACTGTGCGTGCGTGTACAAGCGTCTAAGTGTCTACACTGAATGCGAGGGGGTAGGAATATTCCCTGGTAACAGGGCTATGAATTACTTGCATGAGGAAAGAGAAGCCGAGCCTTTGCTCAGTAGCTGGAAGAATGTTTACTTAAGCTGCTAGATAGGAATGCATCGGCTAAGGAGTGAAGCAGATAATTCGAAGGTGAAATACAGTTCTTGGCAGAGAATAGGCTGATGTCAGGCTTCGTGAGCCGCGCAGAGAATGAGACAAAGTTCATGGTCACAGATGCAGGCTCAGACTCGAGTTTTCAGAGGCAGAAGGCAAGAAGAGTTCGATGACAGAATCAGGGCCTACTTGCCTGGACTGCAAAAAGGAGTAACTGAGCCATATAAAATCGGTGGCCTTTCATACTTAGGAATAGAATATCCGGCCTATTCATGGCGGGTCTGACAGAGGACATGTTGACGGTGGACGCACATGTATTTGCGTCTTCATAACTGGAACTGGAGGGAACATACATGTACTTGTGACATGCACATAGAACCGTTGGGGTCCAAGATAGGGGACATAACTGACCAGAAAAATCCATATTTCCACACCCTAACAATCATGTTTAGGACCACACAAAAAAACAAGCACTAACAGGGGCAAAAGACTAGCAGCCAACACCAGAGCTGTTGGCTTGACAAATACTTGATGCTAACGCGGCATAGAGTTATTTTAGCGGCAATGTTTCGATGGGAAACAATGACAAATACACCATAAATCCAAAGCTCGGAGCAGGTTATGTGGGGAACATATTATCTTGTAAAAATCTCCGTTTGACTGGTCTAGAAAACATCTCCATAACCTTTTGAGGGCCTTCTCATACTATTACGTCCTCATGAACCTGCCCTGAGCTGCCCTGGAACAAAGTCCCAAATGCTAGCCTTGGGGAATCAAATACGTATTTTTCCTGTGATGTTTAAAACTTTTATCCAGTTGTCCCTCTCTTTGTTGTGCTAGTTTTTCAGGCCGCAAAATGAAGGGCCTTAGAAGTCAAAGCAGCGATGCAACACTTCTCAGTGCACCCTCCTTGCGACACCTTTGATGCGTCACATTTACTGTATGACGCATCATGTTGCAAGGAATGACAGATACATCAGAATTACTGACATATTTGTTGGCGCAAAACTGACGCAATGCTTGAGTTGTGTCGGAAGCGTGACACATCTCCAGCAATGCAGGGGAAGGGCTATGATTATATCACGGCATCACCCTTACGCCTGCTATGAGGCAGGCTTAAGGATTTGGTGCAGTGGCATCCTAGAAGTGGTGCACTGAAATCTTATAGATTTCAATGCACCTCTTCTATGAGGCTTTGATGCAGGGAAACGCCCACCCTGCATACATTATAGCTGACGCAGGTATAATATAGCACAGGGCTTTAAGAAGTGACGCATCTGCCTAGATGTGTCACTTCATAAATATGGAGCAATGTGGCGCATTATTTATGCCACAGCAGCATCGCAAAAAGTGACGCAATGACGACGTAAATGTGACGCAAGGGCTTATAAATAAGCCCCTAAATCTTTCCCCTTGTGAAGTCATCTGCCTTGGCTGCAAGCATGGTGTAAATTCCTGCCAGCCCTAGTAAAGGTTACCATCGTCACCAGGTGAAATGACTGCTTTCAGCCTGGATAAGGTAAATATGAAAATCAAGGAGGGAGCATAGCTCAAAACACGAGACTGCACCGTAGGTCTATCGTGACACAAATGAGTACAGTAATGCAGGAGACTTGGTCGGTAAGCGCAATTAATATCAACGGCTTCAAAACTTTTCATATTCCAGCCTCTCCCTCCTCTCATGGAAGACCAAAGGGAGGCCTATGTATATATTTATCCAACCTTGTGGTAATAAAAAAAGTCAAACCAGAATGTTCAAACCCTCATTTTCAAATACTCACTCTCACATTGGATAGGAATGACGTTCTAATACTTGTCAATTTCTATAACAACATCCCAAAAGAGAACGAACTTAAAGTTATTGATCACCTCAGACAAGTTGTTCATGACATTCAGCTGGTCAACTCAGGTGACGCCCAAATCATCTGGGGAGGGGATTTTAACGTTAATTTGTGCCCCAATAATAATAATAGGATCTGTGGCATGATTGACGAGGACAATTATAATCTTACACACTTTCCCCACAATATATTGGGGGGCGCTTTGAATGAAACCTTATTTATGCTGAACCTGAGATTCGCAAATGAACTAGTGATCCCTCCAACTGCATTCTCACCCACCTATAATGGGAGAGGAACAGGCTCTGTAATAGATTATATTCTGACATCAAATAATCTTGAAAACAGGGTAAAGCAATTTACCACCCACAAGATCGCTATTAGCGACCACTTCCCACAGACCGTAGTTATCATGAGGAAAAGTTCCAATTCCCCCACTAAACGTAAATCGAATACATTCCGTCACATTTGTCCCAATCTTGCTATTGATAGTCTGAATGGTTTCTCTTTAAAATGGGAACTAGTAGACCCAGAAACCATTACTTCTTCAGTCGTGACTAAGGCCCTACCCCATATCATGTCCTGTCTGGAAGAGAATTCTCCTCCATCGACTATCTTAGACAGTTTTATCTCCATTACAACTATTATAAAAAACACACTGTTTGTAAACAAGAAAAACACTGACCCTAAGAAAATAAAATGGTTCGACAAAAACTGCACAAATGCCTATCGCACCCTAAAAAGAGCGATCCATAATAGGGACAAAGACGGACTAGCAGTCCAGCAAGCAAGGAAAAGATACAATCAGGCTATCGCGACCAGGAAAAAGGTAATAAAAGAATCACTGTGGGAAGATCTACACAGGGCAAGCAGCCAGAATGATGTTAAAACATTCTGGAAAGTAATTAGGTCCCCGTTTCTTTCAACGGACAATCAACCTTCAATAGAAATAGCTATAGACGAGGCCCAATGGGTGAATCACTTCACAAGAATTTTTGGCGACTCAGAGCCGAGAAATAGTTTTGCCACAAATTCGCCACTGCAATATGAAGTTCCTATTCCCCATACCATTGAGCTATCTTTTTCACTTGAGGAAGTCCTGTTTGCACTAAATGAAAGCAAAGGCTCTAAGGCCCCTGGTCCTGATGGGGTCCCGGTAGACATCTATAAATATAACACAGATCTCTGGGCACCAATACTAACCCGCGTTCTCAATGCAACCTCCTCACAGGGCCTCATTAACAGTTGGACGGAATCCATCATGGTCCCTATTTACAAAAAGTGTAATAGACAGGATCCTTCCTGCTACAGACCAATCTCACTCCTGGATTCGCTAGGAAAAGTAGCAGGAAGGATCCTTCTTACGAGGCTGCAAACCTGGGCAGCAGACAAGAACATACTGTCTGATTTACAGTTCGGTTTCAGAGAAGGCCTGGGGACAATAGACCAGGGACTTAATTTAGCCATTCTGTTGGGCAAATACACGAGGGCGAAGAGAGGGAAACTATACCTTGCGTTTGTTGACCTCTCTTCAGCCTTCGATTGTGTTGCTCATGATAAACTGTGGTATATTTTAAAGGAAATGAAAGTAGAAGAACCCTTAATAGATTTCCTGAAAGCCCTCTACTGCAATGCCTCAGCGAGAGTTCGGTATGGAAAAGCGGGAGAATGTACTTCGTCATTTAAAGTACTCAGAGGGGTTAGACAGGGGTGCGTCCTGGCTCCATTCCTTTTCACTCTTTATACAAATGGCCTTGAGAAGGCCCTACTGGATGGAAGCCAGGACGTCCCCCAGGTTCAGCAAATTCCGACCCCCAGACGCATACCAGCATTATTGTATGCTGACGATGCTGTGATCCTAGCTAGGACGCCCATAGCTCTCCAGAAGGCATTAGAATTGTATAACAAATATATGCAAGGCATCGATTTAAATATTAATATTTCAAAAACTTTTTTGATGAACTGTGGCAAAGGTAGTAAAAAGAGTAAAGATATCTACCTAAACGGGAATAAATTGGCTTGTACTCCTACTTACTCATATTTGGGAATACTTGTAGACGATAAGGGCACATGGAACCAAGCAATTACACAAAGAAAACTCCTTTTCACGAGAGCTACCACTGCCCTTGTCAATTTTTCCCAAAAATTAGGGAAAAGACCACCATCAGAACTGATTAAAATCTATAACGCAAAATGTATAAGCGTAGCAACATACGGGGCAGGGATCTGGGTACATAGGAATGTTTCTGAACTGCAGAAAGTGGAAAACGCATTTCTAAGATATTTATTAGCGGTTCCAGCTTCAACTTCCACTTTCGTTTGCCATGCTGAGCTGGGAGTCCCTTATATTACGGACATTATAAAAATTCAACCCATAACTTTATGGCACCGTATTTGGAAGTCAGAAACAAACCACTTTAATCAGTTGGTGCTTCAAGATGTTCTTAAACTGGACCACTGCCTCGAAATTAAATGGATTAAGTATGTGAAGGATTTTATGACAGACATTGGTAATCCCGATTATTTTAACAATCCCTTTTCCATGACAGCTATTGCAAGGAAAGATTTTAAGAAACGTTGTATGAATCACATGGAGAGTTTGAGACTAACCAATGAAGCCACAAAACTATCAGTGAGCCACAACTTAATGATATCTACCTCACTAGGCATGCAACTATATCTTCAAAACACAGATAAAAGTTACGATAGATTTGTGCTCACCCGCTTCCGTCTGAACGTTTTCCATAGGCTGGTGACTTTTCCAACTGTCAATAACTGGTCTAACGAATTATTACTCTGCCCATGTGATTCCATTTCTGTGCAATCAACAATTCATGTCACCTTATTTTGTAAATTTTATGAAGAACTAAGAAAGAGATGGCTGAAACCAATTTTTAAACTTTGGGGAATCCGTCAATGTCGACCAGCATTCTTGGCTCTTCAATGTCTTGATAACAACACTATAAATTATAATGTTGCCGTCTTTTTAAAACATCTGATTAAACACAGAAATAGTATTGTTCTAGATTCTTTGTGAACAGAGTAAATTTTAGAAGAATGGTAGACAACAGTCACCAAACGTTGTTTTGGATTTATCCCCCAATGCATCCTAATAAAGCAGTAGGGGGCATACGTTTCTTCTATTTTGCCCTAAAAACTGTTAACTCATTTTAGCATCTTTGTACATATGGACTTTTAAAGTTGTTAATATTGTATTATATATTTGCTGGGTGGATTCTCTTTATCGCCTTCACATGACATGTAAATGTTTTTTCCCGCACTTGATCTTACAAAGCAATAGTTCCCAGTTAGGTTTTAGGTGAACAGATGGACAAACAGTATTATTGATATAAAGACATAGCTCCATACGTTGTTTTGGATTTATCCCCCAATCGCATCTTAATAACGCAGTAGGGGGCGCACATTATATTGTTTCTGGTCCCCAGTTCCACCAAATTTTCACCAATTTAATAACATGGTAGATAAATTTGAAATAATGACTTGTATATTTTCGAGCTGTAAAGTTGTTTTCGCTTTTCCCAATTTTGTACCGACAATTTCCTTGCACTATATCTTGTACATATAGGATTTTATAAACCTTTTTTTGTGTTTTATGTATTTAGTATGATATGTTGAAATGTATACGCTTTTATGGATTGAAATTAACTTTCCGAATAAAGCTTATTTTTGATTTGATTTGATTTGAGTACAGTAATGTAAAGGCACAGGTAACTCCAGGAAGGGATGGTTTGATAAAAACTGCACTAAAAGCTATTAAAATTTAAAGAGTGCCCTACACAGAGTGATAAGAGACAATAGTGAGATCAGGGCTTGTAGGAAGTTGTATAATGCAGCCAGGAAAAATAGGATGAATGAGTTGAAAGATAAGGCGTGGAAGAACATTAGTGATGCCGCTGAGAGTAAAGATAGCCTGAAATTCTGGTCGGCAGTGAACGCCCCATTACTCAATAATAACTTGGATGCACCATCAATTGAGGTGGCCATTGAGGAAAGAACTTGGAGACACAGAGGATGTAGACCGGAGTCAAGATATAGAGAGGGCAAAACAGAATTTGACACCTATTAACTTTCATATTTCCCTCCAAGATGTTAATGCGGCAGTAAAGGCAAGCAAGAGTGGCAAGACTGCCGGCCCTGATGGGATACCTATTGATCTTTATAAGTCAAACCTGGAGGTATGGGGCCCCATTTTAACAACCGTTTTACAAGCGTGCTGCGAAAAGGGATTTATAGGTACATGGTCTGAATCAATTATAGTCCCCATTTTTAAAAAGGGTGAGCGGGAGAACCCTGCGTGCTACCGCCCAATATCTTTGTTGGACTCCCTAATGAAGGTAGCGGGCAGGATTGTTTTGGATCGATTACAGGCATGGACTGAAGAAAATGGTATTTTAAGTGACGTCCATTATGGTTTTAGAGCCGGTTTAGGAATCAACGAGCAGATTTTGAACCTTAGTATTTTAATTGGTAAATATACGCAGGCCAAAACAAGGAAATTTTACTTGGCTTACGTTGATCTCACAGCTGCTTTCGACTGTGTAATTCATCATAAGCTGTGGGAAGTCCTTAACGAACTAAAAGTTGAACCTGTTTTAATTCAGTTTTTAAGACAATTATATTCTGGAGCCACTGCAAAAGTTCGTCATTGAATAAAGGGTGAGTGCACCGCGCCATTCAAAGTGGAGAGGGGCGTAAGGCAAGGTTGCGTTCTGGCACTACTCCTGTTCTCATTACATACTAACGCTCTGGAACAGGAGTTGGTGTCACACACTAGGGATCCACCATCTGTAAATACGCGCCAGATAGCCTCTCTCCTTTATGCAGATGACGCGGTACTTATGGCTTGCACTCAGATTGGCCTACAGAGGGCGCTTTCCTTTTACACCAGTTTTATGGATAGGCTTGGCCTAAAGCTGAATGCAAAGAAAAGCTTCGTTATGTCATGTGGGAGAGGGAAAAATTATCATAGAAGTTACCAGGCGGGGAGGAGCAGGGTGGAAACCATCAATTTGTTCAGTTATCTGGGTGTCCTTTTTAACAGAACTGGCTCTTGGGCTCCAGCTGTTAAGGCCAGGAGTCTAATTTTTATGAACTCCATCGCGGCTTTAATAAATTTTACAAAAAAACTGGGGAAAAGGCCACCTGAAATCTTATTTAAAATTTACCAAGCAAAATGTGTGAGCATAGCAGTTTATGGGGCAGGCATTTGGGTTTTCGAAGAATGTACATTAATTCAACGTATTGAAAATGCCTTTTTAAGGTTTATTTTAGCCGTCCCAGCTAGTGCCCCAGTTTTTAATTGTCACAGCGAATTAGGAGTTGTATACATCTCTGATTTAATTAAGGTCCAACCGATTTTGCTGTGGCATAGAATTTGGACTTCGGCCAGTACTGGTCTTAACAGGGAAATAATAATGGATGCTATGAGATTAGATAACGCCGGCAAAACTTTATGGCTTAAATATGTAAAACATTTTATGCAGGATATCGGACACCCAGAGTTCTTCACTTCACCCGAATAACATGAACTCTATTAACCGGAAGGATTTTTAAAAAGTTTGTATGATCCACCTAGAAGATAATAGGTTAACCCTCAAGATGAACAAACCTATGGTGGTCAAACACCAAATAATCACTTTAACATGTGACATTCAACCATATCTATTATGTGTAATGGGCGGATACAATAGATATTTGCTAACAAGGAACTTTTCATTGTCTGATTACCCATCCAGCCATTAATGATTGGTCAAGGGAACTTTGCCGATGCCCCTGTGATAATATTTCATTACAATCTACATTACATGCAATCTTATTCTGTAGATTTTACAGCAATGAAAGGCGTAGATGGATAATACCTTTATTAAAACAGGGAGGATGGAGGCAATGTCGCTCCGCCCTCGTGCATTTACAGATGTTGGGTAATTTTTACTGTATTGGTTCTGTGGTGGGTTTTCTAAAGAGTGTGTTGCGGACTAGGAAATGCCTAAATAACTAAACAGCAAGATACGTAATAGGTTGGAATTATTTAGGGTGAGATGGCTCGTTTTAGGAATTACAGATTGTCTATATGCACTTTATGAATTTTTAGGACTTCATACCCATGAGACGTGTATTGATGAATTTTATATGCAATTTATGTTGATATACTTTTTTTAATATGCCTGCTTTTATGATTTTAATGTCTAAAATCGAATAAAGCTAATTTTGATTTGATTTGAATACAGTAAACACCGACAGTAAACACCGACATTCCCGCGGAAATCAGAGCACTAACCACGAAGGTACCACACAAGGCTACTTTCAGGAACACTGCAGCAGAAAAGAGCAGCAAATACACAACATAAAATACGAGAGGGTTTCCTTTTTTTGTTTCTACACTTTCAATTCATATAAAATGCTGAAAACGTCTTACAGGCTTAAAGAAAAGAGGACATAGATCTCAAAAGACTATGCTACATATTACTATTATCGGCATTATTTACAGCCTGCAAAATGGCTCTGTGAGCAAACACTAGCCACTGCCATCGGCAGTTATCCGAAAGTCATGATTTAGAAATCCAGGGAGACCAACTCCACCTTCCATTCTGCCGAGGTCGGTAAACTGTGTAATTAAAGCAGGCAATAACATCTATTATTCAAAACGGTATGAAGTTCTTTAAAAACCAGTGCTAGAGCCGTGTCTAGCGCTTTTTATTTTCCTGTGGAAGAGCGGGATAGGCAAGCAAGGACAGAGGTGATGGGTAAGCACAAACAGAGGGTTGGGGGCGAAGGGGCAGCAACACGGAGAAGTGATGGGTCGGGGGGAAAAGCATCAACACGATTAAAGCAAGAGCTGCAGGCTCCTGTGGTTAGCACTGCTACAGGCGTTTCTTGTGCTTGAAGGCACACTGTGTCTTCCGACACCACAAACACCTCAAGAAAACTAAACTGCTATGGGGCGGGGTTTCTAAGGTCTGCACAGGATTTTGGAAGAAGGAAAACACCATATTTTTCATAATTAAGTGCCAATAAAGCTGCACAACAAAGATGTTAAAAAGAGAGAAGGACAAAGTAATATTGGACGTCGAATATGTTGTTGTTACCGAAATAACACTCGGAAAGACCATCCAGCAAATGATTCTATAAGGGAAGGGGGGTGCAGCATAGGACATTATTAATTGGTTGGTCCTGAGAAAAGCACTTCCTTTTCATGGGAAATTTGGGCAGCGTGGACTTTGAAACTAAAGCCTTGTACTTGGCGTCTTGACTAAGGTAGTACCTGCAAGTTTTCTTCTACAGTACACCGCATGTAGTACACAGGGGTGTGGAATTTAATAAAATATCTACTTGTCCATGGGGCAGGTGGCTTCATAAATCTACTTGTCCTGTAACAAAATCCACTTGCCCCTTCGGTGTCATGTAATGCAGCGACAAATTATGGCAGCAATCTCATTATATAAGAGCTCTGATATAGCCTCTCTGATTATGCCAGGTCTCATACCATAGTAGTGTTTGAATACTTGCAATCCCCTTATGTTACCACGTTTCCGCAGATCTACATACTGGGGCTGAAGGTAGTGGTACGCAATAGTTCCAGGGTTAGAATGCCCTTTTGTGTCCGTGCAAACCAACTAAATTGCATGTTTTAAGGGTTTTCAACAACTCTTCTCTAATATTTTCCTATACTGAGAAATGTTAGAAATGTACTCCTGACAATGGCAGATGTAAACCTTCTTCCAGAGATGGGAAAAAAGTGGTTGGAGGGAAAGTGAACCTGCAAACACTCAGATTTTCGCATGAGCAAATCTACACATGCATATTTTCTCATGCTAAAATGCAGTTCATAAATATTTTCTAGGAGTACTATTTCTTGTCCTACTTCTGGAAATTCTTGGTAATTCACGAAAGCCGTATAGCTGCACTTAATGCAAGGACATGTACCAAGGATGCACTTTTGAAACTTTAATAATTGGGCCCTTAATTTGGTCTGGGGTTGACTGTGACCTTTTATGTTTATTAACATTCTGTCTCTCTCTGTATCGGCTTGCTTCACTGTTAGTGACAGCATTCTGCTCTTTCACAAGAAGCATATCAGCACACAAAGTAGTTGTGTTCAGTGCCAGTAACTACTGTGGCAGTGTGTGCTTTTTGAGACCAAAAAAGTATTTTTGCTTTTGCCAATGTTTGTTATAATGGTAAGGGCCCGGCAGCTCCCACACCAATAAGGTTTTAGAAAAACCATGCCAAAAGAAGTCACACATTGAAAAACTAAAAAGCTGACCACCAATTTCAGACCTCCTGGCTTTGTCAATTCTTGTTTATTTTTGTTCCCATAATCTTATAGAAACTGGTTACACTGATTTTCCATTATGAATATTTTTGGGAAATACTAGCATGCATCAATTCATGTTACTTAATGATGCTGCAAAGAAATGGTACCTGAAATTTTACAGTAGTTTAACAAAACTTTTATTTCCTGCTGTCATTTTTTTATGAACATTTTATTTTGTAAACAAAAAATCATTAATCTCGCTATCAAGCTTCTGCAAATATTTGTGTCAAGTAAGAAAGCATTCAGGGAGCATTATACAAAGCCTCATATTGCTAAACTTTGAAAACGTGTGTACACATATTACTGGAACTGTTAGTAATGCAGTCGGAGCTTACAACATTTACTTAGAGCGCTCACCCTAATAATAAAGGCTTTCAATTATTGAACCATAAATACAAGTTTGAAGAGCATGAACAGATGGGCAAAAATATCACCTTATCTTCAGCCAGTGCCCTTCCCTGATCCATAATGTTGTTCTGCAAACTGGCAGACAAAGGGTTTGTGCTGTAGGGGGTTGGGCCTACTTGTTCCAAGGACAAAATAAACATGAAATCTTGTTGCCCTTGACCTTAAACAATATGTCCTGGGTGTCGGAGCTATAGGAATTTCACAACCCTGCGTACATGTTTGTACTTTTCTCCAAAAACACTGCACAACTCTCTGCAAGGTGCTCCATGCTCTGCTGGCAGATAAGTGCATGAGCGTCAAATGCCAAATCGTAGAGACAGATGAAGGACAATGAATGAAGTGGAATCCTGCATACTTTGTAGTAAAAGGAAACAGCCTTTGTGGAAAATAGACATTTTTGTTGGCCTTTTGAAAATAGAGTGTAAAAGTATACAGAGAATACACTTTCCACAAAAAGGCTTTAATTAACAAATGCTGCTCTTCATTGCTTTCTATTCTTTGCACGATACACTCACCCCCACTGTTGGAAATGGCTCCTCCCATCTGGACATGCGCGCAAGTCTCTCCCATTGAAGCCCTCGCACCATTGAGAGGAAGCAGGAGGAAAATGGGGATGGTTTCTCGCGCCAACAAAAGCTTGCCCTATCTGCTGGCGGCTGCTGAGAGTTGCATTACCGGCCGACCTGCACCCTTCTTCCAAATAATATACATATGTGCTATCTTATATTACACCCGCCTAGTAGAGCATGAGTGAATGTGCGCACCCCCCTGCGGTAAGAATGGATTTGGCCAAAGGTCTCTGTGGGTGTGTTGAACAACCGGGCGTATCCAAGGTGCCGACATGGTGGCTTTACGGAAGGAGGCAGAAGTTGGGGTATATGTGTTTAAAACCACAATCACCACTGCATATTAATGCCCGATTTACCTGGCTGGAGTTATGACCATGATGTGTGAATTCGCATTTCGTGGCTGCCTTGCACAACGTGTTCTCTTGTCACGTACTGTGGAGAGGCGTGCTCTGGCTTACGATGCCTTTACTCTGCCCATAAGAAATAAATAAAAAAATTAGTCCCAGACACAAGGAGATAAGCATCAAAGTGGAATGAAAGCAGTAATTAGGCGCTACTCCGTGGGAGGAAACAAATGAGCATAAGGCGGGACAAAAAGGACAGGTTACCCACTAGCAAACAAGCCTTTTTAAAGGACAATCAAAGGAACAAATAAAAAGACAATGGGCAGGCTGTAAGCCCACAGCGTGATTACAGAACGTCGTGAAAAGACAGAGCATGCACTGCTCAGGCTCTGCCCAGGCCCGACCCCAAGAGTAAATATGTATTAAAGCTTCCTATTTGCAAGATTAGGGTAAGCAGAGAGGTCTGTACCTCTTGAAGTCTAAAGCGAATCTATCCTAACTCAAACTATGAAAACACCATTTTATAAGTAACATAGTATGCGCACAACGGGACATTCCCTCCTCCACAAATTCCTTCCCTTACCGCCCACTACGCCCAAGAACTCTCAGAATCAGGTCATATTGTCTACAGCGTAGCCTTTTATTCACATCAATCCAAGTGAATCATCATAATCCATTACCAAATAAACATATCCTTCTTGGATATATAAGAACTATTCACAGCATCACACTTTATCTGTATCAACATGTCAACGGCAGTAAGGAAATTAGGTACGACATTACACTTTAACATTTAATTTGGCAGTACACTAGAACAACTTGGCCGTACATTTCGAATTTACACTTTAACTTTTAACTGGGCGGTATACAAGAACTTGGCCGTACATTTGACCCTGGCCGTCTAGGCCACCAAGCTCCCACTCGGCTGCGCACTTTGCGCCGGCAGGCCCCAACACGCTACAGCCAACAGTTACATTACTTGACATCCTGTGCACCGCATACCGCACCGGGCCCCCGGGGTACCTGAACTCAGGCATCTTCCCCACAATCCCCAACTCGGCTGCTCACATTGCGCCGGCAGGCCCCAACAGTTACATTACTTGATATCCAGGACACCGCATACCGCACTGGCCCACCGGGGCACCTGAACACAGGCATCCTCCCCAAGATTCTTCTCAGTCCATACGTGATAGGTTAGGGCATTAGAGTCCAGGACTGCCGGCAGGCCAGTCCCTCTTCCTTGCCTACCCACTGCACTCGTGGAATCTACCCCTTCCAGGGGTCCATCGAATGGCTGCATCTCCATTGTTGTGCATCACCCTTTGTCGTAAACTGTCAGCGCTCTGCCAGGTGGGTGGGTGGTCGACGACGCTCCTGTAGCCAGGCTATGGTCCAAGGAGACAGAGAGAACGAAACCCCTGGAGCACAGCTTTAAATACCTCTCTAAGTTTCACTTCTGCTAAGTTTCGTTTCTCCAAACCACCAGCCCATCATTAACCAGACAGCCCCACCTCCTTCTATGATCCATGGAGAAGGCTCAGCCCCGCGGCGCAACTAAGGGCGCCCCTCCCCTAGTCGTAGGGGGCGCCTGTCAGGAGCGTCAGAAACGGCCTTTTCTCCTTTGCACCACCAGTTACCAATCAAGTCACTACTTTGCATCTGCAACATAGTATCAGGTTCACATTGCATCGAACTGAAACTGCTGTTCTCAACCTTGACCAACTTGCCACCCTGGTACATTATTAAAAGAGGCCTCTTTCGACCATTATTTCTTCACATTCACTGCCAAGCTTCCCTCCAGTCCTCTCTATCAGGAGTCTAATACAGACAATAAGCCTTTCTGTAGCGAACGATAATCATAATAAACCTACAAAGAAAAGAGAAAACATGCTGCTATAGCAAAATTAATTTCTACTGAGGCATGGTTATACATGCACACGTAACTTTGGAATAAATGCAAAACGTGAGTAAAAGAGTACATGTTTAAAAAATGCAAATATAACTTGAAGTGTAGGTGCAAAATGTGAATAAAGAATACATGCTTTCATTTTTAAATTGAACATTAGTGCACACATAAAAATCTCTAGTCACTACAGTGAATACATTTCATTATTGCTTTTAAATGTTTCACCCACGTTAATGGAGTTAAGGCACACAGTGAATATCATGTAAAATGCGCATATATAATTGCATTTTTGTGACGTTTAGGTGTAGAGTCTATATTGCGCTGCTCCACTACCAGTACTTACACTGCTGATCTACCTACCGCATTGCGGCCTAAGTACACAGGCGCTCAGAATTCAGTTTCTGAAACTGGTATGTTGTTTTACAGAATGCAAACATTTTCCTGGCATCGGGCAGCGCTAATTTCAATTCAAGGGGGAAGGTTTAGTGAACAGCTTGCACAGACTTTCCCCAGCTGGACCGCAGCAAGCTATCACACAAGCATCTGTTCACTGCATTCAGTATACCATGCCAGCCCCCACTTCTGCCTGCGCCTAGATACCAGGCAGCAGAAGCCCGCAGTAGCCCGGGCCTGGCATGTTGGTTTATCCTGAGGCATTTTTAAAGGGATATATGGTGCTTCAACAGGACTGAAGTCACAGGTAATCAGTGAGAGATTCTACTTTTCCATCAGGAAAATCAGGGAGCTTCATTTTATTATTAGCAGCTGTACCAGCCTTTCTGCAGTGCAGATACCTACTACTGTGAAAGGAAATGAACCATGACCAAAGGGCAGGAAGTGAAGCAAACCCCTGCATTCTGACAGTTTTAAGGGCAGCAAGCTCTCTCGCTTCCTTCTGTGTACCAGTGCCAACTATTTTTTAAACTCCACAAACATACAAACATCATAATTCTGTTTCCAAACAGACTAAACTTCGAGATATTTTATTTTTTATGAAGGCACAAACATGTAGCTCAATTATTATTTGCTTTGCTATTCTGATTTTCTATGTGCCAAAATTAGCACAGAAATTTGAAAATAATAATTTCAGCAAAGTTTAATTTTTGAATGGAAAAAATAGAGGAAACCGGCGAATTTCAACCAGATGGTGATATCGAAAAGTTCAAGAGCTATGATGTGGCATGCAAAATATGCTATTTCCTTTCAGCAGATGTTTAGCTGTTTTGTGTTTCTACACTGCAGACTATTTCTGCTTGCAAGTACAGAAGCCACACGGACTAATTTACATAATGTATTTGCCCTGAATACATCTGTGCATTGTTTGGAAGGCATGTCATTTTTCTTGATTATTTTAATTGTTTAAACTTTGCGCGCTTGTTAGGTAAAAGTAATTGTGAAGAGTTTTTGAGCCGCAGGCTGAACTGACAACACAATATGAAGCTGAGGAGGGAATACAAACACATCGAAGCCATCATCTCTGTCATTCTACTCCTCATATTTTCAGCAAACAGAGCAGCAGATAACTGGTAAATTACCTCACCTGCGAATCGTCAAGATTTGGCAAGGTGGCCCAAGCACTTGATGCCAATTGAAGGTTTTTCTGTTACCAAAGCTGTGCTTAGTTTGAGATGGAGTTTGCAGGCACTGAGCATTGCACTAAATTTTAAATCCTCTGAATTTGACAAACCGAGGATGAGAATGACGGTGTGGGGGATGAAGTAGGCCACACTTGGCCTCGAGATCCTGCTGTGGACCGCTCCACGATCCTGACCTGCGGTAGTGGGACACCGCAGCCCAGCTGGAGAGAGTGCCCTCAAAATAAGCTCTGCTCTTCTGGGGCAGACAGGTGGGGGTCGAGAGGACTCCCCTCTGGCTGCAACGGGGGTGCAGGTGAAGCCGTAACGGGGCCCCGTGTGTAGCCGGTGAATCATGAAGCCGGAGTGCCTAGGACCCACTTGGCCCACTGAGCGACATTGTGTTGTGTGCCTCCCGTGCACTGCAATCACATCGGCCGGTAAGGTGGCAACCTGCGGGTTTGGGGGCTGAGGCTGGGTATCCCCTGTACGACAACAGAGGACAAGCACCTTATCCCATGGAGGTGTTGGTGAAAGCTGGGTGCTCCCCTGACTGGTTTGGCCCACTCTGCGACCTAGACTGTGGCCTCTCGCCCTGAAAAGGGGAATGAGAAGTATTGAGGGTGACACAAAGCCCTGAGGCACGAAGTGCTTGGGGGCCCACCTCTGCACCAAAAACCTTTTCCTCACTCACGGTGTGGTACCCCAGCCGGCAATTGTACCCAGGCCCCTGGGAGATACAAGGACTGTGGCCTCGCCCTGGAGGTACGAAATACTTGGCTGCTGTCTCGTGTGGAGGGGACACCTCTGGAACAATGCTGGGGCCCACAGGGACAATGCCAGAATACTAGCACCAATACACTGGCCAATGTAAATACGCTGCTGTCGCGGAGGGGGGAGTGCAGCCCCAACATGCCCAGGCTGGTGGCCCCAAACCTTGAATCTGATGATCAGCTGCGAGCCCTGCTTGAAACGACTGCTGTGCAAGGATAACCACCATTAGGCACCCTGCGCCAACAGTGTCAGGGACTGCTGGTGAAGATTGCGGGAGGGGAAGTTTCAAACTCTACCCACACAAGGGTGGGAGTCCCTATCTCCTGTCTTGGAAGCGCTCCCCCTGACTTTGGTCCTAGGGGTCAAGGAGCCAGAGCTCTGGGGTTGAGGAACCCCTCAAGGGTGCCTGGGAGATCCGAAGGTGAGGAGGTTGAACCTGGGTGGTGCAGATAAGGGGCTTCCGTACCCATAGTTGACGCTGCCAGCGATATTGGGAAAGACAAGATGACCAAAGCTTCACAGTCCAATATGATTATGAACTATACCCACATCAGGCAGCCTGAGGGTCCACCCAAGGAAAGGTTGGTGAAGGGGTTGGGCTGGAGTGGCAATAAACCCTCCACAGAAACTCACAGATCTCATGACAGCGATACAGAGCCCCAAGGATGAGCTAGTTATAAAAATAGACTTAGCCGCAATTTATGTCAATCTGCTTCGTACTGATCTCCACAAGGTGGCAGAACGAGTTACCAGCGCAGAGCAGAATGTGGATAACCTACAACATGTTTATACCCTCCACGACACAGTGGCTGCCCTCCAGAAACTGATTGCTTGCCTCGATGAATGCATTGAGAATGCTGAGCCCAGATGCAGAAGGAATAATTTATGATTTGTAGGGTTCCCCAAGAAATCTGAAGGGCAATTGTCAAAATAGTTTCTTGAAGACTGGACATCATCAATATCCTGAGTTCTAAAAGACTGTCCACATTTTTCACCATTGAGAGAGCACACAGAGCCCTGGCCCCTTCGCTAAAATCCGGAGCCCCTCCAAGAGCCATTAGTGCTTGTATGTTTCATTTTTGTACTAGGGACTCTATACTTCAGCATGTCCAGATACAAGGCCCTCTGCTGTTCTAAGCAAAACCCACCTCACTGTTTCCCGACTATACACAAGAAGTCCAGGAAGATCATATCTGTAAATAAACAAATGAGAGACTTAAACCTGAAGTATGGTCTGATAGTCCCTGTAAAACAAAGTGTTTTCCATGGACGGAGGGTGCTCTTTTTCTTCAACCCGGTAGAGGCCTGCGAATGGCTGGACACTTTAGAGGGAAATGTGGGCCAAACCATGAGTGGAAAGGACTCGACGAGCCGAGCACACAGAGGTAATCTGCCTGCTTAAGACTGCGGAATAACTGCAGGAGAAGTATGCACAAGGCACATACGTCATGGAGAACTGTGGTTTGTGCAGATGATACTGTATGCAACACCGAGGTTGTTCCGGACTCAGGAGACTCATTCCAGAGGTGTCAGAGAGATCTTGGAACTGCAAGCAATAGCACATATCTGGGTCCTGCTTAAACTTTGTTTACCGACTGTAAGTACTAACAAATATGACCAGCACTGGGCCTGCCCGAGTAGTTGAGGTGCCTCTCTAAGGGTGTTGCAGTTGCAGTGGACAAGGCATGAACTATGAACAATTGCGTGCTGGGAACTCTGATATCTTCGGCTATTGGGTGTGGGACGGGACGGCTTACTGTTATATAATGGGATCACATTCACTGTTTACATGTATATGCAGGCAGGAGGACAGACTGAGAGGGGCACAGACACGGGGGAAGAGCTAGAGTGCTTCAGCCTTGCACCTCCACTTGTGTCTACTCTCTAGCGAAGTGCACAAGTTTTTTTATCAGACTCAGATTGTTCTTACGCTGATAAATGTTTTTGGGATTGGGTGGCAAAAGCCAGTTCTTGCCAGGCGTGTTGCTGGACTGGATAATAGGGTTGAGGGCCCAAGGAGAGGAGGGAGTTGGGGGGCCATACGGTACTACAAAGTTAATCGAGTTGGGGAATTATGTGCTGTTCTTGTACAATGTTTGAATTTCTGCACACATAGGGATTAGATGGGTAGCAGGAGGTAGTGATCACCTATTGATTTGGAGATTGCCTACTGATGATTGGAAAGGTAGGGACATGCAATTAAAATTAATGACATGGAATGCGATGGGTACTGCCCAGTATTAAAAGCACTTCAGAGTGTATGCGTATTTGAAACGTTTCAAGGTTTCTATAACATTTTAAATGAAAATCATGTATGGGGGAATTTATTCATTACCTTCACAAGAGGTGGAGAAGACTATGCCACATCTTATTCTGGCTTTGCCCGTGGTGCATTCATATAGGTGGCTCCGGGGATCCCTTTCACTACAGAGGCCAAGTCCTTGACCTGGAAGTTAGATACATCATCTTACACAGGAATTTGAATGGTCGGGAGCTCTGCTTCATGAACATGTACGTACAAACATTGACTGTCCAGACTTCTATACTGAAGTGACCACGACTGTGTCGCAGGAGCTGGCTGTGGAAATTATATTGGTGGGAGACTGTAACGGCATCCTAGAAGGGACCCGCAGAGACGCCATACTAAAAAAAAGACATATATATATATATGTATATATATCCAACCAAAAAACGCTCCTTGTGAGACCACGGACCCGTGGAGGGTGGTGTGTGCTCCGGAAGAGCACCCGGTATTCAAAATTTCTGTCCGTCACAATTGCGATAAAACACACTCTCAGGCTCCAAAGTAAGTACCCAGTGGGATGTTTATTTCCACGCTACGCGTTTCGGCTAAACAGCCTTGTTCACACGATGGAAATGCATGTAAATGTCACCATTTTTGTAAACCATTCGTACTTCCTGAGGTAGTAAACACAAAAGATGGTTTCACAATAAGAAAACTCCGCTCCGCTACATCGACGACATTTTTTTGGTGTGGAGAGGTACAGAACCTGAGGTAACTGAATTCATTGCAAGACTCAACATCAACAATCTCAACATCAGTTTAACTAGCACTATAAGCAAAAATTCAGTGGAGTTCCTAGACACCAAAGTAGAAGTAGAAAACAACATCATCCAAACCAAGCTTTTCCGCAAGGATACAGCTGGTAATACATTACTTCATGCCCTTAGCGGCCACCCGGATCCTCTAAAATGGAGTATACCATTTGGAGAATTTCTCAGGGCCAAACGTAACTGCAGCACCCTGGCGGGGTTCAAGGAAGAAACTACAATCATGCTTGAAAGATTTAAAACCAGGGGTTATCCCACATGGGTCCTTAATAAAGCATTATGGAAGGTAGAGCTGATAGAGAGAACTGACACTCTCAGATCCAAGAGAGAGCAGGAACAGGAACCCACTCAACAAGATGAGACAACTAGAATCATACTCACATATAACAGAAATGCCAAGGACATAAAAAACATACTGGCCAAGAATTGGGAGATTCTTAAAAGTGATCCCAGCATAGGTACCATCATTAGTGAGAAACCACACATCACTTATAGAAAAGGCTACAATTTCAGAGACAAATTAGTACACAGTGATGTTACTGTATACAATACCATGATGAATCAGGGACTTCAAGGTTTCTTTCCCTGCGGACATTGCAGAGCTTGTAGAAACAGTAGCATGAAAAAGGAGTACACGGATGGAGGTGGTAGGAAGAAAATCATCTCACAGTTCCTCACCTGTGGAACCCCGTTTGTCATATACTGTCTTGAATGCCCGTGCAAACTAAGATATATAGGAAGCACAGTTCACCCAGCAAAGAAACGTGTATTGGAGCATATGAGGGCTATCAACAATTGTGACCAACAATATCCGGTAGCCCGTCATTTCCAAGAACATCATTTCTCTAATAACTCAGGTCTTAGCTATTTTGCCATGGAACACATCCCAAGATCCCCGAGAGGTGGGAATAGGGTATTAAAACTCAGACAGAAAGAATCAAAAATGATCATTGACCTTCAGACCAAATCCCCGGGGGGGCTCAACATTGACGAGGAGTTACAAATACATCTGTATGAAAAGTAATTTAGATCTGTTTTGTCATCTTGCTCCTCATCCAATATTCGTAAAGAAATGTTTTCTTTGTGCAAAGTAGAACATGATATTACTGGATACAGTTACAATACTAATTGCATAAGAAAATGAAAAAGAAAAACACTTGTCATTGTACACATGAATGTTCTTCGGAACTTATTTTAATCTGTTTATTTTAAAGCACTTTTTCAGAGGTTTGAATATTCACATATATTTTGTTTTCTCTTTTCTCTTTTTCTTTTTCTCTTCTTTTCTTCTCACTACAGGAGGAAAGGCAGGGACCCATACTACAGGGGTGGTATCACATGCACGGGTCCCCACCCTTTTTTCCGAAGGCAAAACAGAATGCGGTATCTTTACAAATTTGCCAAATGTCACCGAAGTTTTTTCCGTGGTGTATATCCAGCCTTTATGGAGTATTACAGACATAGTCTTGTGATAGTAACTTTGGAATGACTTGTATGGTTATTGATTGTCCAAAAATATGATCATTGACATTCCCCTCCATGCACTCCATAGACTAGGCTTTCCTGGAAGTTATTGATATTTGATACACCCCACACACATGGAGTTGGTCATTTAAATTCACAACTCTTCACCCATTTATGACACATGCAATATGGGCACTTGTCCGTTATTTCAATCACCCATCCCAGGGATGAGCGATAACTTGAAGCACATTTCGGGGTAGGTCTCTCTGCATATGACGAATATTAGTATTATCATTTATTGTGCATGAGTATGCCCCTTGATTTCATCAGCATCCTGGGACCCGCTAGTATTCAGCATGGGATCTGTTTAAACATTCGCAACCAGTGTAGTTATTTCAGCACAACCATGGTGACGAGTCTTTCACTGTTACACTTGCAGCAGATAGGTGTCCATTGGGATTTAGCCCAGTATTCTATTGCAAAGGGATGCGGTGCAATTTCACTAATGTTTTCACATAACTCCATGGAATTTATATTTTCATTAGCGAATTATATATATCTTTCTCTCGTGTTTCGAGGTGTTTAACACGTGTAGTTTTACTGCAAATCAACTTCGTTGAAAACTTGAGTGATAATGCAATGTGAATATATTTTGTCTAGTTCGTGTATTTAACTTTATTGACACACATACCTAACACTGCAAAATGTATATACACTTGGAAATCTCTAGGTTACTTAACCATGCCAATTTGGCCGCGTTATTTACAATGTGAATATATTTTGTTTAGTTTGTGTATTTAACCTTATTGACACACTGCAAAATGTATATACACTTGGAAATTCCTTTGTTACTCAACCATGCCAATATGGCCGCGATATTTGCATTCCACTCAGTGAGTGTTTTCTTATTGTGAAACCATCTTTTGTGTTTACTACCTCAAGAAGTACGAATGGTTTACAAAAATGGTGACATTTACATGCATTTCCATCGTGTACAAGGCTGTTTAGCCGAAACGCGTAGCGTGGAAATAAACATCCCACTGGGTACTTACTTTGGAGCCTGAGAGTGTGTTTTATCGCAATTGTGACGGACAGAAATATGTATATATATATATATATATATATATTCACTGAAAAAACCATAGGTTTCAGGGGAGTTATAGTTAGCTGGACTTTTCACTCGTACAAAACCATAGAAATTCCCCCGTTATAGTTAGTTCAGCTAACTACAACTCGCGCGCCCGCAATACACTGCTGATGACGTCACATATTACATCACTCATGACATAGTCAGTGACATCACTCATGACATCACTGATGACATCTCAAATGACATCACTGATGACATCACTGATGTCATCATCCAGTGAATGTGTGTTTTTCTGAAAATTACATATGTTTTATATATGTATATCTCAAGGTCGATGGAAGAATAAATGGGTATATAAGTGTCTAAATGGATGATTTGTTTTTGAAAAATTGATTGTATAACTGACTGATTAAGTGTATCTTAGTGAATACATGGCTTAGTGAGTAATGTTTAAATATGTAAATATCTGTATCAGTCTCTCACTTTGTGTATAAGTGGCTGCATGGGTTGGTGAGTAGCTACATGAGTGTCTATATAGGTTATTAGTTGGTTTTTGAGTATCAGTATAAGTGTCTGATGTCTGTATGGTTCGGTGTGGGGTATTACGTAGTGCATAGGTGCATGATTGAGTGACTCAGTTTGTATGTGTTGAAGACAGCATGTGTGCAGGACTGTATGGGTGGATGAGTGTGTGCATGGGTGTGTTAGTGAGTGAATGACTGTCTCAATAGTGTCTCTATGAGTAACTACATATGTTTTAAACTAGTATATGTGACTATTGGTGTATATAAGTGAGTATATGTGAGAGTGAGAGATTGAAAGAGTTCCTGTATGAATAAGTATGTGTTTCTATAAGTGATTGTTTAAAAGACTAAGTATGTGTAAGTTTCTGTAGAAGTAAGTCTGGTGGTGTGTGTTAACTGTATATGCAGGTAAACGGATGTTTGATTCTTTATTAGCATGAGTGACTATGTGTGTGAGTAACTTTATGGATGAGTGGCGTTGTGTAACAGGATGTATAGGTGTATGAGTACATATGATGAGTGAGTACATGTATGAGTGACTGTATAGGACTGTTGGTGAATGAGTGGATGTGGATGTGGATCTTACAATTACTGAGTAGGGTGTTGTAACTGGTATTGGTATGTCCATTGTTTTGAAAATTTTAATTTCTATTTTTGAATGTGTGTATCAAAGGTTATATTAGGGGGAGAGGAGGTCTGCCACTCTATCACAAGGATGATGTCATCAGTGATGTCATCAGTGATGTCATGAGTGATGTCACTGACCATGTCATGAGTGATGTAATATGTGACTTCATCAGCAGTGCATTGCGGGCGCGCGTGTTATAGTTAGCTGAACTAACTATAACGGGGGAATTTCTATGGTTTTGTACGAGTGAAAAGTCCAGCTAACTATAACGCCCCTGAAACCTATGGTTTTTTCAGTGAATTTCTAAGGTTTTTTAACTGCTAATTCCTAGCTATAACGTGCCTGAAACCTATGGTTTTTTCAGTGAATTTCAAAGGTTTTTTAAATGCTAATTTCTAGCTATGCCTACAGAGATAGGACATGTGAAGAAAGAAGGAAAAACGCACAGAAAGAAAAAAAAGAAATGTAGAAAGAAGCAACAGAAGTCCTCAAAGACGAAGAAAAGTGCAGGAAGAAGTATAACGTGCAGAAAGAACAAACAGAAGAGCAGAAACAAGCCTTGTTGCAAAATCATTCTGTACCCTCAACTTTTTCAGACGGATACTGGTGGTAACTGAGTCTGACTAACCAGTCCTAGAGCCAGTGCTATGTTAAAAGACACTCAGAATACAGTGAAAACACCTACATACACTAGGGCACTCTATGCGTTGGGGTCCCCCGGTGATTAACATGACCTCCTCTGTAAGCCCCTAGTATATAATAGGGCAGGGGATTAAAACTACCTCTTAAAACGCACCACAGGGCGTGTTTGAAAACGTCACCTCATGCCCCGTCCCCTCCCTTCCCCACTGTGTAAACATGCCCTGTAGCCGTTTTAAGTTGGAAGATTAAGTCCCCTTGAATCCTGAGGGTCCCTAGGGTCCAACTAGACCACTAGGTACCTCCAGTAAGCGCCACAGAGCTGCGTTGCAGAGAGGTGTAAGAAGTGGCACGGCCTGCACCACCTCTCTGCAACGCAGAGCAGTGGTGCTTACTGGAAGCATCTGGTGGGCTAGTTGGACCCAAGGGTCCCTCAGGATTGAAAGGGAATTATTTCCCCCAACTTAAAAACGCGCCACAGGACGTGTTTGCACACGTCACCTCAGGCCCTGTCCCCTCCCTTCACCACTGTGTAATCGCGCCCTGTGGCCGTTCTGAGTTGAGAGATTAAGTCCCCTTGAATCCTAAGGGTCCCTAGGGTCAAACTAGCCCACTAGGTACCTCCAGTAAGCGCCACAGAGCTGCGTTGCGTGGAGATGTAAAAAGGGGCGTGGCCTCAGAACACCTGTCTGCAACGCAGCTCCCTGGCGCATACTGGAGATACTTGTTGGGCTAGTTGGCCCTCAGGGACCCTCAGTATTGAAGGGGAATTAATTCCTCAACTTACAACTGGCCAGGGGGCGCGTTTGCAGAGTGCTGCAAGGAGGGGGCGTGGCCTCCGGCGCATTGCCGGTCTTTTTTTTTTAGAAGGAGGGCTGTGTGGCCCCCTTTCTTTTTCTAATTTATTAACCCTGGGGACCCCATCCCCCAGGGCCTGCGCCCTAATCTTTTCTGTTGAAAAAAATTAATTTGGCCCTCCCAAGGCCTTAATCGGCCCCGGGGATCCCAACCCCCGGGTCATGGCCTATTTTTTTTTTTATTCTTTAGGAGGGGGGCTGTGTTGCCCCCCTCCTCAGGCCACTTATGGCCCCGGGGACCCCATCCCCCGGGGCCGGCCTTTGATTTTTATTATTTAAAAAAAAATATATATTTATAGAAACACCTAGGACATGCTGGACAAACCGTATGTACCTATCACCATGACGATTTGCGTGATATTCATTAAAAGGCGACTATGCATACAATGAATCCACGTAGAATGTATTCACACCGCTAGTAAAGCTCTGACATGTCTGACACCCTACCGTGCCTAATCCCAGCGCCCCCGCTGGTGGGTACTCTCCAAGTAGACACCCTTGTCGTTTATTTATACAAACATGGGTAGCTATTGACGGGCCCATTTCATACACATGCACACCAAGCCATTCAAAGGGGATTCGACAAAAATTCGACCAAACTATGCAAGAAACCCCCTCACGGTTAATAAAACACACATCCACCGCCGGATGTGTAATACTTTTTATTTTACTCTCTGGAAAGGAGACAAACCTAACTTGAGAGTCACAGCGTGCTCCTGGCTGAGCCCAATGCTGTGTTACACCACCAGTGCCCGCCGAGTGCCACACACCTCTGTGTTGTATTCCACCAGCTAGTGCGTATGCTATGACACTCTCTAGCCCATGTGCACTGTAAAACCACCCCGTGAATATGTCATGAAACACTTGCCTTCGCACGGGTTATATTGCCCCATCTAACGTGCCTTCCTCGATGCCTATATTAAAAGCACAGCGCTATGCCATACATATTATAATCTGGGATCCATATCTTTGTCACAGTGCATATGCAATGTTACACTACCCAGCACATATTTTATATTACAACTTTAGAGACTACTTAGGTTATACAACACTGCCCTGTGCATATTACACTCCAAGGCGCATATCACATAGCAAGCGCTAGTGCCTGTGCTATCTCGCGCTCTCCAATGAATCTGTCATTGCGCACAATGTATTGCATATTATATTTCAAGGCCCGGTTCATCTTATATCACACTTTTTGGTGCATAGTTTATACCATATACTATATCTAGTTTTCATTTTCAATCGTGCTCTCAGGACTATGTTCTATATAACACTGCATCCACCTACCCTTTTCACGGGCATTACATTTTGCGATGGGGGGTGGAGGGTCAGGGGATGTTTCTGCCAAGTGAGCCCGGAGTCACAGTCCCAAACGTCCTCTTCTTCCTGAATAAAAGTGAGATTATGCTGCATACTTGTTCATATTTTAAGTAGTTCGCACAGACACACATTTTAAAAACAATAAAGTTCCTAATAGCCACCTTCTATTAACAGTTAGCTTGCTGCCCCATCCACCTCCTCCCTATCCTCTGTTGTCTGAATCCATGGACCAGCCTCCTCCCTCCTACCATGCATGGTCTGATGTGCTGCCACTGCCCTCCATTTAGCATGATGTACCAGTCCACTCCTCCTGCCCTCCATTGCCCAATTCTATGGCCCATCATTGACCTCCTGCTTAGCCTCTGTGCTTAGCTTGCTGCCCCTATTCTACTTCCCCCTGCCCTCCGATGTCTTTGTGCATGCCCCTGCTCCATCCTTTTTGACCACCATGTTCCATGGACCTGCCACTCCTATCTACTCTGAGTGTTCTGTTGAGCTCCCCTCCCACCTGCCTAGCATTGTCAGATGACTGTAACCTGTCCCTGCCACCTCCACCCTGCCTGTCCACATGCCATGCCCCTATCCCCTTCCTCCTGTCCTCCATTGTCCATTTTACTGCCACACCCTTCTGCCCTCCCTGGTCTGTTGTGCTGCAACTACTCCTCCTGCCTGCCCGGGGGGTCTGTTGTGAGGCCCCTTCCCCTGAACTCTCTTGTCTGTGCCCAGGTCCTGACCCTCCTTTCTATCCTCCATGGTCCTTTGTGCATGCCCCTGCACCCTCCTTCTTGCCCATAATAGCCATTGTGCTGCCACTTACCCTCCCGCTTGCCATGCATGGTCTTCTTTGCT
This sequence comes from Triturus cristatus, assembly GCF_964204655.1. Lineage (NCBI taxonomy): Eukaryota > Metazoa > Chordata > Amphibia > Caudata > Salamandridae > Triturus > Triturus cristatus. The sequence goes on from NC_140590.1 coordinate 245,306,846, forward strand.
GCCATGGCCCCTCCCACCTTCCCTGTGTGGTCAGCTAGCTGCTCCTGACCCCCTCCCACCTTCCCTCCATGGTCTGTGTGTATGCCATCATAGTCTCACTGTTGCTCTCCATGGTGTGTCTTGTTTCTAGTGCCCATCCTGCCTGACCTCCATGATCATCTTGCTGCTCCTGCCCTGCCCCCTTGCCCCCAGCCCTCTGTTTCCATGTGCAGACCCCTATTCCCTCCCTCCTGGCTTGTCGGTTCCATTGTAATGCCTCTGATCCTTCCCTCCTGCCCTTTATGGTCTGTTATGCTGCAGCTTTCTCTCCTGTCTGTCCATTATGGTCAGCTAGCTACCATTGCCTCTTTCCCCTCTGTTGTCTGTTGTCCATGTGCATGGTCCTGTCCCCTCCTTATTGCTTTCTATGGATTGTTGTGCTGCACTCCCGTCCCGCATGCCCTGTGTGGTGTATTGTGCTGCTGCAAACCCTGATGCCTGCCCTGTAGGGTCAGTTTGGTGCACCTGTCAATGTCCCTCCTGTCCTCTGTTATCCGAGTCCATGTCCCTACCCCAATTCCTCCTGCCTACCATGATCCAATGTACCATACTTGCAAACATTTTGAACTTGGTAAGAGGGAGATTTTGAAATAAAACTGGGGTCTTGATTTTCCCCTTTGAGTTACATTGAAAAATAGAAGATTGTACACAGGAAACAGATCAAGTAAAGCCCATTTGAGCTTAAAAACATTGGACGGTTCCTGGCTGAAACGGGTCTGTTGGCATGTATGGTTGTATGAACGCTGCCTCTTCCTTCTGCCCACAATGGTCTATTATATTGCCACAGCCTCTCTTGCCAGTCTTGTATTGTTGGTGTGTTGCCCCTGCCCCCCTTTCCACTGCCCTCCATAGTCTGTTGTGCTGCCACTGCCCTTCCTGCCTGCCTAGTGTGGTCAAATTGTTGCCCCTGCACTCTCCTACCTGCCTTCAATTTTCAGAGAACGTGCACCAGACTTCTGCCTCTCAACAGTTTCCCAATGAACAACTAGATTGCTAACATTCTATATTTATTACAAAAGTGTGGAACCACTGACGTCATCTTGATGTAATCAAAACTGTAATGCCTAGAGCATTTCCTTTAGAAATTACATATGAGAGGGTCTTATTTGCATCAAAATTATGGTTAGTGCTCTAAAAAACTAAAATGAGGACATATTTTCTGAGTTTTCAAATAGCGACAAAGAACTTTTAAATTATTTGTAATCTTAGTTTTTTTATCCAGTTGACCACTTGATTAAATGTTGCATCCAAGGGGAGAGGGTGTGGTGTTACTTCCAGAGCTGCAGACTTTGCAACTGGGGAACCAGGTTGGAGTTTCTGCTTCAGCTCAACATTCTGTGATTCTGGTCAAATCACTTAATCTCCCCATGTCTACAACCAAAATGAATTTGATCTTGTGTGATGTAACCGATGCTCATGTAAAGCACTCCAATACCTGACAAGTCTGCACTATATAAAACTGCAAATACACAAAAAATAAGTGTTTTGCACACTTCTGTCATTGGGCTACATTTGGGCTACATCTGGGTGATATTTGGGCTACATTTGGGCTCTTTTGTCTCTGGTGGCCATTTTAGGAGATTTATTTGTTATGAAGTTTCTTAATTTCCTCATTTACTACAGTCTCCTCAGTAGGAAATACTTTCAGTTTTTTACTTTGATTCCATCAAGAAGACATTCAGATGTGTCACACATTTTCCATAAATTCTGAATGTTAGCACTCTAGTTGCTCATTAGATCACTGTAGTAAAGCTACTGCTCACCAGGCAAGTATGCTGCTAGTATTCAAAGTGCATGTTTCAGTCTGCATGTCAGAATTGTTTTATGAAATAAAAGAGGATTTCAGAAGTCAAAATGTGCCCTAGTTTTTCTTTCTGCAGCACTAATCATAATTTATATGGCAAAATGAACCCCCTCATTTTGTTCCTTTGTAAATTAAATGTTTTAAGTGTTCCCACTTTATTCCAATCATGATGGCTTCAGGTGTGCCATACTTTTGTCATAAGTAAGACTGTTAGTGCTCTAGTTGTTCTTTAGAGCACTCTGGGAAGCTGCAGTAGAACACAAAGGAATCAACTGACAGTCTCTGCCCTTGTTGGATGTACATGTTTTACTGAGAATGTCAGACTTCATTCTTACATGACTGAGAAAGATAATGTGAATTTACAGAAAATATGCTCTCAGTTTAGCTTATAGATCACCTTCCAAACCTCTGTGGGAAAAGCATGAGAAAATAGTTTTCTCTCAAACATGGTTCATGATATCACAGCAGGAGGCTTTTTCACATGGTAAAATCACCTTAGAACACACCACAATTCCTAAAATGAGTATGGTACCATCAACAAATGATTTATAATGTAACTAAAGTCTTAAAACCTTCTATTAACTGCAATGCTTTTTAATGAGGTGCTATCATGTATATTGGTCCCAAGATGGCTGCCAACACTTCTTGGATGAAGTACTGACAGCCAATCAGATCTCACGATGAGATGTGTCATTAGGCTCCGCCCAGATATGTATGTGATTTTACTTTTGATTTTCTCAGGAACTACTGAACAGATTGACACCATATATGCAAAAGGCACATCCCTGAGCTGAGGACTACCTCTCTGCCAAATTTCAAGTAATTCTGTTCAGCCGTTCGGGCTGTACCTTGGACTAAAGGTCCCTATGGAAAATTGCATGGGAAAAACGCGTTTTGGGAGCCCCCTTTTTTCTCAGCCCCCGCTTGACGAATCCCCCTGAGACTTTCAGGGTAGGAGCGGAGCGGAGCGCCCCACCTATTTTGAAAATTTCGCGAGGATTCGTCAACCGGCGCCAAAGTTATTTCAAATAGAATGTTGCGGATTTCCTATGGAAACACGGTCCTAACTATAACTATCTACTGGCGACCGCCAGTAGATAATATACATAATTAAATATTACAGTAGATTAGATAAGTCATATTGTTTTCAGATGTGACTGACTAGTGCTGTTACAAAAAGTCTGTAAAAGTAGAGACCTAGTTGCAGGCTTTGATATATTTCAATAAAAGCATAAAAGACAAAAGCAATAAAGATGATGCAAATAAAAATAAGAGGGATAGTAATATTAATGATCACTTGTATATAAATAGAACTTTATACCACATTCCTGCTATTTTTAAGCATTGTGAGGGTTTACTGACACAAACATCGATGTAAAAAAATATCAATGACAAAATATAAACTACAAAAATATCGACTCCCTAAGTTAAACGGGTAACTACAAAAGGATCGACTAAAAAATTATCGATTAAAAAATATAGATGTTCAAAATATCGATATATATATAAAAAAATAAAATAATAGATATTTATTATATTAAATATTAAAATTAATTATTTTTTTTGTTTAAATTTGTTTATAAGTTTAACAGCATCGTTATACATCATAGACTGAGGATAAGTTATTTTCTGACCCCACTTTCGTATGTACCAAGTCAGTAAACAAAATATACATTTCATTCAATCTGCTCTTTCTGCCTGTTGACGCATTTCCAATTCAGCAGTGGGGGATGCTACAGGTTCCCCTCGGTATTTGTTCCACCTTTCCCACTTCCGATCCCATTTTTTGGGACATCCCCTAGCTACATAGACCTCCGTTTCCGCCAGCATACATCTATCAAGCTCTGTCATCCAACCGCTGGGCCATGGCGCACTACCCCCCCCACCCCCTAGCAATCTCCCGTTTAACTAGCATGTATCCTAGCGTCGTGAATTGTTTCTCCGCTTCCGTTAGGTCCGTGTCCTCCCAAATGTTTAATAGGCCCAATTTCGGTGTCAAGACGAGCTCCTTATGGAGGGCTGTCTGCATGTGTCTCGAGGCCTCCTCCCATATGGTCAGAACCCCCGGGCAGCTCCAGAGGATGTGATGAAAAGTGGCCCTCTGGCCACAGCCCCTCAAGCAGAGATCATCTAATCTGGAACATATTTTTGCTAGCGTCTGTCCAGTCATGTATGAGCGATGAAGTATTCTGAATTGAATCAGTCTGAATTTTTGCGTGATGGCTGCCTCTCGGGGGTAAAATTAATTTTAACAAAAGAAAATACATTTAATAAACATTTTAACAAAATATAACAAATAAACTTATTTTAAAAAAAAGATAAGCACACAAACAATAATTTATACATATATATATATTTACTTTAAAACAATTAATAACCTAATATTTTTAATGTATTTTAATAAATATATATATATATATCACTCATTTAAAATATAAGAAATTAAAACATTAAACTATTAAAAAATATGTAAATTTAAATTTCCCAATACAGTGCAAAAGTAGGGAAAGTGTGGATAGCGGAGGGATAACATTTACTATTCCAACGCCAGTGAGTGCAACAGTAGGGAAAGTGTTGGATAGCGGAGGGGTACAAATTACTATACCCACTCCAGTGACTGCAACTGTAGGGAAATTGTTGGATAGCAGAGGAATTAAATGTACTATTCCCATTCCAGTCAGTGGAACAGTAGAGAAAGTGTTGGATAGCGGAGGGATAAAAATGACTATTTCCACTCCAGTGAGTGCAACAGTAGGGAAAGTGTTAGATAGCGTAGCAATAAAATTTACTATTCCCACTCCAGTGAGTGCAACAGTAGGAAAAGAGTTGGATAGCGGAGAAGTAAATATTACTATTACCACTCCAGTGAGTGCAACAATAGGGAAAGTGTTGGATAGAGGTGGGGTAAAAATTACTATTCCCACTCCAATAAGGGTAACTGTAGGCAAAGTGTTGGATAGTGGCGGGGTAAAAATTACTATTCTCACTCCGGTGAGTGCAACAGTAGGGAAAGTGTTGGTTAGCGAAAGGGTAAAAATTACTATTCCCACTCCAGTGAGTGCAACAGTGGGGAAAGTGTTGGATAGTGGCGGGACAAAATGTGCTATTCCCACTCCAATCAGTGCAACAGTAGGGAAAGTGTTTGATTGCAAAGGGGTAACAATTGAAATTCCTACTCCAGTCACTTCAAAATTAAAAACAAACAAAATATTAACAACAACCAAAATATTAAAAAAAATTAAAAATTAACAAATATGTTAAAAATTAAAATACAAATGTATTTATTAGACATTTTAAAACTAAAAACATATTAAAATGTTAAATACAAATGACAAATACCTACAAATATTATCTAAAATAAAAAAATAATTTTCAAACAAATAAACATTTCAAATTAGAAAATATTTCGAAAAAAAAACCATGAATTATTACATAACTTTTTTTTTATTTCCTACCCTATAATAACACTAAATTCACAACCCACATCTAAATTTTAAATAAAATATACTTCTATAATTAACATAATTAATGACTGACGATATTTAGGACTGGATATTTCTGTAGTTCGACATTTCCAACTTGATATTCTGTCTGCACACCGTTGTGAGGTGACCTACCCTCGGAGAGGTAAAACACAGACCTAACTGGTCAGCAAAACATCCCAGACCATAGGTTTGTGCTTTTTATTGTGGGTCCAAACCAACCTACTCTTAAAAGTGGGAGAGCAGCCATGCAAAGTTTTTCAGGTCCATGCATGACTAGCTGCCCCAGTACAGATGTTTTCCTTGAATTTTGTGCTTTGTAGTTTGTTTATTTCATTATAAAACAAGGACTACAAGTCCTTGAGTTCAAAGAAAAAACCTGAAGTGTAACATCTCCTCATGCATTGAACTGGGATACTAGGCACCTATGGCAGAGATAGATCGTTGCCACACTAGGAAATCCATGAGAGAAAATTAGTGAGCCACACCTGCAAGATAAACAACTCAAAGGAAAGGCAAATAACTAAGAAACTTAAACACACTTAACTGCTCTCCAGAACTGACACAAAGGGGCCTATTAGGATGGAGGGTGGGTCGCCCCTGCCGTGCCGGCAGTAGCCACCGCTGGCCCGGCGGGGGCGATCTGCCCGCCATCCATGCCTGAAATACCCCCCGCCATATTAGGATGGCTGGGGGGTCCACGGCGGACGGGAAGACCGGGGTTGAATATGGTGGCGGTGTCGGCAAGACACCTCTATCCATATTACAATGCAGGCGGAGAGCAGCCTTTCCATGGTGGCGTGGCCACGGAAAGGTATGCAGTGTTTGTAGTTGGGGGCCCGTTGCGGGCCCCAGGATGTTGGGAGGGTCAGTACCCCCCTGCATTTGCATGCACAAGGTGGCAGGCATCGCGTGGTGCCTGCCACATTGTGCATGCAAATGCACAACATGCATTTTTCACATTGCGGCAGGTGCTGCTTTCCGCACCGCCCGCCGCAATGTGAAAAATGTGGGATGCGCCTGCCAGTGTGGCAGGATCATCATAATGTGAATGGCGGGACCGCCGCACCTATGGCGGGCAGTCCCTTTTGCTGTTGAGGTGGCGGGCGGACAATCGTAATAGACCCCAAAATGTCTTTCTCTTTCTCACTTTCTTTATCTCTCTCTCTAGCTAGGGTATCTTACTCTCTCTCTAAAAGGCTATTTCCACTCTGTCACTCACACATCCATACAAAAAACAGCAACACAAGAAAGTGGAATGAACTCAGACCACTCACGCATTAACTAGCTTTAAGCCTGCCTGAGTGACTTCAGCTGTTTGGGCAGCAGGGAGGGTCAGACAGTTCTAGATCCAATCAATGCATCCTCAAGGCGCACCACTAAATGATATCACTCTTGTGTGCAACACTCAGATAGTCTCTCTAAGTGAACACTGGTGCTATATGTTGAGGCTTAGGTGCCCTATGAGAAGCCACAGGCTGTGAAGGCAGGACCAACAAAATTTACACTGACAATACCCGGACCATAAGAGAAACATATTTACATAACTATGGGCCATATGTACAAAGCTGTTTTTGACATAAAAAATGGCCAGATTCACCAAATCGCGCCATTTGAAACCATAAGGAAGGTTTTTGAAATGTACAAAAGTCAAATTGAGATTCGGTAACATGTTACCAAATCGCAATTTGGGTTTTTGAACCGGGCCGGACTGAGAACACAGAGCAGCCCAGGCAATTCTATTGGAGAACCCCCCAGGGGTGGGGGAGGCTGCGAGTGTGAAGCACTGCTGCTTCACTAAACCCGCCCCAACACTACTGCTTTTGTTACAGGGGGACGATATTGCAGCACTTCTTCAAAACCGAGTCACAGTAACAAAACCGGCCCACACCCATACAGCCCACTGGGAAAATGCTGATGCCTGCTACGGGCAGGCCGGGCCTGCTTGTTAATTGGTATTTGGAAAGTGCACGTATAGGACATCTCTTCCTAATACATTTTCACAGTGGCATGTAAGAATGGTTTGCGACCTTTCTGGTCACAAAACGTTACTTTTTCAGAGGAGGTGATAACCATATGCAAGCAGGAAGGGGTTCCCATGGGACCCCTATTCCTTTGTGAATGTTGATAGAATTTTCTAAGAGCAGTCAGTCGTCCCAGAGACCACTGCCTACTTTTAAAAATTTAAACTTACACTTTTTTTTCCTTTTTAAGGGCATCCCTTTTCCCTTTTAAAGAAACGGGCTGCATTTAAAAAAAGATTGCTTTATTAAAAAACAATCACAAACATTGTGCTATGCTGAACCCATCAACCTGTGATGACTCAATTCCTAATAGGTGCGTAAATTGCGACCTACCTCTTTATTATTCATGAGGTAGATCTATTTGCGACCCCATTAGGAATCACTAAATGAATCTCAATGGGTTTCATACATTAGGAATAGCAATTTCCTAATAGTGATTTGCAGAAAATCGCTATTAGGTAATCCCTATTAATAAAATGTATGCATAAGGCCCTAAGCATCTGCACTACTGCAATATCTCCTGAAAAGAAACAATGATAGATTACTTCCAACCCACAACATGACCAGCTACCTAGGTTATTATTTATGGGTGAGTGATGTCGCGACTTTTCTTTACTAGCCCACTCACACTTCCCTCAGTTTATATTGCCATTCCCTTAATTGAATAACATAAGGGTGTTTCCAAAAAAGGTTTCTAGGAATAGATATAGTAGCCAATCAGGGAGAACAATACATTGCAATTGTAATTTTAATTGCATTATATAGCGATTACTACTCTTGACGAAGCGTTGAAGCAATTTCGCTGAGCTGCACACTTCTTCAGAACCCAAGGTTAGTGATTAGTGTTATTGGTTATTGTTAGTTATTGGGATTAGTAGTGTGCTCAGCAAACCATTCCATGCACTTATTCCTGTTTCTTTGCGGTAGATTACATTAACAGGAGTTAAGTTCTATTATTAGTAGTGTGGAAGCATGTGAGTTCATGCAGACGGCCGGTGGGGTTAGTAGATGAGTTTGAGGATTTCAGGTATTGTTATGTTGCAGGGATATGATCTGAAAGAAGGAGAGGTTGTGATCCTTGATATGAGTTGTGGGAAGTTTTCTAGAGATATAATCATAGAGATTAAGACAAACTTACATGTGACTAAGAGTAGGTTGTGATTAAAGGGAGGAGGCATGCAGAGGTCAGAGAGTAAGAAGAGTGCCATTTGAAAGAAAAACTAGAGGCGACAGAAGTTAGTTCGTTTTCATGATGGATTTAGAAATAAAGTCTTTGCTTTTTGAGATGGCATGCAATTTGTGGATGCAAGGCTGTAGAAAGAAATAGCATAAATAAATATGACAATAGTGATATATTAGGTTATTTAATTAGGATATAGAATCAGAAGACAGTCTGCCCACTACTGGGCTATGACTAAATCACCGCTCTAGTAAGGCCAGGAATGCATAAAGTAATGGCTGGACACATATGACTATGTATTCAAATGTTGTTGTGTAGTTAATTAAAACAATAAAAAAATTGTCATATTAAAAACCTGGTACATAATACAGCAAATTTCATAGGTGATGGAAACATAGAAGCATTAGTTCCTTAGGTGGAAGTAGTCCGGACATTGTACATTAATTAGGTTCGTAATTTGACTCGTGCCTGTTCATAGTTATGAGCGCAAACTTCATTCATGGATAAAACAAAGTAAAAAATTTCACCTGAGGTTGATTAGCTGTCAGCTGTCTCTGAGTAGGTCTTTTGCAGAGCCTAGTATAAAACTTTATATTAAAATGGTTGTTTATTTGATTGACTTGTCTAGGCTGTTCTGTCCATTAGAATAGCTAGTGCAATCAAGAATGTTTCAGACATGAATGTATCGAGATTTAAAATCTGTGCAAATATGCAAATGTTTACAAAGTAAATGCCCAAGTGTTTAAATGAGTGTCAGAACAGCATGTACAAACTTTTTGTAGTGCACAAGCTTATGGGAGTGGCGGCACGAAGTCCTGCAGTTTTATTGCGTTCGGGTGTGAAGCCGGGTGGGGGCTCCATTAGATGTTTGTGGGATTGTCAGTTTACCCTGGCAAGAGGCCCTCTTTGTTGGTTCAGACTCTCGTAGCAATCCACCCGCTTCCGAGAAGAATTTACCAAACTGTGCTAGGAGCTTTGGAGTAACAGATGTATATATGAGCAATAGTGCTTGGTCAAAAGATCTTATCCCATGCTACATAAAGGTAGGCCTTAATTATCTGCGTCTCTGTTGTAGTAAGCTTGAGCCGCAACATACAATATGGGAACAGATTCAGAATGTTATTTGCACAGCCTACATTACTCCTACCCTAGATCCTACATTTATTCTTTTGTCGTATTAACATGTGATAGTAGAATGTGTACTGTAATAATGTGAAAAGTGATGTGTTAGGTATATTTTCCATATAAAGGTGAAAAAATCAACATTGCAATATATGCGTGTTTAGTTGAAAACACTAACGTGCAGAATTGTGTCAGATGCTTGCACTTATTCGTGTATTTGATGTGCTCATTTAACGTGTTGATTTAGAAATGCTCAGTAAAAAAGTTAATTTATATGTATTTTCATGAGGCCTATATGATATTCTTTTATGTTGGCTGGTTTCTGTAGGCCCGAAATGTATTCTCCCTGAAGGCTCTTGCATTGTACATTTAGGGGTCGATTCCGATCCTGTATTTTTTTTTTCCGTACGACCCGTATCCGTATTTTTTTCCGTACGAATCGTACAAGTCCTGCCCGACCCGTGAAGTACGATTCGTACGGGAAAAATACATACGGATCGGCCCGATCCGTACGAATCGGATCGGGAAAAGTTGTACAAGACGGACCCGGACACTTTTCCGTACGAATCGTAAAAATGCAGTCCAACCGTACTAGTACGATCCGGACCGGCTTTCCGATTTATGATTCGTACGGAAAACGTCCCGTACACGGGGAATGCCTTTACCCACTACGAAGCGAACTTTGTACGACTCGTATCCCGGGAAAAGTTGTTCCCGGGGTGTGAGTCGTACCGGGGTACGAGTCGCACAGGCCCCCCCATGCATATGTACGCACCTTACAACAACATCGCGTATGTACAGTGTGTACCCCAACATCGCGTGTGTACGCACCTTACAAAAACATCGCGTATGTATGGTGCGTACCCCAACATCGCTTATGTACGCACCTTACAACATCGCGTATGTACAGTGCATACCCCAACACAAGTATGCACCTTACAACAACATCGCGTATGTACGCACCGTACATACGCAATGTTGGGGTATGACTCGCTCCCCTGGGAACGTGTCGGAGTACGACTCGTACCGCGGAGAACGTCACGTATGACCGAGTCGGACAAACAGAAGCAAATACAACGAAACGAGTTGTACTGAACCACGGACACTGTAAAACAGCACAAGGAGGGTCTATTCGGCTCGCACAACACCACAAAACACGTCTACAGTGCACAAAACATGGAAATGACTGACCTGGCCACATCCAAACAGGCAAACAGAGGGGCAAACTCACAACCACCCCTTATAACACACCCACCAAAAATTCAAACTGAGGCCCACCCACGAATGGACCAATAAAAAGGGCCCACACACACAAACCATGAGCCTTTGCAACAGACTCACTGCAGCTAGAGAGCACACACCAACAACTGCACCCATCCACCTTAACATATACACCTTCACACAACCTCCTTCACACATACCCCCTCTTCACATTCCGACCCACACCTTCACATTCAGACCCACACACCCACAACCATCCACACCCTCACCCCACACCATGCCCACAGACAAGAATCCAAAGTTCACAAGGGAGGAGCTGGAGATCCTTGTCAATGAAGTCATCAGAGTTGAGCCACAGCTGTTTGGAACATTGGTCAGACAGACCAGCATAGGCGAAAAATCACGCCTGTGGCAGAGGATCGTCGATAGGGTGAATGCAGTTGCACCCATCAGAAGGACCAGGACTGAATGCCAATCCAGGTGGTACGATCTGCGGAAGTCAGTCAAGCAAAAAATGAATGACGACTACGCCCAGAGCAACATCACTGGAGGTGGTGGGCCCCGCAGACCAGTACATTTCCATCCCTGGGAGGAGAAGGTGATGGCCCTGCTTCCGCCGGTGGGAGTACATGGACTTCAAGGACTTCCAGAGCCTGGTGAGTACACAAACAACTTATGTAACATGGGGGTAATGGCATCCACACCCCAACTACACAAAATGCACGCAACTACCCCCAAGCCCTCACCGGCCAGAACCACAGTCAAAAACAACGCTAATGTCACTAACATGTGTATGCCCCATTAAGAAAGCAAGGCCATGCTATGTCCAATGCTACACAAAGCACTAACCCAAGAATGGATGCCCGGTATGCTGGGAGGGTGGGTGTCTCAAAACGCATTGTTGAACTCCAAATCAGACACAATTGCCCTCATCCCATATGGCCCAGGTACATACCCATGCACCATGCACAATGCACAGGGACTGGGAAAGTACTGACAAGATAGCTGACACTTGGCACTGGTGTAGGCAGCACAAGGCCCTCCTGTGACCAGTGCAAACACAAAGACATCTAGGACAGGAACTCACACTCACTGTCATGGCAGCATGCTCCATGGGGGGACAGCTACATCACCTGGGAGCCCCAGTGCCAAATCACACTACACCCACCAGCAGGCCCTGTCACACACACCCCTTACACAAGCAGACACCCCCGGGACAGGCAATGGATTTACCCACTGTCACAATGGACATGTAACACAACAAGACCAATACATAGCCGAAGAAGCATCCAAGCCAAAAATCTACATGTCAAAGACTCAGGAGAACATATCAATCTGTCCCCCGCAAAAATACTCATCCACAAGTGAACATTGAGGAGAATGCTAGGCAAATACAACTACCTGGAGGAAAAGTGCCAACTTGAATGTGTATGAAACATGGATGTTGCATGAAACAGCATTAACATTGTCTGTCTCTCACACACAGGGCAACATGATGAATCTCCCCCCAACAATGGGGGTGAAGAATCACAGTCCCAGGCTCGGGAGGAACCTGACCCCACCGGCAGCGACGCCTCTCAACACTCCGCGGATGACCCCGACCGACCTGGACCCTCTGGTGTCCAAGCCCCTGCAGCACCTGGTTCAGGAACATCTGTGCCAACCACCACCCCCATTCCTGCCACATTCCAGGAAACACCCAGGAGCCGTGCCCGCAGTGAACAACTGAGCCAGTCTGACCAGCAGGGACAAGGTGCACCGGGCACCCAGGAAGAGGCAGACAACACCACCACTGCCGTGCCTCAGGGGTCCCGTAGACCCGATATGCCCACAACGGCAGCACAGGCTCGTGTTGGCAGGGGTGGTGGGAGTGTAGGCAGGCGGAGGCGAGAACCTGACCAGCCAGCTGAAGGGACCGGTATGTCACACATACACATCATGGACGCATACCTGGCTGAGCAACACGCCAGTCAACAAGAACACCAAGGACGGATAGAGGCAAGACTGGTTGAGCTCCTGGCGGTGCAAAGGGACATAAGCCGTTCACCCCGTCGGATCGCCGACAACATGGGCAACCCTCCCTGTGCCACCAGGCGAAGACCACCATCAGCCACAGGGAGGGAGGAGGAGGAGGATTCGTCCGATGGAGCGTCCCAAGCATCGTCAAGGCCTGCATCTGAGGGTCCCCCGAGGAAGGTGGGTGTCGTCCACGGAAAAGACCGTGAGAGGCAGCAGCCCATCCACATCTCCCAGGTCACCTGGCCTGGCACCTGGCCTTCATGTGCGACAGCATCACCTCATTGACTGACATTATCTGCCACATGGACTTGCTGGTCACAGTCTGACCAATGATGCCAAACACTGTGGTCTGGACTCTGCTGACTTCAAATGACAAGGATACCATCTCCCCCTGTGAACTTTGGATTCCATGGTCCCTGTATTGCACCTTTTTCTTTGCACAAATCACGCCCCAGACCTATAATACAAAAAAGAATAATTTAAATTTTATGTTGCAGTCATTTAGCATGAGTCCACAACATACGTGTGGGGATATGTCAAAGTATGCCTGAGTGTGGAACTAACTCCAGCCATCCATACACTGGGATCTGAGTGCGGTCGAGGACACACATGGGTCACAATGTATCATCAAATACAGACATGGAGCCCAATACTCACCCGTGATGGCCTCAAGCTGCTGAGGGGGGGCTTGCAATACTGCTCGGACAGACCAATTTGGAAGAGTATCATGAAGGCGTAGAGGTCATGGGTCATGTGGAGGTGCTCGGGGAGGGAGTCCCAGGTCTGTTTGGCGAGGTGGGAGGACTATCTCCTGCATGCAGTTGTTCTGTGGATGTGATGAATGGTGGCCAGGGCAAGGTTGGCTGCACGGAGTTGTGCCAACGGGGTCGGTTTTGGGTCTGGGGTTGTGGACTGCCTCCTGAGTGTGGTTGAGGAGTCTGAAGGTGATCCTGCAGCAGACAGTGAGCCATTGTAGCTATCTCCGGTGGACGGTGATGTGGCTGGGGCGGGGGATGTTGAAGATGAGGTGTGCGGATGCACCCTGGATGTGGACAAGTTCTCCTGCAGTTTTGCTGTTGTTCCTCCGTAGAGGGCAGTGCTGTAGATGACCCGGCTGGTGTCGTGGACCTGGGGGACGGTCTGTCTTGCCTTGGAGTGGATCTATCTGTGGATCATTTGCAGCATGCGGAGGGTGTTGCAGCATGAGGTACAGATGGTGTTGAGTTGCATGTTAATTGTGAGCGATGAGTCCATGATGAACACCAGCTTGCGTGCGTGGCCACTGGGTGCTGGTGCGGTGCCCATGCCGGTGGGACACAAGGAGTTGACCCAGCCGTAAGGGGACAATCCTCAGATGATGACCTCAGTCCTGTCCAAGTTCAGCCTCAGGTGGCTGATGTTCAGCCATTCGTCAACGGATCTCAGGCCTTCTTGAAGGTTGGATCTGGCAATGGCTGAGTCTTTGGTGAGGGTGAGGAGCAGCTGGGTGTCAATGGCATACAAGATGATGATGAGGACGTGTGTGCATGTGATGGTGGAGAGGGGGGTCATGGAGACATTGAAGATCGTCACGCTGAGAGATGAGCCCTGGGGCATGGGCCAGATGACCCCTGTGTACTACATGCTGAAGGGTGGAGGCCGACTCCCTGGGCCTTGCTGGTGAGCTACTTGTTGATTTAATCCTGGGCCCTCCTCTGGATACCAGTGTTGGAGATGTGTGAGCTGACAGTGTGGTAGCACATGGTGTAGAATGCCGTTGAGAGGTCAAGGGGGGTGGTCTCACCATTGTTGAGCAGGGCAAAGTTGTTGTTGGTGGTGGCAATGATGACGGTTGCAGTGGTGTGATTACTGTGGAAGATGGTCTGGTGCCGGTTGCCTGGAGCTGTTTGCGTGGAGGAATTTTGTCAGTTGCTCGTTGAGTGTCTTCCTGATGACATTTGCTGGGTAGGGAAGCAGGGTGATGTTCCAGGAGATCCTGCGGTACTGCCGTCTGTTGTTTAAGAAGGGCCTGGGTCTCTGCATGCCTCCAGCTCCCATGGAATGTGGCAAACTCAAAGGAGACATTCATGACGTGCTGGACGTGGGCTTCAAGGATGGGGAATGATGTGGTTGAGATGTTGTGTGGGAAGGGGCCTGATGGAGAGCCAGAGTGGATGGTGCACATGAGCCAGGTGGTGTATTCGCTGCTGTCAGGAGTCCAGAACCTGAGGGGGGTTTGTCCCGCGGATAATAGTGCTGTCTGCCTCTGTGTGCCAAGGCTGTCGTGTATTCCATGAGCTTGCAGTGATAGAAGTTGCAAGGGATGTGATCTGCCTTGCAAGGGTGGGGTGTCTTTTGGATGGAGAGCTGCTGTTAGTTCACTCACAATGCTGATGAGCTCCTTGATGTCGTGTGTTTTGGTGCCTCTGCCCTATCTGAAGGATCTCCACTTGTCCTTGCTGATGATATGGTGATGGCTGTGTGTGGCGTTTTCAAGGGCTGTAAGGTAACTGATGGTTCTTTGTGTTACAAGGTTTGCACAAGAGTCCGGCTAGATCTGTATGAGTCCAGTAGGTCTGCCTTGTCCCAGGTGGCTTAACTGTTGTTGTGCTTCACAGGAACGTCCGTCAATGTGGCAAGATTGTTGGATCAGTTGCTGATCCAGTGTGTGAGGTTGCAGGGTGTGGCGGTGGTGTTGGTTCGAGTGTCCCACACAGCTTGTCTGTGGTGACTTACATCAAGCATCTTTGGGGGATCGGTAGCGGGGTGTGGGGCAGTGTGTTGCTTGTCGGAGACGTGGATGCAAATGTTGATGGACCAATGATGGATGGTGGTGTGGTTCTCCTCCAGCAAGAAGTTACTGGCCCCCAGCCACATGTAGCCTGTGGAGGTGAGGGCGTGCATGCAGATGTATGTGTTGATGGCTTTGCGGAATTGTGGATGTAGGCCTGGAGATCTGTAGATGAGTGTTACTCGTAGGGTTGCCAGGGGGTTGGTGCGAAACCGGATTTGTGACTCTGAGGGTGTACTTGTGAATAAATTGCAATTCATCCTCCGAGATTGTTGGTGCCGTTCCTGCGGGTGATCTTGTATCCGTCAGAGATGGCAATGAAGAAGTTGTGTGCTGAGGATGCTTTTATCCAGGTTACTGTCATGAAGGTGATGTGTGGGGCTGTTGTGTTGAGGAGGTAACAGAGTTCAATGGCATGCTGGTGGACGGAGCGGGTGTGGAGTAGGAGGCACATGACCTGGTTGTTCTGACAGGGTCTGGTAGGCGGGGCAGCGCTGTGTAGCCAGTTGGAGTTGCACACTCAGCATGCAAAGGTGTCGTGTGTGCGCTTAGGGGTTGCCTGATAGCAGGCGGTTGATTGTCTGGTGGACATTGCTTGGAGGGTGGCTGCAGCATGAGCCTGTTGTGTGACGTGGGTCATGCAAGGACCAGAGGGTCGTGCACTGTGCACGTTGCATGCACAGACGGTCCTGCCTTTGGCACGGCGCTGGCGCAACAGTGGCACAGACAAGCTGCTGGCTGCATTAAGAATGAGTGGAGGGGGAAGGGAGGAACATTTTGGAGGCGTGTGGATTGCAGAATCAGGGCACTCAGTGGGGCGGTGCCGCAGGTGAGGCAGCAGCAGGCGGAAGGGGTGAGAAACTAGGCAAAAAGTAGCACACAAAGACAAGGAGGTCAGAAAGGCACAGTGCAACAGGTGTATGTAAAGGAAGGAGTGTCAGGTTACTCATGGGTCACTCCGAGAAAATGTATGAACAATCACCAAAATGACGGCCACAGGATCAGGCAACAAAATGCGGAGCTGCGCACAGGAGACACACCGTCATCAGGCGTTGACGTCACGTTGTGGGGAGAAACCTGCACAAATACATACACAACCAGGTACTTCACGCACAATAGAAATTATAAGCCATGAAGAACTGCATGCATGTTGCCGAAGTCAACATACACTCATATGCTCAATCTTTGACAATTATGCCATAGATGACACATACAAACTGGCCAGAGATCTGCAGTGACAGAGATGAGGCACTTTGGATTGTGGTGAACACCTTTATTACACAAACTCACACAAAGGGAAATGCATCCATATGAACAGACTCACAGGTCAGTTGACATAACATGTGGGACATACGCTGGACCCCCCCCCCTTCACAACACGGATGTTGTAAATCCCAATGAACTGGCACACAAGTTAAGGGGATGAGCCAAACACAGCCTGCTGCACACGGAGAGGCTGCAATTCCCCATAGAGCCTGTTGTTGTGATGTCCCACACTATGTCCACCCGTAGCATCCGCAATGTTTCAGAGGCAAGGTTTACACACATTGATGCCTTCATCAGACTCCACACTCCACTACATATGACTGTCAAGAAGGGTGACTATCATGTCATGGGAGTGATGCTACATGTTATATGCTCCATGGTGAGAAGACATGTATGCATGGTACCACAACATGCACAGAAGCAGTCCCCACACATTTCCAACCCGTACCACCACCAAAAAGCCATGCTGCAATCCTTACCCAAACTGACATTTCCACATGTCCGTGCATGGAACGCTGATTCAGCACACGTTGCAATCCTCATGAGGAATAGCAGGAGGACAAAGATGACACGAGCGAACAACACGCGCAAAAACCTGGGAATGACAGACACACAAGAAGTCACCTAAAACAATTCTCGCCGCACACATGGTCAGTTACGAAACATGAACAATGTTGGACACATGCAAATTTCAAAGTCTCTCCGTAAAACTGTGTGGCATGACATCATCACTCGAGTGACACATCAGAACACACATCAAATTCACTTTGCATTCAGTCAGCTGGACACACACATTGCAACACATGCCACTCAATGCTACAAGCTTGCACACTCATACCCAGTGACTCACCATTATGAGAAGAAGTTGCATATGAGCTGACTCCGGATATCATCCTCCTCCTCCTCCTCATCACTTGCCTCGTGACCAAGCCCTTGATCCTCCACGGGTGGATGTTCCTGCTCATCCGGATCCAGGATGAGTAGCACTGCCTTCTCAACTGCCATGTTGTGCAGCATGCAGCACACGATGAAGATTTTGCAGACCTTCTCTGGTGCATATGGGAGGGACCCGCCTGTCTTGTCAAGACACCGGAATCGGCTCTTCAGGAGGCCAAACGTCCTCTCAATCACTCGCCTGGTCTGCCCGTGTGCATTGTTGTACCGGTGATCTGCAGCTGTTCTTGGGTTGCGGAGAGGTGTCAGTAGCCATGGCATGTTGGGATATACAGAGTCCCCTACATGGAAACATCATGTAAATAAGTGGGTCAGGAGATGCCGTAAGAGCCAAAGATACCGCAACACACAGGACAAACAGAGTATACCCACCAACAAGACATGCTGGTTCGTTGTGCAGCCGCAGCATCATTTGTGGCACCCTACTACGCCTCATGATGTAGGCATTGTGTGCTGATCCTGGAAAACGTGCACAGACATGGGAAATCAGCATGTTAACAAGACACACCACAAGGGCATTTATTGAGTGGTAATGTTTTTGGTTGCGATAGGCTTGCTCCTGTGCCTGTGGTGGTACCAAAGCCACATGTGTCCCATCAATGGACCCAATGACATGGGGCATCCCTCCCAGGGCATAGAAATCATCCTTGACATCTGTCAACTCCTCAGGAGTAGGAAATTTGACGAATTCATCAAGGTGCTCGAACATGGCTGCCAAAACATCACACAGGACACGGCCTAACATTGTCTGTGACATCCCACCAACATCAGCTATCGTCAATTGAAACGTACCTGTGGCAAAAAAATGTAGCGCTGCCATCACCTTCATCTTGGGGGTCAGCGCAGTAGGATATCTGTGTTGCGGTTGGAGGTGTGGTGCCAGCTTGTTAGTCAAGTCCTCAATCAACTGTCGAGTGAATCTGTAACGTCGGATGCAGGCACGATCCCTCATGGCATCCAAGTCTGGAATTGGTCTTGGGACAGGCGGTGCCCTGCAAGACATTGTTAGGAATAATGAAGATTGAGAGTCTGCCAACATCAATGTCAATGAACATAGCACATGCTAAACTGCTACTAAACATCAGGTAACTATGGAGTCTGGTGTGTGCAATACATCCAGGACACATATGCCAGCTTGCTGGCACTCCTACGAAAAGCCAGATACACCTGTTGATTGTCAAGTCTACATGACATGCCCTGAAATGAGCTGGGGGCAAGTCTGAGTGAACAGCCAGAGATATCACCGGCGTGACACACATCCACATAGCTGCATTGGAAGGATGTCATCTCATCCAGACAGTTGACTGCAAGGCACACGCACAGGTCACATGGAATGTCAAATGTACATATCAAACACATTGCGATGAAGGGGTACACGTGACAACAAAAAAACACAGCCATTGAGACGACGCAGACATGTATGCCTGGGAAAATATGATGTCCGATGCACACAGACCCTACAGCCGTGGGAATCCACATGTGGCATGGTGTGCGTAGATGTGTGCCATGCCCATCTCCACACAGACCCATGTTGGATGCACCAACAGCAGATGCAGTTGACGGAACACTAACAGCAAGCTCATGGGAACACATGACACACACCTGACATAGTCACATAGGGGCACGCTGATCGTGACATGTCAGTTGATAGAGTGTCCCTGTCCCTGGCATCAGGAGACAGGTGCGGGTGGTGATGACTGTGCCATCCCACTGCTGCTGTGCATGACACAGTTGGACTACAGACACACATGTGGCAAGTGTCAAGGTGATGTGTGCCACATAGTGCCCCATCACACATGACATGTGTACACAGGTCATCACACATCAATTGTGCAACTAGATGAGATGACCTGTGCAATATCACTGGCTGACACACCTAGGACCTGCACATGAAAGTATGCAATGACAAGTACTTGATGGACATCCTTGTGCGACTCGTAGCCCTCCATTCCTGGCATGTGCACGCCTCGTATCACCATTGTACTGGTGCCGTAGGGGTACATGTGAAACGCACCGTACCCACGCATTCATTGCGTGTGTACGCCCCGTATCACTATTGTACTGGTGCCGTAGGGGCACGTGTGAAACGCACCGTACCCACGCATTCATTGCGTGTGTATGCCCCGTATCACTATTGTACTGGTGCCGTACGGGTACGTGTGAAATGCACCGTACCCACGCATTCATTGCGTGTGTACGCCCCGTATCACTAGTGTACTGGTGCCGTAGGGGTACGTGTGAAACGCACCGTTCCCATGCATTCATTGCGTGTGTACGCCCCGTATCACTATTGTACTGGTGCCTTACGGCTATGTGTGAAACGCACCGTACCCACGCATTCATTGCGTGTGTAGGCCCCGTATCACTATTGTACTGGTGCCGTAGGGGTACGTGTGAAACGCACCGTACATGTGTGTGGATTTCAAAATTACATAGGGGACACATAGGGGACAAGTATTAGGCCCAAAATGCATGCTGGTTGTCATGGATACAGAGTTTTCAGTTGCAATGTGTCCATCAGGTGTCCTGGAACAGTCAGTTGACAAAAAATACAATGTTGCAAAGTGGTTGTTGACTTGACATGATGCTCAAAATTTGAACGATGCGAATGCGTGTCATTGGTGTATGTTTAAAGGGATTGGAGTAAACGTACAATGCGAATGAGTCTGACCAATCACTATGTATTCCTCTAAATGAATGCCCCTCAGCAAGACAGATATAAGGCAGCCAGAACCCATGAGAGGGCACTTGCCTGCACAACTTTCGAGTCGACCACACTGCTGCTGTCTCTGCTTCCTCTGGACCATGTCGCCTACTGTGGAGAGGGCCCAGCCATTCACCCTAGAGGAGAATGAGGCGTTGCTGGACTGCCTCCTCCCACAGTACCCCAAGCTGTATGGGAGACCAGGGGAGCAGGGGAGTGCTGACTCCACTACCTTTGCCTATGAACCTGTTGTGTGACTATCAATATTGTGTCCAGGTGGGACAGACATGCTATGTGAAACGAAGCGTACACCTGCATTCATTGCGTGTGTATGCATCGTACCCATGGTGTCGGTTAGAATAGTATCACTGTTGTAATGTTGCCATAAGCGGTGTAAAACATTACCTTTAACTGTGCACCAGTTGTGTGACTGTCACTTCTGGCATTGTCTCCAGGTGTGGCAGACATGCAATGTTGTCTAGAGTGGGTCCCAGGGGGGGGACATGCTTATGTCTCTCATGCAGAGCATGATGTAGTTCCTGTGTGCACTCCTCACTTGCATTGTGCTTACTGTGACATTCACTGCATAGTGCATGACACATTCAGCCTGGCAAATCCTTGGTGGCTTTTTTTCCTATTGTCCTGAGGTGATTCAGTGGTCCCCCCGGTGTGACAGGTGACTGTACCAACAGATGTGTATGAGTTGAGTGGACCTGTGGTGAGAGTGTCCAAATGATGTGTACAACCTCATGGACATTGATGTGTGTGAATGTTCCTTGTCATGTGGGTGAGTGTCTATGTGAAGTGTTGCACCACAGCTGCATGGAAGAGGCAACAGCTCTACCCAGCTGATGTGACAATAAGCCGTGCTGTGTGTCTGACTTGCAGAGCTAGCACGACACCTGTGACACCCCACAGGCAAGTGGCACATGTGCAGAGTGAGGGTTGTATCCGCTGTTGTGACTGACAGGCGTGTGATCTGTGCCTGGGTGTGTCTGTCTAGTCTGCTGAGGGTGCGTCAGTGGAGTGGGACATGTGACTGCTTGGCACGTGCTGTCCATCAGCCTGCTGTTGCATGTGCTGCACAGTGTGTGTCATGATCAGTGAGTGTGTCACACCCCTTATGCCACCTGTTGACTTTCAATGCCATGTAGTGCATTGGGGCTTGCACACATGCCAATTCCTCATTGAGAATGATGCAATTCCTGTCAGCATCCTATGCCCTGTTCAACATGTCAAAGATGTTCAAATGTGTGTCTCTGGGACATGGAGCAGGTGTAGTGATGTTGTCTCACTTTGTTATCCTGACAGGTAACTGCCTACGAGAAGATGTTGATCTGGCGGGACTTCGTAAGGGCTGTGAGATTGGCGGGGGATCGTAGTCGGCGCCTACCACAGGTCAGAAAAAGGTGGCAGGATATCCGGTGCTGGACCCGGCGGATCGCCCGGGTCCAGCTGGGGATCGACCCTCCTCGCCCCCACGGCGGGCGCCGACGCCTGACCGCCCACATGACCTGTGTCCTGGCAGTGGTCTTCCCTGACCTCGATAGGCAGTTACAGGAGAGACTGCAGCAAGGAGGGGATAGGTACATGGCTGTTTGTTGTGTTATGTGTCACCAGCTTTTGGAAGTGCTCTGTAGCCTGGATACACTCCCAGAGTTTATATGTGCAGTGCATTTTCTGTTCCCCAATGTCACCTGGTGCTCTTTTTCATCCCTTCCCCTCCTTGACATGTGTCCCCTGGTCTGTGTGCAATCACATTTGCACATGGTCATCTAGGGTGCCAGAAAATCAAAGTGCACATTGCTTTCCGCATCATGCGGGAGGGTGGTCTGTGACTTGTGTTGGTACCTTGCCTGTGCCATGACCTGTTCACTATGTTGGGGGTCCATATTTGTTGGCACTGATGATGAGTCTCAACATAGGAGTGTGAGGTTTCAACTGAACTCCCTTGCACCATGCATGACCAATGTTGTGGCCTCAGACATGATGTGCATGAGTGGGAGATATGCATAGTGCCATGACGGTTGCTCATGGTACAGTCAGCTCATTCTAGGAACACGGAGCAGTGTGCCCACTACAGTCCCCTGAGACACCCTGGCCTCCTAATCATGTGTGTCATCCAACACTGTGCACATTCTCTGTGGGTTCAGCATAGGTCTGCCTCTGTGGCATTGTTCCCTGGCCTAGTTTGTATTTTTCCAATGTGTGCTACATGTGTTCACTGGACAGGGATACACCATAAGGCTTGTGCATATTCACACTGGGCAGTGCCTGTGTGCCTATTCACAACAATCTGTTGATGGTTGTTTGTCACAAATATGTGTTGCCAGCCCCACAAGGTGATGTTGTGTCAATGTAGCAATTGTTGCTGCACAGTTTTTGTAACCCTGATTAAGAGGTGTCACTTCTTGATCTGTATCAATCACATTGACTCAGGTATAAGGGGGTTGTGCGGGAGAGGCCTACATGGGCACCCCTGATTTTTCCTTGCCAGGTCTGACCTGTGTGTGAGAATTGGCTGTACAAAGAATCACCGTGCAGTGCCCCTGTGATGGTGGCCAGTGCTTAATGTTCGTGCTTTGCAGCCTGTGTCATTTTTTTAAAAACATGATTCCTGCTCATACATTTTTGGCACCTGTGTGTGGTTCAGATGCAACGCAGTTTGGTCTTTGTGTGCTGACATCTGTGTGGACATTCTGGCTTGCCATGAGGGTGTCTCCACAGTACAGCTATGCTTTTTTACAACCCAATTGCAGGCCCATTAGCTTATGCATTGTCCTGGGTTTGGACATGTGTGCCACTCCACATGACAGGCAGTAGGTTATATGTGTAGCCAACTGTGTCATCAGGTAACGGATGGCCATGTGACAACTGACATAATTCAAGTTGTTAGTCAAAAAATATTGTACCTTGGCACTCACAGCACTTGTCAACAGTTCTTCATGTTTTAAATGTGGTAATTTGATGATTTGGGTTAAGAACACTAATGTGCCTGCATAAAAGATGTCTCCCAAGGAAGTGCACACCAAACAACATTTCCACTTTCATGGAACACGCTGGCACCTTTTCAAAGAAGCCACTGTTAGAATTAAATGGTGTTGTAGATTCTCCATATACATGTTCCCACAGTGGTCTTGATTTTGTGAAACTCCTTTGTTGTTGGTGATACAAACTAACGAGTGTCAAGACATCAAGACCTCCGTGGGCCCATGTATATGTACTTTCTGCAACACCATTTATTTCTAACAGTGGCTTCTTTGAAAAAGGTGCCAGCTTCTTCAATGACAGTGTAAATGTAGTTTTGTGTGTACTTCCTTGGGAGACATCTTTCATGCAGGCACATGAGTGTTCTTTTCACGAAATGGCGAATTGCCACATTCAATACATGTCGATTGTGTAAAGTATTGTGAGTCCCAAGGTACCAACATTTTTTCAATTTGTGTTCCAAAGTACTTACAGGTCTCTGAGTGTGGTAAAACCTTGAGTATTGAGGTGTGTTAGTTTACCTTGGGTGCACCACTACTGTTTCTTTCAGGGTAAACAAGAGGTGGCATGACTTCATTGTATTGCTGTGCTCACCTCTTCACAGACAATAGCTACTCAGTGTATTTCTCTTTCAAGTTGTGGCCTGGTGTGTTCTTTTTTTCCTTGTGTCCAAGTGGCATAGTGGGTCTACCAACTGGGCAGTACAGGGCTTACATATGTGCGGAGTAATCTAGCTGTTACTCATGATGCATTGCCTGATATGCACTGTGACCTATTGTTTTTGTGCTCATGTGTCAGATGTATACAGGTGACTGATGCATTTCGGTTTCTTCTCCTTGCCCACAGCATCATCATCCCAAACAGATGGAGACACCTGCACGGACCTGGAGGAGGGACCCAGCGACAGTGCCACCATTGCTGTCGAGTCCGAGGGAGCCAGTGGCACGGAGGGCGAGTGGAGTCAGTCCGAGGACATGTCTGGAGGCGATACCACCTACGACGCCGATGGGTCCAACGCTGACGTCCTCGAGGAGGCTGAGGCTGCTACACCACCTGGCAGCAGCCCCACATCTGTCCCCGCCTCCTCCATTACCATCTCCGCCCTCCCAGTTGCTCCCGTCCCTTCTGTCCGTGCAGAGGCCCACCATGTCTCCTTCGGCCCAGGCACCGCACCCCCTTCCCCTGTCACCCCTACTGCCCTCAGTGAAGAGTCTGTGGACATACTGCAGCAGTTGCAGGTTGGGCAGGCATCAGTGCTGACTGTCCTCCATGGCCACACTAAACTGCTCACATAGATGTTGTTGTTCATGGAGGGCATGTCAGCAACGATGTGTGACCAACGCAAGATTCTGCGGTCCATGGACTCTTCCCTGATGGCAGTAGTTACTCTCCTGCAGCGCTCCGTCTCCCCCCCTACCCCGGACCCATCCACACTTCCCTCTCCCATACCTGTCCAACGCACACCCAGACAGTCACGAACACGCACCCCACCAGACACAGGCAGCACACCCCCAAGTAAGGTGAAGCGCGCACCTCCTGGCACGCACACTCAGGGGGATGTAGGCACACTCACAGGGTCTGGGGACAGACGACATACACGCAGCCACAGTCGCAGTCTGCAGTCCTCACAACCCTGTCCCTCCAAAACCGCTTCCCTGCCAAACGCTCACCCAAGCAGCTCTTTCTGGCTGAGCTGGACCTCGCCCCCGCTGAGCCACCACTCCACAAGCAGGATAGGAAGTCCCCGGGCACGGGAGTTGAGTCCCCCACCACGTTGACCCCCTTCTCCAAGAGCGATGCACCCCATCCCTCGCCCACCACACCCTCCCTTGACCCTGGGGAGTCCTCAGGTGCAAGGGTTGTGCTGGACATACTTGCAGCAGGGTGCAGCGCCGAGCTCGCCTCCACCTTCGGCGCCGACCCACCCCCTGTGGTAGAGACGTCCACCCCTGCACCCACCACACCTACCCTTCCCCCTCCTGTCCCTGCGGTGCCTGGTACTACCCCAGATGATGCCCCACCCCGTTCGACGGACCTGGGGGTTCATTTGTGCAGGCAAGCTAGGGGTAGACGCGGTCCCCTACGTCCCCCCTTGGACTTTACATATGGACTGGCCATTGGCCTGTGTAAATAGTCTAGTAGTTGAACTGTTTTTTTTTGTGCTGAATAAAGCCTTTTTTTTTACTTTCAACACTATTGCATTTCAGGTACTTGATGTTGGTGATGAGGCTCCTGGAGTTGGTGTTCTGGTAATGTGTTAGGGTTCTGAGAAATGTTTTTGTATGATGGTCATGAGGTGGACCATGGTATCTGTGTGCCATCACAATGTCTCTGCAAAGAATCATTGGTAGTGTGTCTTCATTTTGTTTTGAGGCATTGTCCCAAGGAGTGTTGCTTCCTCTGTGGCACCTGACATCTTCCCTGCAAACAGTTGCACAATTGTTGTGTTGACCTGTGCCAACATTTACTTTGTTGGTGACGGATCCCTTCAAAAATGGCCATGCCTGCTCACCGATGTCTCCTGCTGAATCGTCTGTGCCATCCTTGCTAGTCACTGTACATGTGTTTAGAGTATGTAGAAATGCCTTCAGGGACAAATTCACCCTTTTCAGCTCTATGCATGTGTGTAATTACGGCCTACCACACAAATGGTACTTGTTATGCAGGGTACTTGGGCACCTGACTCACAATTGTGGGCATTGTATCTAGGGGAATTCCACCCTATTCCTTCCATGAGAGACAACATCTTGGTGGCTGGACCAGCACCTGGACATTCCTATCAGTCCTGGGATGTGCATGACAGTGTGTGTTTTCTTTGGCTATCTTAGTTTTGTAGGCAGTTACATGACTATACAGTCTTGTGGCATGATATCAGGGTGTGTATTGTGTTGCATCCGCCATGGGTGGGTATGCATGTGTTATTTGTCCTCACACCCACATGTGGTGTGTCATGCAGTGGGTGAAAGACATCCATCCTCCTGGGAGTGGGACACTGCTGTCAGTGATGTGTTGTTATAGCACTATCATCATAGTCTAAAGTTAGGGATGCGTCCATACCACAATGTAGGTGTGGTCAACTGATAATGATGTACACCCCCCCATATCTCTGTCCACTGCCGGGAGTCCTCTGCACCCACCCCCATGTCTCTGTCCACTGCTGGGAGTCCTCTGCACCCACCCCTCATATTGCAGGCCACTGCTGGTAGTCATATGCACCCACCCCCATGTCTCTGTCCACTGCTGGGAGTCCTCTGCACCCACCCCCATATGTCTGGACACTGCTGGGAGTCCTCTGCATCCACCCCCATATGTCTGGACACTGCTGATATTCATCTGCACCCACCCCTATATGTTTGTCCACTGCTGGTATTCATCTGCAGCCACCCCCATATGGCTGGACACTGCAGGTATTCATCTACAGCCACCCCTATATGGCTGACCACTGCTGGGAGTCCTCTATAGCCACCCCTACATGTCTGGACACTGCTGGTATTGATCTGCAGCCACCCCCATATGGCTGGCCACTGCTGGGAATCCTCTGCACCCACCCACCCACCCCCTTGGAGCAGTACACTGCTGGCCTGGACCTACAGACACACCAATATGAAGGTAACATGCAGGGCCAGACCGTAACCCCACATACATGGCGTGTGTACGCCCGTATCACTATTGTACTGGTGCCATACCTGTTTGTGTGAAACGCACCGTACCCCCGCATTCATTGCGTGTGTACGCCCCGTATCACTATTGTACTAGTGCTGTACCTGTACGTGTGAAACGCACCGTACCCCCACATTCAGTGCGTGTGTACGCCCCGTATCACTATTGTACTTGTGCCGTAGGGGAACGTGTGAAACGCACCGTACCCCCGCATTCATTGCGTGTGTACGCCCCGTATCACTATTGTACTGGTGCCGTACCTGTACATGTGAAACGCACCGTACCCCCGCATTGATTGCGTGTGTACGCCCCGTATCACTATTGTACTGGTGCCGTACCTGTACGTGTGAAACGCACCGTACCCCCGCATTCATTGCGTGTGTACGCCCCATATCACTATTGTACTGGTGCCGTAGGGGTACGTGTGAAACGCACCGTACCCCCACATTCATTGCGTGTGTACGCCCCGTATCACTATTGTACTGGTGCCGTACCTGTACGTGTGAAACACACCGTACCCCCGCATTCATTGCGTGTGTACGCCCCGTATCACTATTGTACTGGTGCGGTACCTGTACGTGTGAAACGCACCATACCCCCGCATTCATTGCGTGTGTACGGCCCGTATCACTATTGTACTGGTGCCGTACCTGTACGTGTGAAATGCACCGTACCCCCGCATTCATTGCGTGTGTACGCCCCATATCACTATTGTACTGGTGCCATACCTGTACGTGTGAAACGCACCGTACCCCCGCATTCATTGCGTGTGCACGCCTCGTATCACTATTGTACTGGTGCCGTAGGGGTACGTGTGAAATGCACCATACCCCCGCATTCATTGCATGTGTACTCCCCGTATCACTATTGTACTGGTGCCGTACCTGTACGTGTGAAACGCACCGTACCCCCGCATTCATTGCGTGTGTACGCCTCATATCACTATTGTACTGGTGCTGTACGGGTACATGTGCAATGCAACGTACACGTCCACTTCCGTTGTTGCGGCATGCAGGGGTTGCTGGACACACCCCCCCAAGTGACCAGACCCTGGTGGTAATGTATGGGCTCCATATTATAGGTTTGGCTTTGGGGATGGGGTATGTTTCCTGCCCCTCACCTCCACCCTGGCGCCTGGGTGTTGTTCTCACCTTCTGTGGCGTGTGTGTCGGTTTCGGTGCACCAGGTCATAGTCTAAGAGGATCGGGATGACACGTACGATGGGGTTCATGGCGTGTACGTCGCTTACCGGGGCTTCGTTTGTAGGACTCTGCTTTTAAGGCTGTTTTTGGCTCCCGTAAGAAAAGAGCCATACGGAGTGCCGTAGGGACGAATCGTACTTGCTGGGCCGGAAACCGCTGCTTAAATACATCCGGATGTCGCGTACAAGCTGTTCCGGATCCGGTTAGTTTTTTTTTTTACCCGTTCGGTCTTTTGTACGATTCGTACGGAAATTGGCTTTCTGTGCGAATCGTACTTCCTAGGTTGTACGGAAAGTTTACCGGGTACGAGTCGTACGGAGAAAACGCTCCGTACAACGATTCGTACAGCCTTTTTCCAGGATTGGAATCGGCCCCTTAATAGTTGAATTTCATGTGCATGTGGGTTTGTTCTCTTCTCACGTTTTGTTGCAGGTGGAGAAGATCATCTTTGTTGGTTAGAATAGCGCTTTTTTATATGAGTTAGGCTTAGGGCGGAGAGAATACATTTGTACAAGGAGTGCTGATAATGTGATGGGTGTTCTTTCTCACAGGAAAAGGCCTGGGAATCAAGGTCATCGAACCAGGAGCTGGGAACATCAAACCTGAGCGGAAAATCACCTATGGGGAGTTGCCCAGTGGGATGAGGCGATCGGAAGATGAGCAGTGGGTATGTTCTATGATTTTGATGTTGGAATTAGGGACAGTGCCCTGAGGGTTGAGTCAGGAGAAGAGAGGAGATCGATGGTGAGAAAAGGAGCATCTTAGAACGAGCTCTTTAGCCTTTGGCTACTTGACCCATACAACGTGAGTATACTTCTCAGTAGGTCTTCACGCGCTGACACCTTTTCCTGACTTGCCTGGGAAATGCTAAGTGGGGATGTCACGTTAGTGGTAGTGTAGGGACAGACTGATGCTTTTTTACTTACAAACCTCCAATAAAGTCTGAGTAATGTGGAATCAGGGAACCCTCAGTCAATGAACGGTTGCCATACTGCTGCTGTTACATGAGCTTCATTAGGAAATAATTTAATTTGTTTTAACTTCCCTACCTGTCAACCTGCACAGCTGTTGACCCAGCACTCATGATTGACAGTAGCAAGAATCACCTGAAAGAAAACCTATTTTATGTGTTTATCCATATCCAAAAATAAATACAAACAGGAATATAGATGGTTTTCTCTCTGTAGTTATCTTTATAATTCAGTAAAAATGGAAGACTAGGAGCGTTATTTATAAGAAGCAAAGCATGGTCCATGTGGAAATGGACAACTTCCCAGACAGGGGAAGCGTATTGCCTTTGGTCCTAATGCTGGAGATCCAGACACGTAAGTGAAGGGATGGTGATTGGACTCCCTTCAGAAATTAAATGAAGGCTTTGTTAACCCGTTAACCGTGGCGGAAAAACCACCGCGTTGCGGGCGTTTCCGTGCGCGGGCGGCGCCGCGTCGGCCAACGGACATGCGCAGCACTACGGAGGTAGTGCTCGCGACGGCCGTTGGCTGACGCACGCAGGGAAAGGGTTAATAAGGAGCTGGTGAATAAACTGCCCGAAAAACTGACCTTTGGTGAATGGTAAGGGGCGGGTTGGACTGCAGACTATTGTACAAGGTGAAAGGGGGAAACAGCCATTACAACGTGGTCATAATCACGCATGATCGTTACCACACATCATTTACAACAAACATGCCTTTACCACGCATGTTTGTTACCACACATCACCTACCACGAATGTGCCTTTACTGCGCATGCCTCCACTACGAAATCAGCCATGCATGGTAAAGCCATGTTTGCTGTAAAGTATGCGTGGTAATGGTAATGGACTGTGTTGTACACTCAGGG
Source organism: Triturus cristatus (assembly GCF_964204655.1). Taxonomy (NCBI): domain Eukaryota; kingdom Metazoa; phylum Chordata; class Amphibia; order Caudata; family Salamandridae; genus Triturus; species Triturus cristatus. Next base: position 245,337,120 of record NC_140590.1, read on the forward strand.
GGCTGCATCGGGGGCAGTTTGTGGTCTCAGAGCGAGGAAAAGGGGAGGTTTTAGGGTTCAGAGCTAGGCAAGGGGATGCGGCAGGGGACGGTTTCAAGGGTTCAGGGCCAGGAAAGGGAGCGGTTTTAGAGTTCGGGGCTGGGCAGAGGGCTGCGGCAGGGGGCAGTTTTATGGCCGAGGGTCAGGTAAAGGCATATGTGTGGTACCACACAACGCTCTATACACCTCTGTTCCTTGGTATCTTTCTGGCTCTCTCTTGGAACTCCTCTCTGTTCAAGTTCTGGGCTGGTTTTGGTTCTCTCTGTCCCAGTTCTGGTTCACTCTCACTGGTTCTCTTTCTCCGGTTCTAGCTTCTCTGTCCCGATATTCCATCAGTAGTTGGAAGTCAGTTCACAGTGTGTATTTACCTCTGTGAGTGGATCATGTGGGGATCAGTCCTTTAAAACTAGAACGCTCATTCTGAAATAAAAATCAGCATTCACGGGTAGATACACAAGTTCGTAGAACAGAAACTTAACTTGCCAGTGTGCCCCAACTACACGCATGCATGGTAATTGCATGCGTAGTTCGGTCATACAATGGGTGGTGTTCCTTTATGTGGGGCCAAGCCTTTTTTTTTTATCACAGGCAGATGCAGAGAACTCACACCTTTTTGTGTGTGCTCTAGACAGGAGACTACCCTGCTGCTGGGAGGGGCATCACTACATTAAGGCTGTATCTTGAGAACAACCAGAGAAGGACTTTTAGATTCTCATACCAACAACTACAATGTTTTGTGAGGTGTTCAGTCTCCTCAAAGTCTCCCTAAACCTTTCTGTAACAGTATTCAGAATGGTAATTACTCCCTTGCATGAGTATTAGGCAGGTTTTTAGGTTAATTCACTGCTGTCCCCTCAAAGTTTGCCCTGACTATGTATTTTGGCATTACCGTTTGCGTTCAGAAAGCTGTCACTCAAGTAGAGAATCTACTCGAGCCGAAGAAAAAAACAGCGGCTTCTGGATTGGCATGTGGTGCTGTTCGCTCTGATTTTACAGTGCGGCTAAGCTCCTGGCGCTAAAAATCAGCGCTAACAGCCCGATGTGCGGAAATTCCGTCACTCGCAGAACTCCGCGGAATCTCACTGATTTTTTATGTAACTCTGCGAGTTTCCCCCACCCCTAGTTATTTTGCAGCAGGGAGAACTTGAAAAGCTGGTGCATGGTTATGTGGGCGGGGTGACTGAGAACTACCCTGATGAGGCTAAACACAGACGCTAATGCACCATAATCATCTCACCAGGTGCAAAACACCAAGAGGGCGAAGAGCAAACAATGGACATTAGACATAAAAAACAGAAGCACTACTTACAGCTGAACACTCAGTACAAAAAAGATTCCCCTGATCAAGTAATGATTGAAAATAAAACAAAAAAGCTGCCTCCAGCTGCTGACGCAATTCCTCTTTGTTCCTGGAAATAATTTGATATTTGTTAGCAAGTGAGTCTCCCAGTGCTCTTAGGGGAACGGACCGCACCTAGTTGCCAAACAGACAGCATCTAGTGGCAGATTGCACTTTCAGCTGCATGCACCTAGTGTGTGTTGAGCCCCCATCCCTTCAGTGTATCCTAGAAGTATCTAGTGCAGGTGTCTCCAACCAGAAGATTGCGAGCTACCAGCAGCTCACAGAAACCTTCAGATTAGCTTCCAGCCTTGAGTTAATTTTTAACTAAGAACTGCAGGAAATAAATGTTGTGTTTTCCTTTTAAAGTTAAGGAAAGGCTATGTTTATTTTACATAATTATCAGGCTACAAGTGACAGTCTGATAATGAGCAGTGCTCCACTGACATGTATGACCCATGTGTATGACAGAGGGTCAAAACTGAAGCACTGAGATATTTAACTCTTAAATAAAAGTCATTTCCAACTCAATATTGGAGCATGAGAACAAAATTATATTTATGAATGCTTTTAAATAAGACAAAATTGAAATGAAGAGTATTAATTGTCTCCCTTTTCAAAGGGTCACATTTACAAACAGCAGGCCTCTTGCTCCTAGTGACTGCTAGACACAGTGTCATGAGTATAACATGAAAATATAGTATTTTTCTTGTAAATTTGAGAAATTTAAAGTGAAGAAAAATGGTTCTATTAAACATTGTCTTAATTTTTTTTGTACTTTAAATTAAGCCAGTTAAGTTCTAATGTTCTATGAAGCATGGCTCTTCACTTTAGATTCCTCACATTTAAACAAATGACTGTATTTTCCGGTTATAAATGTAGCAGCATGTCTACAGGCCCCTGGGAGTAATATGCCTGCTATTTGGAAAAGACACTTAGACATGGGAGAAAATTAAAATGATGAGTTTAATGTGAAACATATAAACATAAAGTTAACTCTTCATTTGAATTTTCTCCCATTTCAAAGTGTCACATTTACACACAGTAGGCATCTTGCTCCCAGTGGCTGGTAGACACGCTGCCATAATTATAAATGAAGAATACAGCAACTTTTTTCTTAAATGGGAGAAGTTTAAAGTGCAGAGAAAAATGTTTCATCAAGTCAGAAAAATGTTCCTTATTATGAGCATTTTTGCAGAACATTTTACTGCACTTTAAATTTCTACCATTTACAGACAAGCATGTGTAATGCAATAGGTCTCACATCCACTGAGACTATTGGCATTGTAAATGATAATGCCTTTTATTTATGTTTTGCGTTTTAAAACATAAATAAAAGGCACTGTCATTTACAATACTAATAGCTTAAACTCTTGCAAATGCAAGACCTATTGCATTGCAATAAAAGGCCTTCTTGACTGCTTGTTAGATTGTAAATATCAGAGGAAGAGACCGGCCTGCGAAGTCTTCAAAGTAGTGATAAATAGTGCAGAGAAAAAGATGTGCAAGTGTTGTAAATTACACAGACACTTTGGGGGTGATTACGATGGCGGGTGGACTTTGTCCACCCGCCACCGTAGCGGTGATTGGGACCGCACGCCAGACATGCGGCGGTCCCACGACTGCAGTTAGGATGCGCCCGCCATGCTGGCAGGCGCATCGAGGGCCTTTAACATTGCGGGCCGTGCTGCTGGCTGCAGCACCGTCTGCAATGTCAAAGGTGCTTGCACAGCATTTCCCTGAACCACGTGGCAGGCACCACGCAGTGCCTGCCACTTGATGCATGGAAATGCCCCCAGTGCAACCCCCCCAAACAGAGGGGGCCCGCAACGGGCCCCCAAAGCCAGCCTCCGCCTGTCTTTTTGCGGCGGGATATCCCCCACAAAAAGACCGGCGGAAAGGGATACCGTAATCCCTACGGCGGTGCCTGCACGGCACCGCCTCAATGTTGCCCGGGTTCTGGGTTCCGCAAGGTGGCCGGAAAAAGGACCACCTTGCCGAACCGCGGAACCATTGTGATTCCCACCGCCATCCTAATTTGGCGGTGGGAATTTTCTGTATGATGGCGGTCCTTTCGCCATCGTAATGAGCCCCTAAGTGTGAAGTGAGAGTTACATATAATTGGAGCTATAAACACTAAAAAAGCACCCCAACGCCTTTTGCTCTGTGATTACACTGTTGGTGCTCAGGAAGAAGAGCAGTGGGAGCTATTTCCTGCCCTCTCCGTGTGGCATTGCATAATGTCTTTGCTATCTATAGCCTAATAAAAACACTCCAGCTGTGGTAGGGCCCTGGCATCACCTCCTGGTGCTGGGTGGGCTGTGCTTTATGGCAGGCATGGAGGGAGAGAGGGAGGAAGGGATGGTCTTGGCTGCAGCTCCTGCCTCGTAGAGTGCCCCTGCTATTACTAGTGAACGAGAGGTGCAGAGGTGGTGGTATTGGTATTGGTAGTGGCTTCGTGATGGTATTGGTGGTGGTGGTAGTGGTATTGGTATTAGTGGTGGTATTGGTGGTGGTGGTACTGGTGGTCTTCGTATTGGTAGTGGTGGAACTGGTGTTGGTATTAGTGGTGGTATTGATGGTGGTGGTGGAATTGGTGGTGGTGGTATTGGTGGTGGCAGTATTGGAGGTGGGATTAGTGGTGTTGGTATTGGTGCAGGTGGTATTTGTGGTGGTGGTATTGGTGGTGGTGGTATTGGTTGTGGTGGTATTGGTGGTGGTGGTATTGGTAGTGATGGTACTGGTGGTGGTGGTACTGGTGGTATTGGTGGTGGTATTGGTGGAGGTGGTATTGGTGGTAGTATTGGTGATAGTATTAGTGGTGGTATTGGTGGTGGTGGTGGTATTGGTGGTGCTGGCATTGGTGGTGATATTGGTGGTGGTATTAGTGGTGGTATTGGTATCGTTGGTGGTGGTATTGGTGGTGGTGCTATTGGTGGGAGCGATATTGGTGGGGGTATTGGTGGTGGTGGTATCAGTGGTGGCATTGGTATTGGTGTTGGTGATATTGGCAGTGGTATTGGTATTGGCAGTGGTATTGGTAGTGGTGGTATTGGATTACTGGTGGTGGTATTGGTGGTGGTGGTATTAGTGGTGGTGGTATTGGTGGTGGTATTAGTGGTGGTTGTGGTGGTGGTATTTGACGTGGTGGTGGTATTGGTGGTGGTGGTATTGGTGGTGTTAGTATTGGTGATGATGGTATTGGTGGTAGAGGTATTGGTGGTGGTATTGGTGGTGGTGCTGGTATTGATGTTGGTGGTGGTTGTATTGGTGGTGGTGGTGGTATTGGTGTTGGTGTTGTTAATAAAAGAGGCTTTTTAAAACAACCCGTCAGGAGGATTAGGTTAGTGCAGATGACATGTAACTCAGATGTGCTGTTGTCAACTTCAGCCAATTAGCACATGATTATGTGCTACCTGGAATTCAAATGACTTAATTTGCTAATCATTTCTTAATCCATTATACTAGGGGGTGGGGGGGGTTGAAACAGACACAAGATAATGCCGGGTTAAAGTGATTGAAAGCGGGCGCCCATGTTACGGGGCAGCCGTGCTGCTAAAAAAAAAAACACAAGCAGTTTCAGCTGAAGCAGCGTGTATCTGGCCTGCAGTAAGAGAAACTCAATAAAGTAAATAGTGCTTACAGACTAAATAACAGGTCTTGTGTAACAACTGAAGTAAAGGGGCCAGTAACCATGGGAGGTTACAAATGAAGACAAGGCCGTACTAAGGAGGGACTAAAAAGCCTATTAACGAATCAGCAGGCAGCATTTACGAAAGACAATGACACAACCCAATGAAAAATATGGGAGGAGAGTGGGCACGGCTTCTCTCACATACTCTACTACAGCAGTCTCACAGAGTAAACAGTACATGCGCGCTGCCGCTAGGCTCAACCTAATAAATGGTATTTTTGTTTGTGTTGAATAACCAACAGTGCCACATATGGCTACAAGTACATACGCCACAGCCTCTAAGTCACCCATACACATTTTTCCCATCATTCACACATATGTTCATACATCCCCACAGACTATGCATTCACTGACGCACATGGCAGCCATTTCATAGTGCCCTAGTCACAGTATTAGGTTCAAACCATAGTATCGGGCTCTGTGAAGATTAGGTTTAAAGTCAATGAAGCTGGGCGAGGGGGTGTCTGGTAACAATGCATAAGTTACTTGGCCTTCAGTAGCTCACAACGATTTGCACTTATCAGCAGTAGCTGCATTACAGAAAGGGTTGGAGAACCTAGACACACGCCTGTGGAAGTAAGAGTCTCCACCCCTGCAGCCGCATGCTAGTGGTTTCACAGTAAACGCACGAGAATAGTAAACACAAACATTTATGCGCTAACACAAGTCTAATGAACGCCCATGGCCTGACATATCTGCCAAATATACCTCTCTTGAACATAAACATGTCACCTGACTATTTCGATCCATTTGAGCCTAAACAAACAGATGGTAAAGTATGCAGTAACTATGGTAAGTCCATAATTGTGCAGAAAGCATCATGGTAGTGAATTCACACAATTTCAGTGGTCCTGCCCTTAAAGTAGCGGAGTTTGGTGCCCAGTGACAAGACCCCATCCCGATATCATCTGACAAGGCTCTCACACTACAATACAATAGAGTTTGATTGGTGAGCCTAGAAGTGTAGGCGTTACCAAAGCGTAATTCTGCATAAAGTCTCTTTGAAGTTGACTTATCATTTCACCATTATCACCTGAATGAAAGAAACAAAAAAAAACGAAATAAGAAAGAGAGGAAGAATCAATGAAAGAGAGAGAGAGAGAGAGAGATAGAGAGACGGAAGGGAGCCCTGAGGGTGGTAGTTCTCGGGGCTGAGGTTTAAATACCACCTGTCTCCACAGGTGCAAACCTCAGGGTCTGGAGGTCTTCTGAAAGGCCCTGCACGCAACCCACCTTTCTAGTCCATCCTCAACTTTAGTTCATCTTTAATCTTTTGAGCGCCTTTGATGTACCCCGTCACACGCTGGGATCACCCAGCGATTCCCACACCGTCACCCTTCATACATGGTCGAATGATTTTGCCTCTCCGCCATTAGTTAATAACTTCCATGTAATAAATGAATCCTTATTAAAATGGCTTAGACATGACATTAAATGATTCATACATTTTGGGCCAAGCCAAGTGACGCTTACAATACGGAAGCTTAGACAGAGCTGAGAGTGCTGTGTTATTTATGATGAAGATTTACAATAAAATGAAGAGTATCCATGGTAGGTATGTTGGGATAAAGAGCAACAGCTGAGAACAGCAGTGACCCTGCAGCCCCATTGGAGGTTCACATGTCCCATTGACTGTTCCCTCATTGACAGACGTCCCACGTTTTTATACGACCTGAGTCAGCAAACTCGCAGCATCTGGCGCCATCTACTGGTATTAGCTATAATAAGTACTCTTCCATTAAATAAATAGAAAAAAAGCTTGCTTTAAAATATACAAATGAATGTTGTAATAAGCAAAAAGCTCGGAAAATTATGTGTCTCCCTCACACCCAAACCCTCCTGAGGGGTCTGCCTATTGTTTAGATAATCTTACAAATAAATTGCAGCGTGCTGAAGCTTGTTCTAAAGCCTTACTAACACCCTTACAAGCCATTGGTGATTCCAAAAGAAGTGCCAGAAGCCAGTGATTTAAATAGGCACGTGCTGTCCGATACTGAGTACCTGCACTTCTTCAGTTTGAAATAGAGAGCACCTGCACTTCTCAGCATCCGGGAGAGTCTTTGCTCACACGATGTGTAACTGCAGCAAATCATATGTGCAAATAGTGACCACGTCACGGGCTATTAGCGCAACTAGGAAAGGGGAATGGTGGTAAACCTACCAGTACTGTTATCTCGCACCCCTGCAGGGGTATTAGGACCCTTTAGAAAACAAGCATAAGCAAATCCTATATCTCCGACTTCAACGCACTAAACACACATGGAGGCAGCACTTGTGCGCGCCAATATTTGCTGCACACGTTAGCTCATTGAAGTCGCAACTGCTGCTTTTTGCAAATCTTTTTGGATGTGAAAACAGACAAGGAAGAACAAAGGAAAAAAAGACACCTGGAGAAAACAGTAAATACATCCATTTAGGGAAAACAATGGAAAATATGCGCACTTTTAACGTCAACAGGACGCAGATGGTAAAGAACAATGGGGGAGGCAGAGAAAAAACACATGTAAGTCATGAAACATTAAAAGGGTGTGCTGTACTGTTCTAGGCAAAAACAAAGCCTGCTGCAGTGAAAGAGCAAAACAAAACAGGATTGTTTTCTATATACAATGCATTTATGAGAGAAAGGACTTAATGTGATTCTTCAAAGCGTATTTGAGATGTGAATTAGTCCCCCATGCTTTGCAACACAAGAACACCGCAGGAAGCAGAATCATACACTAAACAGCTCACAGCATGAAGGAAGAGGGGACTACTGTTCAGGATGGAGCCAGACCTGCTCTATGTATCTTATGTATATTCTGAAAATTGGGTGAGACTAGGTCATCAGACAGCCGCGCTGTCATGCCAGGGTGCCAGCTTACAGAGCAGCTGACTCGTATCGCAGGGCTCATGGCTCGATCCCCGGTGGCAGGTCTTCTCAGTATCAGTGGCGGCTGGTGACATTTGAAAGTGGTGAGTTGTGACATTATTGTTGTAATGCACTGCGGCGAGCGTGACCTCGAACAACCTACAGGGGGTTCAGGGGGGTTCTCCCCCCAAGAAAATTTTGAAAAAAGAGTGGACAAACAGTGCATTTGTAAGCAAATTTGAGGAAGCAGGAAGGTTAACAAAGCAATTAGTGCTGGGCCTAATAAACATAGATCGATCACTGCACCTCCCCTTCCCTCACTTCACACAGCTTTGCTCTTGTTGCTGAAAGAGTACAGCACCATCTCAACAAGTCTGACAGCCAATCCTATCGGTGCTAGGAAATGTGGACACTTCACAATCTGAACCAGCAACCACTGTACACCAGCCAAAGCATACACGCTACAAACAATGGCCAACCTGCAGCATGCATTAGTAAAGAATTAACATGTAATATCAAAAGAAAGTCAACTTTAAAAACAGAGCGAATGACGAGTCCATCCCTCATTTTCACACGTAAAGTCAAGAGAAGTCCAGTCCAGAGAAGCCGGACAAGTTGGTCACATTTACTGGGGCGAATCATGCATTATCCCAAAATGACCAATCAACGTACAGATCTCAGTTGCCCACCTGATTAACTAAAGCCACCATTGGTGCTTTTCACAGCGAGAGCAAGTATGAAAAATGTTTTGAAACCAAAGTTTAAAAAATAATTGCATTAGCATTCATCATGAAAATGGTAACCCTTTGCGATGAAGCCTAGCACCACTGTGGTCCTGACGGAAAACGTCACACGGCTGATTCCCTGGTAGCATTAACTAGTGCACATAGAAAGTAATGAAATATTATATCCCAAAAGAATATTATACACACTAAACTATTTCATTCTTAATTTACTTAAAATGAGGCACAGCTAGCTTCTAGGGAAAGTACAACGATATTCGGCACATTACACTACAATCTGCAGTATAAATAAGTGCATAATAATGTTTTTAATGAAAAGGAAAATTCTGCTGAGAAAACTTAATTCCGTTATCCCACTTATTGCTGAAATCAATTGGTAATGCCCACCTCTGTACCACAAGCAAAAGCGTTATTAGAAATGAGTTGGGAGCTCATATGTGACATACTTGAATGTGTCTTGGTGTACACCGATTTTTAACATCAACTCGACTAATTAAACTTGCTAAGCAGAAGGAGTCTGCCCTCTGGAGAAACTACAGATAATTTTACATTTAGCAAATTCTGCGCGCCCATAGAACCACTGATGCATAACATTCCACAAAGAGATCGACTACAACACATTACCTTTCTTTCTTTACAAGCAAAACAAACAGACGAGGGAAAAAAACGATAACGAAGGACCCGATAAAAAACAGATTTGGTTACCCACCCACCGTTTTTGCTCCTTCTGAAGACGAAACACTACCACACAGATGGAGTCTGATGGGAGCTCTATTGACTCTTGATTGATTTGACCTTAAAGTGCAACTCGCAACTCCTTCACTGGAACCAGAACCGTGATAATTTGGATTCCCATCCCCTGCACCCGAATGCACATCCTGAAGAACAACCTCATTCCTCAAACACACAGCATCAGACATCAGTATGGCAGCCCTACAAATTCTTCAATTACATTCCTCACAGGTTGCTCTGCCATTTAGCCTTCCTTTTTGATACAGAGTTATCTAACAATTCTGCAATGTGACATATTTCTTCTCAATGCAACAATATAAGGGCCTTTAAACTTTGACAAGCCCAAAATCAGATGTCGAGTCTTCACTTTTACACAATCTGCCTCATTTAATGATTTGATACTGCTACACCCCTTCACCATGCCAACATCGCACAAGTCATCATGCTCGGTGACTTTTCTTTTTCCATTTCGGGATCAATTTGGTTTGACGTATATGTCCTCTAATTATGAAGAAAGAAGTTTCACCTGTGGGTTTATTCACAAGTACGCACACAGCTTCTGCCAGTTTTTCCACATCAGTTGCGGCTCGCAATACTCGTGGGGGGTCGCGCGGGGGTGAGGGCCGGGGGGGTTTAAAATTAAAGTAAAAAAAAACAAACCGTAAACTTACCTGACCGGCGGGTCTGTGCCGCCTCTGCTGTCTGCTCCTGGGCCGGGGTCCGGTGCGTTGGCGCCTTCTCAACGTCTTCTGTGTGAGTAGCTGGCAACCCCTCTCGCTCTCAGCCAATCCAGACGCTGCTCCAGCAGCGCCAGGATTGGCTGAGACTGGGGGCTGCGCATGAAGCAACCCTCGGTCTCTTAAGGGGAAGGCTAGTGCGCATGTTTGGGCTGATCGTAAAAATGATTAGCCCAAAAACGAATATGCGCACTATTGCGCTGTCACTCAACCCTGAGAGTGCTGCCGCAGCCCCACCCCCTTCAGTATACGTGTTCTACTTCTGATGCTAATTCCAATCAGGAGTCCTGATTGCTGCAATTAGCGTCAGAAGGAGAACGATTAGCGGGGCAACGCCCCCAATGGACGCACCGCCACTGCTCAGGATCAGGTCTCTCTGGGTAATAGCTCCCTTAATCTCCCCGACGACCCAGGTGCCTTGAAACCCTTAATGGATGATATGTCCGAGCTTTACAAATAGGAATCATTTTTTTAAGCCAGAAATATAAAGAGAAAAGCCAAGACCAGTTTTATATCCTATGCTAACGCCTTCCCTAACATGGGAGCACGGCAAAGAATGACTTGGTTAAATGCCTTTTCCTTCCCTTGTCCTCATTCTGTCCAAACTGCTGCAGTGTTTGGCCTATAGGATACGTATGGAAGTCAGTTGTCTGTGGAGATTCATAGGTTGCGGGAGGGTGCAGAACATGTTAGATGATGGAGCCTGTCTTCAATATCACCATCGCTGACAATGGAAGAGAGTGGGCACCAATTAGTAAATTCATGATGACGATGATGCAATTTGCATGAAGCCCGCAATTACTCAAGAAGAGGGTGTCCCTTCATTGTTGTTCTATTTAAGTATGACTAACAAAGGATCATCAGAGCCATGTAGTTCTTGTAGTTGTCCAGCTATATAATATTGTCACATCATTTTCCCACTAATTCTTTTTCAGATAAGGGTTGAGGTGAATAAAGTTTTCAGGTTCAACCCCACTGTCTTTAGTTGAGAATAAATAAACTAGGAGCCTAATTTAGAGTTTAGTGGATGGGTTATTCTGTCACAAACATGACGAATATCCGGCTGCTTTATTATAATATACTGTGGCACTTTTAGTAAGGCAGATGGCATAGGAGTAATCTGGATGCCAAACTCTAACCAGGCCACAAGTTTTTTAAAGAAAAGAAAAGGAACATCTGATTCAATAAAGTATTACTTAATTTCAAGATGAAGAGGGCAGGCCCGTTTATAGAGGTAGACTGTCTTCCCTGAATGAGGATGGTTTTATTTTGAATAGAGTCCATAGAAATATGTTGAGGACTACTTCGTCAAATGTAGACCACATGTGGGAACCATTTCTTGTGATAATTTCTGGCTTATAAATTTACTTTTCATTAATATCATTATATTTATGCTGTAAAAGTGGCATTTTCAAACATAGAATTTAGAATCCACCTTTACCAAAAGGTGTGTTAATAACTTCTGAGTTCAGAGAACCTAAACTCCATTTTTAGGTTGAGCCTAGCGTTGCAGCACATGCAATGCTCGCTTTGCCCGGCATGCTGTAGTAGGGTATGTTTTAAGAAGTGGTGTGGAAGCCCTGCCCATATTTTTCATTGGCTGAGGTCATCGTCCATGGTAAATGCTGGCTTCTGTTTGATAATGAGGCTTCTTAGTCCCTCCTTGTTACCGTCCTGTCTCCTTTTGTGACTGCCCATCAGGACAGGATGTTTTACTTGCGGCGTTATACTGTCTCCTTCAATTAGTCGGTAAGCACTTTTTTTTTCATCCGGCCGCGAAGCGCAATGCAAATATAAACAAGCGGCAACAGCTTCTTTTTTTATACAATGTGGCAAGACCTCTCTGAGAACCAGGGTTTACAATCACTCAAAAGTCTGGCAGAGACAGATAACAAATGAAATGCATTTTCTTTCCGCCCCGAAACCTGAAATCGTCACCGAGCTCTGATGGTTTTTTTCCGTATGGTTCAGCATGTTGAGAGTTGGGCAGGGGAATTACTCCCCGCCAAGGGCTCTGTTTTTTCTTACTTCTGGTATGGCCCCGCCGATTGTCTTTATTTACTATTATTGTTGCATTTTGACGTGGTAGTGCTTTATGAGAAACATAGAAACAGTTCATTAGTCCAAAAAAATGAACTGTATTGGAAAGAAGCAGTTAGATCTATTGGATGTCACCACCTTTACATACTTTTGTTTAATTTGATGTTCATGGACCATGATGCCCATTCGGCACAGTAGAACCGATTCGATTGTGCTCATTCATGCCAACATTTGAGGATACATAGGGGTAGATTGAGGTACTGAAGTCCGTCAACTTTTTTGGATGGGGGAAGGAGGGGAAAGCTGAACCTGCCTGCACCCTTATGTTATGTTATAGCATTTATTGAGCCCACTGTTACCCATAGGTGTCCTGGCGCTATGTGAAACTTCCTGAGGGATACAGACCCGAGTCCAGTTTGTCAGCAAACAGCCAAGTCTTTAAGGCTTTTCGAAAAGCCAAGAGGTTCGACATACCTCTTAGGAACAGAGGAAGCTGATTCCAAGCTCTAGCTGCATTGACTACAAAGCTCCTGCCACCCCATGTAGCTTTATTTGCGAACGGCACATAAACCAATTTGGCATCAGGTGAACGCAGTGGTCTATTTTGGAAGAAGAGACACCACAATCTGGGTGTCATCCGCATATGTGGTCAAACTAAAACAAAATGAACGAATAAGGGGCGCCAGAGCAGATACATATATATTAAATAATGTCAGGCTTAGTGAGGACCCCTGCGGGACCCCACATGGCAAGGAAAACGGGTCGGATACAAATTCTCCCAATGCTACCTGCTAACTCCTGTTCAACAGGAATGATCCTAGGAGACTCCCAGCTGCCCCCCGTACACCAATCTCCTGCAGCCGGTCCATCAACAGAGCGTGATGGACCGTGCCAAATGCTGCAGAGATCTAGCATGATCAGAGCTGCCTTACCACCTTGATCTAAAATGGTCCGGACTTCTTGGGTGGATTTTAAAAGTGCTGCTTCTGTACTGTGGCCCCCTCGAAAGCCATACTGCGTTTGATCAAGCGCTCGTGTGAATTCCAGAAATTGGCTAAGCTGCGTATTAATGTGTCTCTCAATAATTTTCACTGGTATTGGAAGTCTGGATATAGGCCTAAAATTATTCGGATCTTTAATGTCGAGGTTTGTTTTTTTTAATAGGGGCAGAATGGAGTTTTTTTTCCAGTCTGATGGGTAATAACCTTCTCTATACATCGCATTAAATATGGGTGTCAAGACTCGAGCAATGGGCTCTGCTGCTAATTTTAAAATCGCTATCGAACAAGGATCCAGAGGGGAGCCCGATTTCACCTGCATCAGGAGGTTAGAGGTGTCTGTGGTGGTGAGTTGAACAAACTTGTCCAGCGACCCTATCTTTTCTGGATGCCGGTTATCTACTTGATCTGCCCTGGTTTTTGGAATTACATTGGTGAAAGCGGAAAAGATGGTATTCACTTTTGCATAGAAGAAGCTAGCTAGAGTTTCACAGAGTGCCTGACTGGGTGTGATTGAAATCGCCACTGGCTTGGCCAGACTGGTGACTGTATTGAATAATTGCCTAGCAGAATTAGTGGATCTATTGATCTTCATAGAGAAAAATAGACGCTTTGCCTGATAGATCTGCTGTTTGTATAAGGCAAGACCTTGTTTGTACTCTTCCTTATCACTTTCCTTATACTCCATTCTCCATCTTCTCTCCAGATGTTTACAATTTACTTTCTGTTCCCTCAGTTCCTGTGTACACCAAGGAGCCGAGGGTTGCCTTCTGATGGGATAGAACTTTTTTATAGGAGCAAGTTTGTTCCCTGCTGTTTCTAGCCAGCGATTGTAGGAACATGTAGCCAATTCTAAATTTGCTGGCGGCGTAATAATGGACACCACTCCTCTGCCACAACTTTCTTCCACGCTCTTTTCTCCAGTTTCCTTGTTTTCACTGGTTTAAGCGGGTGGCGCTCGGGAATATTCAGATTGAAAACCACAGCTTTGTGATCGGACCATGGTAAGGGAATAATTTCCGTCACACCTAGATGTGGATTATTAGAAAAAATGCCATCCAATATGTGTCCTGCCTGGTGAGTTGCCTCTGTCACCCATTGCTCTAGATTGCTACACTTCATCAAGTCTAGCAATTTGGCTGTGTCTGGGTCTGCGGTGATTTCCAAATGGAAATTAAAATCCCCCAAGATGGTATCGGAGCCCGCCGTAATACCTGTTTCCATAATTTTGCCCACCTTCTCCATGAAGTGGGCTCTGGGGCCTGGTGGTCTATAAACAAGTGAACCTTGGAAGGTATACTGGGGAGATAAGCGGAAGGAGAAGTCCAACGACTCGCAGCCTTCCACCTCTCCCGGGCTAAAGGAGGAGATAATAGACGAGTGATAGATCACTGCAAGTCCACCTCCTCTTCCTTTTTGCCTATTCAAAGCATAACAGACGAAGTTAGGCGGTGTTGCCTTGATCAGGTCCGGACCCGACGCATTGTCCGTCCAGGATTCCGTAATAAATGCTATCTTAGGGTCATATCATCAACGAGGCGATAGAAAATTATCACCGCTTTTGCGGCCGTTTTCGGCCGAAAAGCAGCGATAATTTTATCGCCTAATCAGCAAGGTCCTTGCATTAGCGCCTTAAATCTGAACGCCCGGCTTTGCATCTCTAATGAGATGCAAAGTGGGAGTTCCTGTCCTGACATGACTGGAGAAATGTCGCTAAGCGACATTTCTACTATCATCAAGCCCCACGCTATGAAGCATAGCGTCAAGAAAAGTTATCGCTACTTTCCTTACGCCTGCTTCAAGACTGACTTACTTTTTACATAATACATTTTACCTCTGACACCATTGATCACAACATTTGTTTTATCGACTAGTCTGTTTAATGACTGCGATTTGAAACTCGTTTTTTTCACTCACTTATCAATTCTTAAATGAATGAACACTACTCCTTAGTGATACACTCCTTCTATACATGAAACGGTGACATATATTTACATATATACAGTGACTTCATAACATATCAAAATAACACTGCAGTTAATTGAAAAACATTCAAAAAGCCGGTTTTGGCGTGACAATAATCATGTGTCCGATACTATTTGATTTACAGAACTTGAGCCGATGAGCTCCTATAGTTCTGGCTACTATTGCGGTCCTGGGCAGAGTCGGGTACCTATGACTGTAAAGAGTTCGACCAAACATATAGATTACATTCCTTCTATTTGTTTGCTTTAGGGGACGAGATGGTTTCTAAATTCGTCTCCCACATAGGTGTTCACGATCACTGCATGTTCGCCAACGCGTTTCGACCAGTGTGAATGAGGACCTGTGGGGTGTTTATGAGGTCGTCGTCAGGGCTGATATAGAGTTGTAATCGGACTTCTATTCGCTTCTTCTAAGACAAGGGGGCTTGTCTTCTTTGTCTTGCCGTGTTATATAAGGTGCCAGCTCGCAGGGAATGACTTGTCTCTTGTACGTTTTGCTCGTTTCTTCCTTGCGCATCCCACCAGAAGACCGTAAAATCCGATTGTCTCAGCTTTCCTTTCTACTCTAACGAACTTGGTTGGAATGTAATCTATATGTTTGGTCGAACTCCTTACAGTCATAGGTACCCGACTCTGCCCAGGACCGCAATAGTAGCCAGAACTATAGGAGGTCATCGGCTCAAGTTCTGTAAATCAAATAGTATCGGACACATGATTATTGTCACGCCAAAACCGGCTTTTTGAATGTTTTTCAATTAACTGCAGTGTTATTTTGATATGTTATGAAGTCACTGTATATATGTAAATATATGTCACCGTTTCATGTATAGAAGGAGTGTATCACTAAGGAGTAGTGTTCATTCATTTAAGAATTGATAAGTGAGCGAAAAAAACGAGTTTCAAATCGCAGTCATTAAACAGACTAGTCGATAAAACAAATGTTGTGATCAATGGTGTCAGAGGTAAAATGTATTATGTAAAAAGTTAGTCTGGATTCCAGCCTCTGCTTCACCAGATTGAATCCTCCCCCAATTTCATAACCTCAAGACTGACTTAGCCATGATATCCTATGGTAGGTGGATATCATGGCTAAGTTTGTCTTGCCCTATCATCAAGCTAACGCCAAACTTTGTGAGATTATCGCTTGATTTCCAGCAATAATCTCACGTGTGGCAGTTAGCGCAAGGATTTGTATCGCTTTTGAGCTACGCTATCTCAGCGATAAAAATCCACGTTAGCCGGCGATAATTATCCTAGCGCTAAGTACGCTTAGCGATAATTATCGCCGGTCCTTGATGATATGCCCCTTAAAATCTTCGCCTTCTATGAATAGAGCACTCTCTGTGCTATGTTTAATCAGTGATCTGACAGTCATCAATTTATCCAAATGACACTTTGCCGGGTTGCCATTGTATTGCTCATTGGTTCCAAGTCTACACAGGGCATGTACAAGTAGTTCATGCAGGCTTGGTTTTTGCTTTGCATTCTGGGACATTTTGATTTTTTAATGTTGTTAACGTACATAGAAGTCGAGAATGCAAGCAAAAACCATGACTGGACGATATACTCACTCACACACTGGGGAAAATTAAGAAGTTAGATTGACCCACTGCCAAAACTCAGGCCTTGCAGGGAACTGCTTACCAAAACAAAATCTAAAAAATGAATGCGTCCTTGTAACGTAACTTATGCTTATGTAAAGTGCTCCAATACCTTCGGGTCGAGTTTGCGCTATATAAATCTGCACACAAAAAAACATTTACAATGCAACAGGTCTCGCATATACGCAAGTTTGAGTGATTAGAACTGTAAATGACAATTACTTTTATTTATGTTTTGGTTTTTGAAACATAAATAAAACGCATTGTCATTTACAATGCCAATAGCTTAAACTTGCGTAAATGCAAGACCTATTGCATTGCAAATGCTTGTTCTATCTTGTCCCTATGGACAGCTACACATGTAAAATGTTATAGCGCAGCCCCAATGATAAGCAATGGAATAGACAGCCTATCATTAGTGAAAAACCAAATACAAAGTATTTCACTATCAGGACGTCACACACACCAGTGCATATCCTACCTTCCATATACAATGCACCCTGCCCATGGGGTACCTTAGGCCACCTTAGGGGTGCCTTACATGTATGGTAAGGCAAGGTTTGGGCCTGACAATTGGGTGCACTTGCCAGGGCAACATGGTAGTTTACAACTGCGTGTGCAGTCACTGCAGTGGCAGGGCTACTCATGTGGGTGGCACAGTGTTGCAAGCCCACTAGTAGTAGTTGATTTACAGGTCTTGGCACATTCAGTGCACTTTACTAGGGACTTACCAGTAAATCAAATATGCCAATCATGGATAACCAATCATTGTCACAATTTATACTGACAGCGTATGCACTTTAGCACTGATCAGCAGTGGTAAAGTACCCAGAATCCTATAGCCAACAAAAACAGAGTCTGAAAAATAGGAGGCAAAAGGCAAAAAGTTTGTGGATAATCCTGTCAAAAGGGCCAGGTCTAACATATATATGTAACACATTTGTGATATATGTTTTTTATTTCACAGCCAGATGAAGTCCTAAAGGACGAAACGCGTTGGTTGGGCTTAACAGACAAAGCTTTTTTGAAATAATCAATAAAGTTGGAATTTGAATTCATATACAAGACTCCTGAATAATTGAATCACATCGAATGATCGATACTGGGTTTGTTTGGGACACTGCAATCTTGTTGAATAATAGAACAAGACTCTTGTAAGTATAATTCATGCTCCTTTTCAGTTGCTGAAATTGATACAGGGACGTTATAGTTAGGTTCAGATTTTACACACAGAAAACCATAGAAATTCAGCAGTTACAGTTATTGTTATCTCAAGTAACTATAACTTGTGCCCTAAGGAAACTATAACTCACACCCCGCCATGCAGTTTTCTAATCAATAAATTTACAGCAAATGTTCCAGTGATATTATCAATGATGTCATAGAAGGTGTCATGAGTGATGTAATATGTTGGGTAATTAGCAGTGCATGGTGAGAGCACAAATTATAGTTACTTGAGATAACTATAACTGCTGAATTATTATGGTCTTTTGTGTGTGAAATCTGAACCAAACTATAACATCCATGTAACCTTTGGTTTTTTAGTAAATGCCTAAGGATTTTTTAATGCTATTTCCTAACTATAACTTCCCTGTAACCTTTGTTTTTTTCAGTGAATTTCTAGGGTTGTTTTAACATCAAGTAATATTTAATTACCATACGTTAATCCAATCACTGCCGCACATAGCCTTCGGCCATATGAGCAGGGGGTTGACCACAAGCACTAACCTGCGGCCAGGCCCTGTGGCCCACTCCTAAAGGCAATGTGGTTGGATGAGAGGCAATATATAGGAACAGGCACTTAGGTACACTAGAACACGTAATAACAGGCATTTACAGATGAATGTATTTATGGTGTTTTTATTCTTTGTTGTGCTTGACATGATACATTCAGCCAATGCATTTCACCCAAACATGGGCTTCTTCAGGGCTGTAATGGCATACAACATAAGAATGTTTTAGAATTAAAAGTATAAGACCATGAACAACATTATTATTTATAAACTGAGAGAAAAAAAACAAATGAAAAGAAAAAAAATGTTGGGGGGTTTGTTAGAAGAGACAAAAACTATAAGTGCAAAATGTAAGAAAGATAGAGGAAAAGAGAATTTGGGGGGAAATCTATTTGGCTATTCATAACAGCGTGAGCAGAGAAGTTTTGTGATGCTTCGTGCCACACAAAGGTAGGTGAAACATAAATGCGCAGCATTATATAGTGACACCAAAAGTAAGGCTACCTTATAAGCCAGTGTCATTGTGCAGGGCGATCTACTGTGGCTAGATAAACTGGCTTACCAGTATGTTATTGCGATAGGCATGTCCCTTGACGGGTGTGTCCAAGAAGATTAATAAAACCGAATCCTAAACAGTGACAAAGAAAATGTCTCCCCCCCCCCATTTTTTTTCATTTGTTTCTTTTTCTCTCAGTTTGTAAATAATGTCGTTATACCTTTAATTCTAAAACATTCTTATGTTGTATGCCATTACAGCCCTGAAGAAGCCCATGTTTGGGCAAAACGCGTTGGCTGAATGTATCATGTGAAGCGCAACAAAGAATAAAAACACCATAAATACATTCATCTGTAAATGTCTGTTATTACGTGTTCTTGTGTACCTAAGTGCCTGTTCCTATATATTGCCTCTCATCCAACCAAATTCACTTAGTTATTTTTGTGATCTACAAGCAGCAGATCATTTGAGGTGGGCAATACGATATACAGTTTGTGACTAGTTCTGGTGGTGCAGTCATCTATGACCCGGCTGCTTCCAACTCTCTCCCTTCAACTCCCTAAAGGCAGCAAATTTACTGGCCACCTCCTCAGAGCAGCGCATATTTTAGGTGGCGGGGGCATAGGGCACCCCTCTCCAGGCCGCTTTTGGCGCCGGGGACCCTATTCCCCAGGCCCGGCAACATATTTAAGACAGGCACATTGCCCCACTTCCCAAGCAAATTTTGGCCCTGGGGCAGCATCCCCCAGCACTTAAGGAAATGGGGAGGGGGGCTCTCAGCCCCCCTCCTCGGGCCAATTTCGGTCCCGACAAACCCATCTCCCAGAGTGCAGCACATTTTGTGTGGGACGGGGGTTTGTGTCTGCCTCCCTGGGCTGATTTGGGCCCACCGTCCCCTGGGGTCCACCACTATATTTATAGGGGAGGTTGCATCCCACCTCCTCTCCCAATTTTGGCCCAGGGGGCCCCATCTCCAAGGGCCTGGCCATATTCTAATGGAGGAAAGGGGCATGCAGCCCCCTTCCTAGGCCATTTTCGGCCACGAGGACCCCATCCACCGGGATCCAGCATCTTTTAAAATAGGGAAGGGGCACGCAGCTATTGTGGCTGGGTCCCGGGGGATGGAGTCCCCGGGGCCAAAATCGGCCCAAGAGGGAGACCATTCGACCCCCTCCCCATTACTATTATGGTCAACAGCAGCCTGGAGAAGGGGGCCGCATGCCTACTTCCACTTTTGAACTTAGCCAGGTCCCCGGGGAATGTGGTCCTTGGGCTGAAATCGGCCTGAGGGGGGGCGCGTGCCCCTCTCCCAGTTTTAATAAGGCCTGGCTCCTGGAGATGGGGGTCCCTGGGGCCGATATTGGCACAGGAGGGGGCATTAGTATTATTAGCCAGGCGCCAGGCACTATGCCTTCTCCCCTACCCACAGGCTAATCTATTCCCGTGAGGACCTGCTCAAACTGCAAAGCAGCAGCCGTTTGTGTAGGGCCCCCACTGTAGGTGCTTTGCACTGTAGTCTTTGTAATATTAGGCCACAATATAGCCTAAGTGCTTCACTAGGCAGTCAGCAACTCCAATTTAAAATAGGTAGCATTAACTGCCGCTCGCTAGTTAAACATCATGGGAAGTCTTTGATTTACTGTCAGAGCACTCGCTAGATGTGCTATTCTTAACGGAATCTTGGCTTTCCCAAGACTCAGTGGCCATTACCGCTCTGGCCCTGCCACCAGGCTTCATTATGAAGAATGTGAATAGAGGGTCAGGGAGAGGTGGCGGAATTGCTATAATATATAAAGACTGCTACACCTGCAGCTTCACTCAGGAAAGTATCCAAAATTGCGAAGGCGCCCTTTTTTTTTTTAAAACAATTTTATTTTCAACAACATGGTGTCGGCATAGGTCATACATTTTAGCATTGAGTACAAGTCTCCCATCGTGTAACCAGAATGTTGCATCCACGTACATTTGAAAACAAATCTGAGCTGTTCCGTGCCTCTGGCCTGTGGTCTGTATTACTGAAAGCGCCCTTTTTTTAAAAGCTCTAACAGCCAATTTCACATGTTCTGAATTATTCATCTATCGTCCCCCGGGGCCGTCTAAACTCTTCAGAGAAGCAACAGCTAACATGGTGAGCAGTTTAGAACTCAAGTCAGCTAACTTTACTATTATTGGTGACCTGAATCTGCACCAGGAGTCAGATTCTTATCCTGACACCCGCGATTTCTTAAATGACATGGCAGCTGGCAAACTTCTCCAATTGGTCTCAGGCCCCACTCATGAGGCGGGACATCTTTTGGACCCTATACTGTCCAACATTTTGCTTCCACAGGCCCCGATATCTTTATCGATGACCATAACATTATTCTTTTTTAATTGCACCTTGCTGGTCCTAAATTATTGGCTCCCCGCAACCTGGTATATAAACTCCCTTGGCAGAAACTTGATCATTCCTCCTTTCAAGACATTCTTGCCATCTCCCAACCTACGCTGTCCACAGACATGGAGAGGTCTAGCGACTGCTTTGAAATATGGATCAACCAGTCCTTGGATAAATGTATCCCTGCCAAATGGACCCATCAGAAGAAAGCCCGGTCGCATGCTTGGTTTGATGAGACTCTTACCATTGCTAGGAAAAACTGTAAAGTACTTGAGAGCACTTGGAGACACGCTTACAGTCCCTCAGCTAAATTGGAATATACAAAGGCCAGGAAAGCTTACCACAAACAGACATGGAAAGCTTGTGCCACACATCTTGCAATCAAAATTAATGTCAGTAATAATTCTTCCAAAACAATTTTTGCATTATTAAAGGATATGGTTAAGCCACCTCAGACAGCTGACAGCACTATGGCATCCAATGCCCAATGTGAAACTCTGGTCACTAGTTTCATCAATAAAGTGGTGGGCATCTATGACAGCTCTGTGCCTAAGGATAGGAGTACTGCGTGGCAGTGAGGCTCAATCTCTCTCTGCTCTCCCACCCATTCAGATGGACGACCTTCGGGTCTTGTTCGCCAAAATGAAATCAGGGTCTCCTGATGATCTCTTCAAACCGGAACTCTTTGTTAAATTCCAGGAATGTTCACTTCCTATATGCCTGGAACTTATTAACCTGTGCCTAAGGACAGGATGAGGGAAGTATGGCTGCTCTCATTCTGCTTGACCCCAGAGCCCAAAACCGTCTTAAAAAACCTGGGTGTTTAGTTTGACAATGCCCTTTCTTTTGAGGACCATGCTAAATCCATGGCAGGGACTTGCTTTGGCCTACTGCGTGGACTTAAACCCATATTGGGTTTGTTTGACTCCCACACCCGTCAGCTGGTCATTCAAGCTACGGTTCTGGCTAGACTGGATTACTGCAATAGTCTTTTGCTGGGATCCAATAAGTCCGTTATCAACAGGCTACAATGCACCATGAATGCGGCAGCCCGTATTCTGTTTGCTCTGCCTAGATATAGTTCTGTCTCAGGCTTGCTGCATAGCCTTCACTGGTTACCCGTGGAGCAAAGAATCCAGTTTAAAACACTTTGCATCACACACAAAATTCTTACAGGCACTGGTCCGGCTATTTTGAATAATCTTTGTCATTCCTACACCCCTACCGGTGCCCTTCGCTCCACTGATTTACATCTTACTCATGTGCCGCGATTCCGTAGGGCTAGGGCAGGGGGCGCTCATTTAAGGTGCTTGCCCCTGCCCCTTGGAATTCTCTGCCCCTTTCTATCAGAAACCTCACCAATCTTCTGTCGTTTAGAAGGGCCATAAAGACCTGGCTCTTCTGCTGATCTAGCATCCCATCCTGCATTCATCCTCTCCTCCTGCAATTAGCGCTGGGACGTCCTTTTGCCAGGACAGCCCTGCACTTTACAAATCTTTTAACATAACATAACATAAATAAGGCCGGATCATGAGGGATGGGGTCCACAGGGCTGAAATCAGCCCAGGAAGGCTGCATGCCCCGCCCTCCCTGTTTATTTTAAAGGGCATGGGGTCCCCGGGAGCAAAATCGGCCCATTAGGAGGAGCCATTTTCCCCTTATTATAATTGGCCGGGTCCGTGATGTCATCAATGATTTCATTTGAGATGTCATTAGTGATGTCATAAATGTTGTCATAGAATATGTCAGGAGCAATGTCATATGTGAGGTCATAAGCAGTGAATGGCAGGGGTGCAAGTTATAGTTAGCATTCCTAACTATAACCAGTGAATTTCTGTGTTTTTTAGTTCAAAACGTTAATGTTCACAGTGACAAATTCAACTAACTTTTTTTTTTTTAAACTAAAACAGATAATATTATTACACTTTAAATATGAGGGTACCATTTGTTTTTTTTAGGGAATTTCTAGTTTTGTTTTGTTTTTTTAAATAAATTTATTATTTTTGTGATTGCATGTACGGTAGGATGCCTTTATAATATATGTTGTGTTTTGACATTATTTTAGTAAAATAATGTTTTTTTTAATTGTAACAAAACAGGATATGGTTGAAAGTTTGCAAAATGTTTGTAAAATGTATTTGATTATTAAACAGATAGCCAATTGAAACTGTTTATGTGCTCAGTGATTGTAACTCTGATATCAAGACCTGTCACCAGCAATCTTTTTTTGAGGTGTCATTTCTCTTGCACTGACGGGTGTGCATAGTAGGGTGTATGGAGGGACAGGTCGCTCTGCTGAGACCTCTCTCTGCAATGATGGGGGTACGTAGTAGGGTGCTGGACTGGCCTCTCTTTTTAAACATCTCCCTCAGATGACAGGTGTGCATATTAGGGTTTGGGAAGGGACTGCCCTCTCCTTTCAGACCTCTCGGATGATGTGTGTGCATAGTAGAGTGTGTGGAGGAACTGGCCTCTCCTTTCAGGCCTCTCTCTCTCAGAGAATTGGTGTGCATAATAGGGAGTGAGGAGGGACTGTTCTCTCATTTCAGACCTCCATCTCAGATGATTGGTGTGCGTAATAGGGCATTCAGAGGGTCTAGCCTCTCTAATGAGGGGTCTCTGTTGTAGAGTGTGGAGAGGGACTGCCCTCTCATTTCAGACCTCTCTCAGATGATGGGTGTGCGTAGTAGGGTGTGGGGAGGGAGTGTCATTTCCTTTCAGACCTCTCTCTCAGATGATGGATGTGCATAGTAGGGTGTGTGGAGGGATTGGCCTTTCTGCTAAGATCTCGCTCAGTACTGATGGGTGTGCATAGTATGGTGTGAAGAGGTTCTGACCTCTCCTTTCAGACTTCTCTCTCATATGATGGATGTGTATAGAAGGGTGTGGGGAGGATCTGCCCTCTCCTTTTAGACCTCTCTTTCAGACGATGGAGGTGCGTAGTAGGGTGTGTGAAGGGACTAGCTTCTCTGCTGAGACCTCTTGTTGCAATGATAGGTGTGTGTAGTAGGGTGTGGAGAGGGACTGGGCTCTCCTTTCAGACCTCTATCTCAGATGATGAGTGTGCATAGTTTGGTGTCTGGATGAGCCTTACCTCTATTCACAACTCTTTTCAAACCAATGAGCATAAATCGTAGCATATGATGAACTCCATCTCCAGTAAGGCTCTTCATACAATAACTAATGTACATAGCAGAGTGCATTCAAACATCACCTACTCCGTCCTACTTTTCATTATCCAACGAGATTCCCCTTTAGGTTGATGGCATTGCACTTGTTTCCTAACACGAGGAACAGATGGCTCTGGTAAGGGGTTGATGCAGTGGTTGATTATCTTGCACAGGGCCTACTTCTGTTGGTGGCTTCATTGATTGTGCTGGTATAGTACTTTGCTTTGGCTGTGTGATAAGCTGTTTTCGTGTTGCGGAGAGGGCATTCAGTATCAAGATGTCCTTGGAAGTTCTGTGTTTTAGCCTGGTTCTATTCTTCCTGGACTTCCAAACTCGGTCCCTCCTTATTTCCAGTGAAAGCAGTCAGAAACCTAGGTGTGAGATTTGACTCCGATCATCTTGTAAACCCCAGGTGATATCAGTCTCCGCTTGTTGCTTTCCCTCTTAAAGGCTTTCAGAAAAATGCTGGCAGTCATCCGTACATCTGTTCAAAAAGTGGTAATCCATGCTCTTATCACTTCCAGACTTGAATATGCAAATGCGCTGTATATTTGGCTTGCCAAACATCTCATGCAAAAGCTACAAGCTGTGCAGAATGCAGAAATAAGACTAATTCAAAATTAAACAAGCTGCTGCTTCATTTACTCACATCTAAGAAATATCCATTGGTTGCCAGTATCTGATGGAATTCTAAGCTCTCATCCTACCATACAATCCTTCCATCAGCAAGGCTCTCTCTTTCTGCAGCAGCTCATCAAGCCTTACATTCCAGCTCACTCTCTCTGTTCTTTAAATGCCTTTTGCATGCAGCCACCTAGATTTTAGCACATTCACAGGTGTGACCACTCCTTTATGGTTCAAGTGGCGAAAAACTGGAATGAGCTACCTCTGGAACCTCAGCAAGCCTCCTCCCATGCAGGAAGACTGCACTCTGTGGTCCTCCAATGGTCTTTTTTAATGTCTGGAAGCTCAAGATTTGAGCAGCTGCTATGCACTATATATATGAAATTCATTCATTCATACACAATTAAATAAAATATTTCATTTTTAACACATCCTTGATATTAAATTAAATTTTAAAACTTTTCTACCCTAGCCACCCACCTACCAAATAAGACGTTAAAAATAAATAACATATCAACCAATACAACAAAAGACAAATACATTTATTAAATACATTATGTCACATAAAGAATGTTATGAAATAAATTAAAACATACTAAATATTTAATACATTCAAATTTTACGAAACAAAAAATTACTAAATATAAAACTAAATATATGTATATATATATCGAATAATCATTACATGTGCAATTAAATAAAAGACATACAGCAAAAAAGACATTCTATACATCTATGTTAAAGTAAAAAATATTATTAAAAAAAATAATATTTTTACAAAGTAAAAATATGACAGTCCAACCTTTGATATTATGTGCCTTTATGTATCTTAGAAACAATATTTTAGCCAACTATATTCTTTAGTCGAAATTATGGCGGAACACTATGCCATTTCCCCACAGAGTCCACTCCACAGAACAAACATTTACTGCTGAACGAATGTCAGAGCTGCAGCTCTGATGTCTCCTGGGACAGGCCACTCCATTATCTCCTATGAATACCAACAACTTTAACGTCATTAACTGGCAACTTGCCACCCATCAGACCTCAGCCCACCCTTCCAATCATCTCTTCACCAATTCTTGAGACAATGCGAACCTGGTGATCAGTCAATCAATCAATGAAAAATACTTTTTTCGATTTAAGCAATTAGATCATAAAAGTACATAAGAACATAAAAGTAATCAGTAAGAACAGGCATAAAATGTAAACACACTGGTGATCAGTCTCTCTCACAAGTTTATCTGCAAGTAAACCATCTGTAGAAATGTACCAGGGAGATGAGAAGCCAAGCTTTCAGTAGTCTGCATTGGCTGGACACGTGGCCATCATGCTTGATCATCTTTATGATACTATTTTAAAAGATTCATAATTGTCTCTTTCAAAGTTTGACTAGAGGCACTTTGAGTATACCTGTCTCCAAATTGCACCTACAACCCGAGTTTCTCTGAGTGAGTTCTGTGAAAATGTTCTCTCTTCATACCAGATTTGTACAACTCGTCTTCTGCGCACACTGATGTTAAACCTTACTTTTCCCTTCCCTGTCTCCATATTTCTAATATCTTTTTGGTGGCCATTTACCTGTGACACTGATGCAGCCCTGAATTAAGAGACAGACTCTTGTGATCTCCACTAAATGAAGCCTGTTTTCTTTGCCATCTGGGTTCCTCCAGCTATAAATACCCCTTTGCTATATCTTCAACTCATCCTCGTTTCACTGTTCTGTGTAAAGAGATATAACAAAGGTGAGGATGCGTAGGTGGGGATGTGCGGTGGCCACATGCTTGGCCTGGGCATGACTTCCTCAACTTTCATGCCATCCAGAAAAAATAAATCATTCCTCGTCTCAAGGACTCAATATGGAGAGACATTAGGCATGTGCTAGAGTCTATTGGGACTTTGAGTCTGCCCTTTTCTTTCCTTCACTTCACTTCACACTCACCGTGTGCACACACTCACATGTATGCACCACGCATACTCATGGAATAGCAATACAAATTTTAAAGGTTTAAAACCACTAATGAGCATAAGATGATATCACAGGAAATGACATCACACACCTTCTAGCCTG
Organism: Triturus cristatus; assembly: GCF_964204655.1. Lineage (NCBI taxonomy): Eukaryota > Metazoa > Chordata > Amphibia > Caudata > Salamandridae > Triturus > Triturus cristatus. The sequence goes on from NC_140590.1 coordinate 245,364,347, forward strand.
ATGATGACTTTGAAGCCTATGCGATTTGATCAGAGAAAAGCACCATGTCGGTTTTGAAGCAGCCGGTATTATAGGAACAGCTGGAGTGCCATGAATGAGTGCCATTGTGCCCTTTGGCCAGTAGTTTTAACCTACTTCTCAAATCACTCCACCAGCAGACACACCAGTATGATGTAGTGATGTCACTCTTAGGGCCCAATTCCGATCTCGCTAGGAAAGCCCTCTGTACGACTCGGATATGGAGGGCTTTCCGAGTGAGTACGATGCAGCCATATGCTTATGGACTCGGTTCGCTCAGACTCCCATTGAACTCTATTAGAGCCTTTGTACAGACGCGTACACAGACTCCTATAGCAAAAAGGGGTAGGGAAAGCGTACACCCCATTGTGGCCGCCACACTGTGCATGCCTGGATCGGGTGTACCCATAGGCACACCACTGTGACAGATTCGGAGGGCCCCGGGTGAAGGGAGGTCTGCTTTGGCCCCCCGAAGTATGATTCCGACAGCTGTTTCATCTCGCTGAGGCTGAGGTGAAGCAGCTGTCCGAATCGTGCATCGTACTCACTCAGTCGGAATTCAGCTCCATTGCGTGGCACGATTCGGCAACAAACGAGTCCTGCGGGCAAGGTTCAGGTCCCAGAAACAATTCAGTCGACGCGTACGCGATCTTCGCATCGTACTTGGTCGCTCGGACCTGTGTACGATTCGGTCAGAACAAAGGCTACAAATCAGATCCGGGAAAGCCAAATCCGATTCGGAGGCCTTCCGAACAACATCGGAAGTGGGCCCTTAGTGTTTCGAAACTCATTAGAATGATTCAGTGAACAGTGTGTGCAAAATTGCATATGAATTCCATGTGTGATTTGCATGATTTTCATGAAAAGTACATGTATTATGACTGTACTCAAAGCCCCAGATTTACTAACAATGCTTTGCGCACCAGGTTTGTTTAACTTTTGTAACACAAACCCAAGATGGGATTTAAAGTCGAACACAAATCAGGATTTACGTTGGATAGCTTCCCAAAGTTACACTATGCGCTGCTTTGCGTTACTTTGCGTCAAGGGGTTATACCATTGGTGGTACATGGAGGTTTCTCCTGTGTATGTGTGCTGCATTGTACACCACACATACAAAGCAGGGAAAGTGTTAAAGGATAGTTTTGTTTTTGTACTGGAAGGGCCCTCCGACAGCACAAAAACGATTCCTTACAGAACATACACATCCTTGCACTATTACACAAGACTGAGTGCTTTGGACCATGGAAGCCTATAAGTGCAGGGAGAGAGGAAAACAGCGCCATATTGTTGCAGATATGGCGCTGTTCTGCTGTCTATCTTTTACGCAGCGCTGCAACTAAATTGCTGTGCTGCACTGTGTTTATTTTTGATAAAACGGGTCCGAAGTATGCAGTGTATCTGCTCAATGTATGTCAGTCTTCTGCCTGGCATTAAGTAGCCCAGAAATCCTCCTGTGTGAAAAAAAATCATCGAAAAGTGAGATTTACATCCTGATTACGTTTGTGAAAATAGGATTGCACCCAGCTGTATATGTACACAAAAAGCAATGGTCTATCTTCTCAGTATGATACAGGTTCCCCAGACGTTCCTTTGTTTGCGTATCTTAGTAAAGCAAATACATCAACAAGAGATAATACTTCAGGATTACTTGGAACAATCAATTTAGTTATGTTTTTCCTAAGCTCACATAGTGATAGTGAGTGAACTAGACGTGCCATCATCAGTCAGAAGGTCTCGCCTCCTTTAGTTTTTATCTTGTCGCTGCGCGCTTTAACTCTATGCATAAGTGGCTTCGCAGGTCCTAAATATGCAGACGCGAGCGTGTTCTCGAGCGTGCTACCTGCACGCACAGGCGCATTAGCGCAATTGGCTGCCGGTGTCTGGCTGCCAGGCAGGTGATAAATGAGTGCCCGGCTCTCAGCCCCTCCAAATCTATCAATTTTGGTCCAATTTGACGGGGTCCAGTGCCCACTTCTCACTGCTCCGGCGCATCGGCGAGAGCCAATGCAATTGGTCTCAGAGTCATTGGGCTGCATCAGGATTTACTGCCCCCAAGGTGACCCTAGAAGACGTAATGCGCCTTTAGTAAAATCATACCATTTAAGCTATAAAGAACTGTCTCTCTCCGACGCAGTCAGTGAATTCTCGGACTCGCTTCCCTCCGAAGGACTTGTGTGACGCCTACTCGGGAAAATAGGCTGAAGTAGCAGAGATGTGCACTGGAACAGAACAGCCCCGTCGAATACTGATGCGAACAAGGCCTCTCGCCGTCCCTCGGCGTCCTGTCAGCACCTCACGCTTGTGTGTGCATGTGTGCGTGCGCGTTCACGTGCCCATGCCTACGCGAGCATGTGCACGAGAACAGAGCGTGTTAACAATACATTCTATTTCAGTCGGCTATCCCTGGCAAAACCTCTTTAAACCCAGGTGTGCCTTTTGCTGTGGTTTACATGATTTTAGAACCACTATACTGTATAGTAATCTAGTTTATATGCTGTTTACTACCCCTGACGAGGTACACTTTGGAGAGTAGCACGCTACTCCGGAACCCAAGGTTGGTAGTGAATTTAGTGGCTACTGCCATTAGCCATCTGCCCCCAAACAAACCACTCCAGGATTTTTTTTTTGTAGATTAAATCAATAGGAGGTAGTTGCAGGGCCGACTCTATGGAGGTGCAATAAATTCCACCGCACCGGGCGCTGACTTTAGAGGGCACTGTGTTGTCAAATATATTGTGGATTTAAAAGCAGCTATTGCAGCCTTCCTTGCCTCCGGCAGTTTTCAGATAATAATAAAAATGTCAAGATAACAGTGGTGATTACAGGATTGATTCCCTGATGCGATGAAACACGTGTTGGCTAAAGACCTAAGAACCAATTAAGAAACACGAGAACAAAAGAATCTGTGGAAATTTGATACATTTTTGTTCTTATTGTATGATATTAGCATGTGCTGGGGGATAAAAATCATTTGTACTGTTGACCTTGGTCACATATTGGGGAGTAGAGTGGTCTCCCTACCTCATAGTACCGCATTATACAAGTCTTTAGAGCGTCATATCCCTTCATTTCATTCACACAAGAAATCAACTAAAATCTTCATGTAGCACAGTGAGCTATTAACTGTCATCAAAGAGCTGCATGGAAACTGCAGTGCATGGGTTAGAGCGTTATGATATTTTTCCCCAGTCTTCCATTATCCTAATGCTGCAAAAATGGTCCATTTGGGTATAAATCAATTGTTATTAGTAAACACAACCCCCAACCATAGTGGTACGTTTTATATTCTGAGTTTGTGCTTCTCTCGATCAAGTACTCTCAAACTACACGGTCTACTAGTATGGATGACATGTGACTCCTACACCTTGTAGTCCTCTGTCTTCTATAACATTTCCTATACACTAATTTACACACGTCTGATTCATTGTGTTTGTGTAATGTGTGTGTGATGTAAAGTCCTCTGACACCCTACACTGGTATGGGCAGCGCTATGAAGCAAAAGAAAAGCATGTGTGAGAGAGTGATTATGGAGGCGGGAGGATCACTGTTAAAGGGTGATAGTGAGGGAATTCATGGAGAAGGTGGTCACTGTGGGGGCCAACAAACATAGTTGCACTGGGCGCCACTAGCGCTAAAGCCAGCACTGGGTAATTGTGATCATTTGGGGGTGTTAGGGGGGTTTGTGGATTTGTGCAGGTGGTTGGTGTGGTGAATGGATAAGCTAGATTACGTTAAGTGTTGTTAGGTTGCAGGGATATGATTTTAAAAAATGAGAGTCTTTGATCTATGAAATGAAGGGTTGGCAATTTGAAGAGATACAATGATAGAGAATAAGGCAGACAGTCATGCAACTTAAAATAGACTATACTCAGAGAGAAGAGGCATGTGGAAGTGAGCCATTCAGCAGAAATAAAGAAGAGAAAAACGGTCAGTAATTTGAGTAATTGGAAAGTGTTTATCCATGGTTTTATGAGTATAATGGGGGAGACTTTCTGTGCTAGCATGCAAACTGAGAAACTATAACTTCTGAAAGAAACATTATTTTCATGTGAGATCGTGTATTGCATTGTACCATTCGTATAGCACCTTCTACCTCTATGTGGGCGCTGAGATGCTTATCAACAGAGTAGCATGCTACAAGTGCGTGGTTGAAAGCACGTTGTCTTTGCTATGAGCTTATGTGGGAAGTCTTTACATTTGTGTGTGATGGCCACTGAGGCGTGGTTATCCTATTATGGGACATGGCGCCTGGTGGTATGATGGATAAGGAAGTGTGAGAGATAGACGTACATTTTTATGTTTTTTGGTATGCCGGCAGAACTGATTAACTCTGCTGATCCCTTTGTTGGTCTGATTATTTTTCTTCATGTTATCAATCACATTTCTTATGCTGGTTGTGGCACTATGCCTATGCCCGTTGTCTTCTCTGATCTTATGGATCTTGGGGCAGTAACAGGTGTGGAAAATGAGTGAGATGGAGTCGGAGATCTGCCAGATAGACTGCATTGAAATCTCCTTTATATGATTGCCATTAGAAGACAGTAGCTGAGGAGATTTACCATGATTCATTCCTTTATAGACATAGTTTTGTCATAATAGGATGTTGGTGTTTAGTGTATGTGACTATTTGGGACCTTTCAGGATGGCTGTGGTATAGCCGTCTGGTGACAAGCAACGTGTGGCTGATCCTACAGTCTCCAAAGACCTGTCTGCTCTATTTAATACTGAGTGGTTAGTTATGTGGGCTGGTATAGCCTGTTTATGTGCCCCCAATTGCCAGCAACACTGCATAGGACCTTTCATGCAATATATATGCTTCTCCCATTTAAATTAGGGATTAGGACCGTCATGAATTTTAGTTACTCTCCTCCATCTTGTAGTCAGACGTAGAGCGGCTTGATCCTGGGGCTGATGCTCAGGTCGGACGTCGATGTCCCAGGGTCGAGTGTCTTCTCCCTGTAGAACTGGAGGTGAGTTGTACCTGGGGCAGCTTTCTGCCCAGTTGATTTGTTGGTGAGCTGTGCCCATGGTGATATGCTTCTAGTGTCCAGTAGGTTGACTGTAGCCAGGTGTGATCATCACTTGCAGATCAGTAGGTGGGCTGTACCCAGGAGTAATAATTACTTGGAGCCCAGTAGGTGTACTGTACCCACGACTGAGAGTCCCCTAAAAACAGTACCAGGAATGCTCTCCCTTTGGTTGTATATGAGGGTTTGTATTCCGGTGTGCTAATCTCCTACACCTCAATAGCAGTTATCTCCCGTAGTGGTGAGTAGCTGCCTGCCTGGTGGTCTAAAGAGAGACAGGCGGAGAGACTGACCCTGGACCCTTTCCAGTCCCTGAAAGTCCCACATGGGCAGCCGCCTTAAACTGTTGCCCTTTAACTGGATGCCCAGGCTAGATGCCCTAAAGGATCTGTTTAAGTAGTAGGGAAAGCACAAGTTACCTGGTGACCTGGCTCCAATTGCAACCTCAGGAGTTGCAGACTGAACATCCTAAAACTAGGCTCAATTTTAACCCAACGCACGTTCACCAAGAGGAACCCTCCTGCTCCGAAACACTACTTGGCTTGGAAGGTGGAAGGAGAAAAGGGAGTTAAGTTAATCAAAGTATGCACAAAATGCTCATAAACTAATTTTAAAATAAATGCCATCAAATACAAACCTCTATTTGGTTGAAGTAAACTTCAGACTGTTTAATACAGAAGCCCTGGGGTAGCACTATAAAACAAAGCTTGTTTCTGATGTACTTGCTTTCTCAGGATGTGGAAGGCAAAATATGTAGATTAGTCCTCTGCAGCAGGACACCACTCTAAATAGGACCCATAGGGATTACAAATTCAAGCTGCTGTGGCGGTGGGAGGATGGGAGGTGTTGCTGTTGATTAGGCGGCCTGGCTCCAATGGCAGTCTAGGAGTAATAGAAATGGTGGCTTAAAACTCAGCTCGATAAGAACCAAATGCACATGTTTACCAAGTGGAACCCCGATGCTAGGCAACACTACTTGCCTTGGAAAGGAGGAAAGTTCATCCAAATCTGTATTAAATGCTTAGAAATGTATTTTAAACAGAATGCCATCAAGTATAAATAAAAAAGTATGTTGGTCAAAATAAATTTCAAATTGTGTAACACAGAAGTCCGAGATGGCCCTATAAAAGAAATCTTGTCTCTGGTATACCTGCATTCTCAGCATCTGGGGTGGGATATGCAATCAAAACATGGCAGATGTTCCATCCGCCATATTACAAATGTTATAAGCTATAATGCACTTGTAATATAGCAGACCGGCTATTGGCGGCGTTTGTGGCAGAGTAAGTTCTCTGCCAAACTCTGAATCAGGTCCTAATTAATAAATATTGAACCTCTCATCTGCCATAGTGACTGTACCGTTTTCTTGTCCAACTACGCACGACCTGTTTCAGAAGAAGTATTCTTGTGCACAAATATATCACATTATTTTCTGCATTTCTCATTTTCAGTAATATGAATTGAAGAATGATTCTAATTAATGCTTACGAGGCATTACAAATATGACACACTGTCAATATCAAGGGGTTTCCCAGGATCGGGAAAGCAAAATGAGTAGATCAGTCTCTTGCAACACAACACCTTGAATTAGCTTTTTTCCTACCCAGCTGAATTCAGTCCCTTTTCTTGCCTGACAACTGGTTGTAGCCACATAATTCAGTCTGCATTTGTTAGACCTGGCATCCTTGGTGTGGTTTTCCACTAGCTTTTTTCCTTTAATCCCCCTCTTTTTCTGGCTTAATTTTTGTTGGGTTTAGGACTCTGCACACTTTACCACTGCCAGCCAGTGCTAATGTACTTGAGCTCTCGCCTTAAAACATGGTGGATGGTGGTATTGGTTTACACCCAATTGGCTTATTTAATTTACTTGTACGTCCCTAGTAAAGTGGTACTACATGTGCTTAGGGCTTGTAAATTAAATGCTACTTGTGGACCTGCAGCACTGATTGTGCCACCCACTTAAGTACCCCCTTAAACATGTCTCAGACCTGCCATTGCAACTGCTGTTTCAAACTGGTAGAATAAACCTTTTGACAGACACAAACCTTCCTTTTTAATACATGAAAGCCACCTCTAGGGTTGACCCTGAACAGCCCAGAGGGCAGGGTGCAGTGTATTTAAAACAAAGGACATGTACTTTTAAGTCTTACATGTTGTGGTACTGAAACACTCCTAAATTTGTTTTTATACTACTGCAAGGCGTGCCTCTCCCTTAAGATAACATTGGAGTAACCTTGTTACATTTAATAAGCTGTAACTTTCAATTGGGAGCAAGTCAACAGGTCGAGTTTGGTGTCTACAGAATTGTACTCGAAAGCCCTCTTTAATGGTAGAGTTAGATTTTTAATACAAGTCTGAAAATGCCACTTTTAGAAAGCTGCCATCTTCTTGTCCTGACCATTTGGTGCCTGCAGTCTGATCCTGGGTCACAAGTCTAGATGTAGCTGGCATTTGGAATTTGTGTATTGCTCCCAGACAGTGAAACAAAGGGAAGATAGGTGTAGCCAGGATGGGCCACTCTGAATTAACGAGTGGGAGGTGTGGTTACCAACCATACTTGCACATCACAAAGGTCCTGCCTGAGCACTCTTGAAGGTTTGTCACTAGTCTTTTGTGACCTCCAACAAGCTGGGGCCAGGACACTAACAAGGGAATGACTGATGCCTCAGGGGGATGGAGACCTCGAGAAGCTTCCTTCACTTCAACGGAGGCACCGGATATAAATATTGGACCCTTAGACTCAACTCTTCAGTATCTGGACCTGTGGTCTATGCCATGAAGAAAGACTGCTGTGCTGCTGAAAGGACTGCCACTCTGCTAGATTGCTGCTCTGAAGGACGGCTGTGCTGACCTGCTGCCCTCTTGCCTGTTTATGAAAGACTAGACCTGCAACTCTAAACCCAGGACCCCAGAGTGACTCCAAGGGCCAGTTGCCTGGCCTCCTGATCAGAAGGCTCAGGGACATAACAGGCTTTCAAGAACCTTCACCCAGCACCTGGACTCTGGCATCTGTGAGTTCTGCCCTCCCAAGTGTTGCAATCTCATTCCTGGACCCTTAGAAATGGACCTGAAGGTGCTCTGCCAGCCTATCTTTGGATCTGGAAAAACTGACGCATCTCCTCGGTGGCGCATCCCCATGAAACCAGCGCATTGCCTTTTCTGCTCAACGCATCGACCTCAGAACCGATGCATCACCTCTGCTGCGCTGACTTCCCCAATGCAAGGACTTTGCATCGCCGTCCATCGGAGCTGCTGCATCTCCACCGAAGGACATCACCTCACACTTTGCAGATCCCCAGAACTGCTGCTACTCAATGGATCTCCTCGTCAAGACCTTGCATCAACTCTGGTGCAACCCTGCACCTCCTTTTAACAAGTATTTAGGTACTGTGCTTAGCAGGCCTAAGTGGGTCCCTGTAGTTGGCCCACACACCATTGTGGTTGGCCTGAACATGTGACTTTGTCCTAGTCTGGCGTGATTTGGCATTCATTTCACTGAAATCTTGAAACTTGCATATCTCTGGTTCTATTGAGCAGATTTTGTCATTTTGATCTTGTTTTATTTATTAAAATGTACTCTATTTTCTTTAAAGTAGTGTGGGATTTTTTTGTGTGGTGTTTTAACTTCATTACTGTTTGAAGTACTGCATAAATACTTTATACATTTCCTCTAATTTAAGCCTGACTCCTCTGCACCAAGCTACCAGAGGGTTGAGCACAGGTCAATTTGGGGTTTGCTTGTGACTTTACCCTGACAAGGATTGTGGTTTCTGCTTGAGTAGGGTTTCACCCCCCTCAACCAGTAACTCAATTTTCAGGATTCGTGTCCACTGGAAAAACATTTTGAAAATCTCCTTGTTGTTACTTGATCTGATAATTTGTAATTTCCTTTATTTTCAAAATCTGTGGTCTGCATTCCAATAGCTCATCACTGTTTTTTAGTATAGTAGCTATAGGCTTTTAAAAGAAACCTAAGTATACTGTTCCGAAAGCTAAATCAGAGAGAAACTAACTCAAGCTAGAAGCAGTAACTTTTAGAAGCATGTGCTTTTAGGAACAATTTCCCTCACTCACCCGAATGTGACATGCTTAATCATCATGCTATGTTCCTCGCCGATCCGGCACTGCAATGCCCGGCATGCAATGCAAGAGGGCATTTTACCGGAGATTTTTTTCAAAATGCCTGATGAGCACAGCTGGGCAGAGAGTGGGGTGTCCACGAGGTGAGATGATTGACAAAAATGTGATGTTAAAATCAACTATGGACCATATCTATCAATGCATTTAGTGTGATCTCACTGGTCAATGTTGAGATTAAAACAAAAGTGACAGAGGGATCGGAAAATAATGGTCCGTATCTCTGTTTGCAATAGAGTGTTGGTCACCCGTGGACCTGCTATTGTGCTGGGGTCTACAATCAAGGTCAACATATTTCATGCCTGATATAGTTAAGGAGCGATCAGTTGGCATTTTGTCAGGATCAAAAGTCAAATAAAATGTGAACTAATATTCTCCGCAGACAGAGGAGCTCAGTGTCATTTTAAACCCCCACACAATGCATAGGTGATAAGGTTCCCATTGGCATCATACCTCCATATAAGAGCACAGGCTAGCAGTGTGCTTCTTTTGAGGTAAACATCCTCAAAGTCAGAGTAAAATGACCTTTAAGATAACCAGGGAGTGACTTGCTGGATCTGGAATGCGTGTGATTAGTACCTACCACCTGTCCTCGCTTTCGTTGGAAGATTTCAGAACAGTATACATTGGTTTATTTTGACACATACGAGTAGAGTGTATTCTGGAGTGGTCCAGTATACACTCTACTCTAATCTCCTTGTCCTTTTATGCAATATGGCTATAGGCTTTTTGTCATAATTTGATATGGCACCTTGCAGTCTCTGAAAGTTTCTTAGAAATCTTGATGTATGCTGCACCCTTGTAAAACCCAACTCAGATACTAACCGGCGTCCATAGATTACCAATGATACTCCCTTGTTTGTCATTCAACCTTTCATTGAATGTGTGGTTGGGCAGGATAACAGTCATGGGTGTTGGTTTGTATCCTTCTGCCACTTTGGTTTATGTCATGATTCTCTCTACAGTTTGAGTGAATCTAAAACACTCTCTCAAAAAACACATTAGGCTACTCAGTTTGCATTGAGCTATAGGCATATTGCTGTGTTGACCATTGTTACTGTTATTGTCAACTGTCAATAATGCCACATTTAAAGATGTCAACACTGGTTCAATGCTCTTTAAGCAGATTGGTTACTAAAAGCTGGTAGGTCTTGTTCAATGTGTCCTCAGGTTTGGTTCTGGTCACTGTTTAGTACTGTAAATATATTTTCTTAAGGACGAAACTCCTGCTTTATTGGTTTTCTACTATTACATTGAAGCTAATATATCAACCTACCACTACATCAACCTGACAATGACACATTTACCTACTACTTTGATACCACCACATTGCCTATACCTTTATTACAATCCTTAATATAAACTTTATCCTAATGAGGGCTATGCAAATTAATGAAGTCCTCAAACCCACAAATGTGTAAATATGTTCGAAAAAGCTTTTTTCAAAAACTGAGAAGTCCACGCATCTTTAGTTTTTCTTTTATTTAAAAAAAAAAAGGAAATGTTTGGTGACATTTTTTAAGCCATGGGAAACCATTCCTGCTGCTGCAAGTTAGCAGGTGGCTACCTCAGCAGCAGGGAACTGCAACCAGTCGGTGGAAGTCCCCTGCTTCCTCTTTCTGTTACCTGTAGGCAGACTATGAGCCCACCCTTGTCTCACCTGTCCCAATTCCCCCTTCCCTGCACCTGTTACCGATGTGGTGCGCTGTGTGCAGTGCAAATGTATTTTTTATTTTCTCTTAGTGTAAATTCAATTCGCTTCATATTTGCCCATCGCTAAATGGAACATGTCTGGTTTTTCATGTACACACTGCAAACACAGTAAACCCGAAATTCAACAACCACTCGCATGCATGCTACTAAACGCACGATCTCTCAGCAAATATGCACCGATATATGGGAACTACCCAGCAGCAATGCCCTGCACCTCCCCTCTTTCTCACAGAAAGCTGGCTTAACCCCGCATTGGCACCCGACATTGCTATGGCAATCCCAACGAGCTACAAGATTGCACAACAGGACCACCATTACAAGCCAGGTGGAGAACTCATCATCCAAAAGAACTCCATCAAATGCTCAACATCCAGGGAAAACAACACCTCCTTAATGGAATGCATGCACTTCAAACTGCAAATTGGCAAAAAATTCACCCTGAAATGAAACCTTGCCTACCAACCACCTGCACCACGAGCCAATTTCAGCAGCCTTATCACAGACTTCACCATCAACTCCAGAGATTTCATATTACTCAGTGACCTCAATATGTACCTAGAAGACCAAACAGACACCTGCTCCGCAGCACTCCTCAAAAGCCTGGACAACATTAGACTTACCCATCTCATCAGAAATCCAACACACATTGCAGGACACACACACGGGACCCCACCTCGCCATCAGTGACAAGATCAAATACAACTTCACCTCACCGCTCACAGACAGACCACTCCATCATCACGTCAGAATCACCACACCACAAGTTGATGCACCCACTAACATAAGCCTACCAATCTGCAGCTGGAGCAAAATCTCAGATGCAATCTGGTTCAATGCGCTTAGCATGAACCAACCCAACACAACTAACAACCTCAAAAAGGACAACACTAACTTCACCGAATGAAGTAAAAACTGCACAGACTCCCTTGCACCCATGAAAATCAATAGACAATGATGAACCTACTGCACAGAGGACTTTCGAAACTCAAAATGTCACTGCAAACAGCAAGAAAGTAAATGGAGAACCAACAATGGGACAACCATTAGAACCAAATACAAGCTGCACTCAAATGCTAGAACCTACACATGAGAGACACCAAAAAAGAGCACGAGCTGAACGAATCGAAGCAAGCACCAACAGCTGCTAGGAGAATTCTCCATTGTCAAGGAATAAGCCACCCTGTTGCCACAGTCAACAGCATCATCCCCTCCTAAGTACGCTGCAACAATCTGTCAAGTGTCTTCCAAAGCAAGATAGCAAACATCTACACTAGCTTCAAACACAAATTGGACTCCAGAGGTCTCATCGCCAACCTGCCCACCGCTAACCAAGACAGACACCTGACCGAATGGAAAACACTCACCAGAGAATACACAGTGACGATCATGTAGACCATCCACTCTGGGGTCCCCAACAGATCCATGGCCCAACCATGTCTACAACCTGGGAGGACTACCTATCAATAACACCCTGACCCATAACATCAACACCTCCATCACACCCACCTATTTCCTGGAACACTAGAAGCATGCAGCAGTCAAATCCCTCCTCAAAAGCCATCAGCCGACCCAACCCAACTGAGCACCTCCCGCCCCATCTTACTGCTTCACTACCCAGCCAAAGAGATGGAGAAGACCATCAACAAATAAACACGTCAGCCACCTCGAACTACACCACCTATTGTACTACACCCAGTCGTGATTCAGAAGTAATTATAACACCACAACAGCACTTGTTGCGGCCAAAGAAGACATCGGAACCATACTCGACTGAGATGACACGACAGCCCTCATCCTGCTTAACCTCTCCACAGCCTTAGATACTGTCTCTCACAGCCCACTCTTCAGAAGACTCTACAACATCATCATCCAAGGACCCTTGCTTAGGTGGATAGGCTCCTTCCTCACAGGAAGAACACAGAGAGTCAGACTACCACCTTACATATGGGAATCCAAGAACCTGATCTGGGGAGTCCCCCAGGGTTTATCAGTCATCCCCACCCTGTTCATCATCTACATGTTTCAGCTCGCTAACATCATCCGACCCCCAGGCTTCACCATCATATCCTATGCTGATGATACCCAACTCATTCTATCACTGATGGAGAAGACAATGACCGCCAGAACCAACATCACCACTGCATGATCACGCTAGCAAAATGGATGAGGTCCAACTGCCTGAAGCTTAACTCTGACAAGACGGAAGTACTGGTCTTCGAGAGCAAGAACTCTCCATGGTACTCTACCTGGTGGCCGTCAGAGCTAGGACTAATGCCCACTGACCACGCCATAAACCTGGAAATCATCCTGGATGACAAACTCAACATGACCGCACAAGTCAACGTAGTGAGTTTCCCATGCTTCCACATCCCATGCACGCTACGAAAGATCTTCAAATGGCTACCACAGAACACCAAACGTACTGTCACGCAAGCACTTATCACAAGCAGACTCAACTACAACACAGACTCCAGATCATCCAGAACACCACCTCAAGACCCATCTGCAGTCTCCCACTCTGCACCCACATCTCACCACACCTCAGAAATGTCCACTGGCTCCACATCCACAAACAAAGCCAGTTCAAACTATTCACCACCACATACAAAGCACTGTACAACATTGGACCAGCATACCTAAACAGCTGCCAGGCACCTACTCTAAGCATTACTCTCACTCACTCACATTACCCGCATTGACGAGCAAGCAGTACAGGAGGTCGCTCATTTTCTCAAATCGCACTCAAAACCTGGATCAACCTCCCGCAACACATTAGAGCATACTCCTCACTTCTTGAATTCTGCAAGAAGCTGAAGGCCTGGTTCTTCAACCAACTCTATTGTCACCAGAAAATTCTCTCAGAGAACTTAAAGCATACACCTCTTGCGTACTTCACTTTTCCCAAACCATACACGCATCTACACCCGTCTTCAAAGGGACCCACAAGGTAATTCTTGATATCCAAAATTTTTTATATAAAACAACATATATCATAATACACAATTTGAAAAAAAAATCATCTAATTAAACAGTTTAAAATGTGTGATAACATAGCTAACCACCTAACCCAGAAAATTGATATGATTTATGACAAAATCACTTTGGCTAAGGGCTCTAAGATTGACCCCCTATCTGCCATCCCTTATGTTGCTACACTGGAGAACTTCCTGACACTTACTCTGGAGGAGACAGGGGCGCTTCTTAAATCTGATAAATCAGGGTCTCCATCAGACCTTATTCCTACCACAACTGCCTCAATACTATCCAAGCAATTAGCAGGACCCATCTGTTCTATCTTAAATAGCTCCATGAAGGAAGGCACTCTTCCACCAGAATGGAAATCAGCACAAATTCTTCCCATCAGGAAAAACCCCAATATCCCTACGGAGGATGTTTCCAACTACAACCCCATCTCTCTGCTCCCTCTACAGAGTAAACTCCTAGAAAAGCTCATTAACAAGTACTTGTCCAAATTCATTGAATCCTCAAACTGCTTGGATGCCTCTAAATCTGGATTCCGACCCAGACATAGTAGGGAGACCGCGCTGGTGAAAGTTACTGATAACATCAGAGCGCTGCTGGACAGCGGTCAAGCGGTACTCTTGGGACTGCTTGACTTGTCTGCAGCATTTGATACCATCTCCCACCAGACTCTACTTGGAAGACTGAAGGACATAGGCCTTAAAGGGAATGCCCTGAAATGGATGGATAACTTTCTGTCTGAAAGAACTCAAACCATTCACCTTGGCCCCTTCCGCTCACAGACCACCAAGGTGACTTGGAGAGTACCAGAGGGCCCCGGTCTGAGCCCTACTCTTTTCAATGTTTATGTTACCCCTTTTGCAAGCCTTCTGAGAAAGCTGGGATTCTATCCTATATCCTACGCTGACGATACCCAATTTCTCCTTTCCTTCGACAAAACTAATTCCAACATTCAGACTACCTTTGCGGAGGGTATGAAAGCTATTGCACACTGGAAGAAGGATTATTTCCTCCAACTGAATGCAGGAAAGTCAGAAGTAATGCTATTAGGTGAAGCAATGCTTAGATTGTCCCAAAGCTGATGGCCGGAGGTTCTAGGCTCTGCCCCTATTCCAAAACAGGTGGTAAAAAACCTGGTGCCAGAATAGACCGTAAACTTACACTGGGGGACCATACTCCACAACAGCGGGAGCCTGCTTTCACAGTCTCAGTCTTCTTAGAAGAGTTTTCCCCTTCCTACTACTCTCCACTTGGAAGACCTTGGTAGAGGCACTGGTATTGAGCCGTTTGGACTACTGCAAAGCTCTACTGATTGCAGCTAATGAAAGCTCTTTGAACAAATGGCAGGTAGTCCAGAACACTGCTGTCCACCTGATGCCAATGCCCCGCCCAGAACCGAGTCTCTCCCCCTTCTCCATAAACTGCACTGGCTACCAGTGCGAAAGAGGATCAAATTTACGATCTGTTGTATGGCTTACAAATCCTTAAACAACTTAGGTCCCAGTTACCTAAAAGACAAATTCGTCAGGTACCTGCCCTCGAGACCCCTCTGTTCCGAATCCAAAGCACTGCTCCAAATCCCGTGCTTCAAAAAAGCGCAAATGGGTGGTAAAGCCTTATACCACCTGGCCTAACGATACTGGAACCAACTCCCCATCCACTTATGACAATGCACTGACTATCTGAGGTTTAGAAAGATGTTAAAAGCGACTTTATTCTAATTTGTATCTCCTTAGATACCTATAGTAGTCCGAGCGCAGAGATACCCTGATGGGGTGATTCGGGTGCTTTATAAATAAATATAAAATAAATTAAACATATATTGCACATGATATCACACATACATTATAACAAGAGAGACAACACAAAAGACATATACATTTGTCATCAAGCATTTGTTAATTTGAAGGAATCAAATAAATCATTTTGTTATGTGAGGTCCTTTCCACATATAACCCTTTGTTCCTCAAAATTAACACAATTAGGCGCTGATTTGTTTTGGTGGGTTTACAGAATCAAACCACCTTCTTCAGGTCAACAAGAAAAATGATTATCCCTCCGAATGAATATGCAGTATTAACCTAATACCCTTAAAGGTGAGGCATGTTCTGATCTGACAAAGCGATTCATTAAAGAGTAAAAAATGAACTTTCAATCCTCTATATATTACTGCTCCAATAAAAATTCTGAGCATTTGATAGTCCATATAGTCACTGGTATTTCACATACTGTTTTTCATTAAAACACCATCTGGGAGAAAACATAGATTCCTATGATAGGGCGAATCACAAACTCCCAAGTTTTATGACAATGAGTACATAAAGCAAGAAGCTCCTATAAATCCAAATGAAATGAGACTCCTAGATGTAAGGAGCCATGTCCGAAGCACAGGACGTAATCATGGAGACTGAACAGCCCTCCGATATTTCAACAGACCATCAACACCACTTCAGTCTGTCAATATATTTGAAGATCAAAAGATATGGTGATGCTTCCTGGCTGCCCCAGCGGTAAAGACCTGGTTCTTCAACCAACTCTGCCAGGCCACATGCCGTCACATCTGCTCAAGTGTATGGATACCCTGACGTGTGATTAGAGCTCTATACAAATCCACATAACATAACACAACATAACAACAATTAATGGATAACATTTTACATTTGTATGTGTAAAGATTCCCATGTAACATGTAAGCCGTTATCTGTTGCTGGGCAACTCCAAACCCAGGGAGGTTGCACGAGTCAAGAGGCATGGCGAAAACCAGAAGACCTAACTATGGAAGCCACGTCAGGCTTTCAGAACCCATGCACCAAGAATGTGGGCTGAAATACTTGCAAGAACTGCAAGAAACTCCAATGGTTGAGACAGAGGGTAGCACGTGGAATGAAGCACTTTCAGCCGAGTGCCTAAGGTAAGTGGACCACTGCATGAGAGGCAGGCATGCACTCCCGGCTGTTTAAAAAATGCAATTAGCAACAATAGTGGGACTCCCAGGAGCGGTGGGAAGTGTCCAGTAGCTTGTGCTGTTCTAAATTGTAGATTCAGGCATCTCCAGGAATGTGATTTCATAGTAGATTCCCACGCAGACGACTTCACCACAGGCTAGCAGTGTGCGACATCCACAGTTTTTCCCTTTTAAAATGACAATCCTATCATGTTAAAGTTTCTTCCTTGAGCTCGTTGTAAAAACTATGCAATCTTCTTAAAACAAATTAAGTAAACCTGCACCCATAGATGATCCCATCCTCATTGCCAGTGTGAACTTGGGATGTGTTGAAAGAAGATGCCAAAGTTGGAACTGAGATAACTCCAAGTTTATTATACTGGAATAGAAACTCCATCCACTCTGTGCTCCTGCCTGCCAATCTATGCCAACAGTCTACCAATAAACATCCCATATTCCATTATAGGAAGTGGGGCAGAGTGGATTTGAATGATTACAATTACAAAGATGGTTGCCTTAACCCCTTCAGTGCCCCGCCCTTTCCCCCTCCTGTGCCGGGCGTTGTATTAGCGGGCGGGGTCCATGACGAGATAGTCTCGTCATGGGCACAGCGCAACCACGCTCCATGACGAGACTATCTCGTCATGGGCATAGAAGAGGTTAACAAGTACATAATGCGGAAATATATTACCCACAAAGATCACATCATGTCTCTGCTTCTCTAACTAAATGATTTAGGGCATTACCTCTCAGACGTGCTTCGGCTGCACGTTTTGGTAAAAACAGTCAGGGGCGTCCCATTGTAACTGTTTATTGCTTACTATATGGTGATATATTTGTACAACAGCAGTTTTTTTTTAAGTTCAAAAATGAGTTTAATTATATAAAAGGAAATACTGGTACAGAAAATAGAAGGATAATAAAAAAATAAAAATAAAATACATATAATAAAGCAATTCAGTTTTGATAAACACAAAGGGTCAAAAAATGTGAGTCAAGTAAACATGCCAACTGTAAAAGAAATAACAATATCGTATAAAGGATCGGTGAGTATATGAACATTGCAATCTATGTGAATATGCGCAGAGCGTTGAGTGCTACCATCGATAAACAGTGTGACAGGCGACCATAGGTCCAAACGTTTGGATGCCATATGCAATAGATATACAAAAGTGGTATCCAATCTGTGATTATAGCAGACAGCATACCACCATGCTTGATACGACAATTTAGTAAAATCTTTCCAATTCTTAGTTATTTGCTGAACGGCAACTGCTAACAACAAATCTATAATTTTTACAATGGAACCAGAATTTGCCCAAATAGGAGATAGACTGCCCAAAAAGATATGTGAAACAGAGAAAGGATGATGGGAGCCAAAGATCGAATTAATTTGAGACCACACCTTTTTCCAAAAACTGTGGACAGGTGTACATGTAAAGAGTAAATGAAATATATCAGCGAGTGGCGAGGAACAGGTCCAACATACGTCTGAGAGTGCAACATGTCTTGCATTTAGAATGAGTGGGGAGAGGAGGAGCCTATTGTAAATAAAAAAGAGTGTCTGTGTAGTGTTTGCAGCTCTAGAGGACTTCCTAAGTTTAAGCCAAATTTTGTCCCAAAACTCCACAGACCAAGAAGCATCTAAATCCCTTTCCCAAGAGAGCTCTACTTTAGTTTTTTCTCTTGGGATAGGTGAACTATGTAAGAATTTATATATGACAGAGGCTCTAGATTTATGAATTAGAAGAGTGTGTAGCTTATCTGCATATGTAGGTTCACGCGAAGCAGAAAGGGACGGAGAATTATAATTGACACGGGCATTTTGGAAGGCTTGTGATAAGAGGGAGTATTTCGAGTGAAAAGATGCAGGCAGATCAAAAGAGCCGCTAGCTTGTGAGAAGGACATAATCTCATCTCGGACATACAATTGACGTACCCAGACCACGCTTTCTCCAAGATTTCCAACAAAGAGTTTTTTTGTTTATTAAAATAAAAACATTGTGCCATATGGTGGAGTTGAGAAATGAGTGTACAACAGCAGTTTAAAGTTATCATAAAACACATAAATAAATAAATAAATAACCAAATTAAGTCACATACTGAATCCAGAAATTTAACAGCATTTACCAGCCTTAAGAGTCCTTCTACTTTCTCAGGACGCCAGAAGATTATGTTTCAGCCATGATGGCCAGCGAGTGTGACCACGACTCAGGCAAGAATCAGACTGATCATCAGTGGCATAATCTATAGAGAGTGGTGGGGACTGATGAGGGACGGCCACTTATCCAAGAGGTCAGAAGTTAAATATATTTTAAAGATAATATTGAGTAAGATAATTGTGTTTATGGAGAAAATATTTTGGAAGAGAAGTTTCTCCAGAATTTTTTTTTAGCCAACTGTGTACAATTAACATTTACCATACTCAAAGATTATCCAAAGTCAAAAGAGATTGCACTTGTATGCACTGTTCCATCCAGAGATCTAATGCACAAGAGAGAGGTTTAATCACACACCCCTGAAGTACTGTGTTAATATGTGGTAGTTAGTGGTGTAGGAGTGGAAGGAGCTGGAAAGAAGAATGTCTAGAAAGTGTTGTATATGGAGGAGGTGCTATCTGAATTATTCAGGGGCAGACACCTAAAGGCCAGCAACTCCCCATGATTGGTAAAGAGTCCAAAGCATGTGGTTGTATATTAGGGGTGGGTGAAATATTTTATTTCGCCCGTGCAACTGGCAGAATATTGGTGACTCTTGTAATGCAGAGTTCTGGCCAAATTCGATCAATTATTTTCTCACACGCAGCTCCAGAATGGTAAGTTGGCAGAGAGATTTGACATCCATTAGCATGATTTTTGGTCGCTAATAGGACTTCCGGAGAAATTTTTAACGCAGGCGGTCGCGAACGTTTGAGGTCTGAAAATCTATTTGAGCGGCTGCAAAATCAACTCGAGTAGCAGTGTCCTCTGGTGCACTGTGCAGTGACGTTCGCTCAGATTTTTCAGCACGGAATGCGCCACCAGCTCTAAATCACAACACGAGTAGCATGACATGCCTATTTACGCCCGTTGGTGGAACTCCCCGAAATCTCGCAGAGTTATTATGTAATTCTGCAGAATTCCACAGAGCCAAATTCCCAAACTTCTGCCCACCCCTCTTATAAGATAATTAGGTGATGAAATGGGTGTTGGTGGCAAATGATTGTGAAGGTTCAATGTTATGTATAGGATGTGGTTAGAACAGTGAAGTAATGATGAGGGTGTTTGGTGTGGGGTAAAGTAATCCAAAAAAGATAGGAAGAGACTGATAGTAAATTCTGTGCCCTTGGAGCAGGAGTGTCTAATGTTTTTCCACATTTGCTGGGTCTAAGTGACATTTTGAGGACAACAACTAATTATGTAAATTATTCACAAAAAACATTGTATGCTAATTAATCTCATCTGTAAAACCTAAAAATGATTTGCTCTGTGCCTTGTGGTCCAGCATTGGACACATCTACCCTAAGGGTGCGGTAAAATTGTGAGTATAATTGATGGTCATGTGTGGAATGTTATGCCAATCTAATGAGAAATCTCTTAGGTCCATGGAAGTTAATCCTGACAATGTATCTGTCCATCTACTAAACAGATATTCACAGATGTCTATGGCTATTCCAGTAACCCAGAGAAAAGACTGATTCCCTGTGATAAGATTGAAAGCAAATGCAAATGTTGTCATTCAATTGGTTCATGAGATGAAAATAGAGGCTATGGTGCTTTGAACGCACAATGATATATGAATTTAAATGTATTGACATAGATACTTAGCAGACACATGTTTCTATTAGATTATATACATTTATTGATTATGTAATTAATTGTAAGGATGTTTAAGAAAGGAGAATGTGACCCGTATATATGTCCTGAGGAAGCCATAAAACAGACAATATGTTTGGAAGAGCAGACAAAAATGTTATTTAAATAGACTTGCAATGAGAAAGAGCTATATATCAGGAACAAGATACAGATCAACCTGATATGGTCACTACCTCTGGGGGTAAGACATTACAAGGACTTTGCAACTTTGTTTGAAAGGCATTTACTTGATAAATTATCATGATTGTTTTTAGGGTAATTTATGATTAGTATTTGAATATCAATAAATGCTAATCTTGACTGCAAGACCATCTTTAAAGTGTTATATAATACTGGAATTCGAACTGTAGAAAAATCCATGTAGCAAATGAGTTAAAGCAATTGATTTATGCTTTATTGTGCTCTTAAAAGTATGTTACTATGAATCTCTGCCCAGGAGATGTTCTCTTACAATAGTTCAGAAGCCCACATTTTTTTATTTGGGCAACCCTTTCTTACTCATGCATTTTCTAAATGTGGGCATAGTAGTAGTTTTCAGGAAACAAAAAGAAGGTAGGGCCATATTATCAAGGAACGGCAATAACATTAGTGCCGCTTTAGCGGCAGGAAACTGCAACTAAAGCGGCGATAATGGGCTTGATAATATGCCCTTGTGAATTCTCATAGAAGCCCATGTTCACACCAGAACCTGGGCTTCTATGGGAATTCACAAAGGCATATTATCAAGACCATTATCGCCGCTTTAGCTGCAGTTTCCTGCCGCTAAAGCAGCTAATGTTACCTTGATAATATGGTCCATAATCGGAGAGCAAGAAAAGGGCAACACATGGACAATGTGGGCATGGAACAAACGAGGCAAGTCGAATGACCAGATTAGAGCCCAAGAAGACAAGATTCCAAGTAGCACAGCAGTAGTGTTTCCTTGAATTATCAGGACAATGTCATATATCCGTGTCAGTAATGCACAACTCAAAAATAATGGCTCGGAAATATAGAATAACTTGCAGGTGTGGAATTACTGCACTTGTTTCCGCATGTCTTTCCTATTGTTGGGCTATTTTCGGGTGTGTCTGTATATATACATCTAAGGGCTGTATTATATCTTTTTATGGCTGATTGCAGTTACTAGTAATGCCTACCCATAAAATCTTGAGCACAAGTCTCTAGCCCAGAATGTTTGTACTTGTGTGTTAGAATTGCCTTGGTGGCTAGGGTTACACAGTAGATTTGGGTCTTATTTAGAACTTGGTGCATGGGATACTCCACGTCCCATCCACCACATTACAAGTGCCATGGGCTATAATGCAGTTGTAATATGGTGTACATGACATCTGCCACATTTGTGACTAGTAGCTGTTTGCCAAACTCTAAATCAGGCCCTTTTTATTAGGTCGAGGTTATCAGGGTCGGATTGGCCTGCAGGACCATTAGGCAGTGCCGGATGGGCTGGTCTGATAGATCAGTGTGTGTGCTCAATATTTTGCAGTTTGTAGGTCTGTTTTATGAAACTGGTCCTAGGATGCTTGTTTCCAGTCCAGGGAGGACCTGGCTTGGCAGTTTGGGCTGGACTGTTCCCATTGGGCGCCGGGTCAAGACTAATTTGCATATGGCTGGGTCCAAACTGGAATAGCATTGTGCGTAAAAAAACAATGGGCCAGATTTACAAGAAAGTGACGCATCTGTAGAGATGCGTCACATTCCCTGTGCCAACATGCCAAATCCTTGCGTCACCATGGATGCGCCGTATTTACAATACGGCGCACCATGGCGCAAGGATTGACAGATGCGTCAGAAATTCTGACGCATCTGTTGACGGAAAAGTCACGCATTGCTGGAGTCGTGTCGCAAGCACGACACAACTCCAGCAATGCTCAGGACCGCTCTATGCCTAACATGCTGCGTCAATTCTTACGCCTGCTTCAAGCAGGCGCAGGGTTTTGACGCAGCATGGACGTAAAAGTGACTCAGTGAAATCTTGTAGATTTCACTGCGTCACTTTTACGGGGCTTCCTGCGACGGAACGCCCACCCAGCATACATTAAAACTGATGCAGGTTTAATGTGGTAAGGTATAAATCCCTAGGCAAATATGATTAGACTGTCTGTAGTCTGTTGGTAAATATATGCCCAATTAGTGCATTTAATTTCTTTGAGATATTGGAGTGCAATTCGTATAAAGTCAACTAACACTTACTATATTTAAAAACATTCATTTAATGACATATTAAAAAGCAATTCACCATACAGAATAAAATACAATTGTTAAAATTTCTGAAATATTACACTTTTTATCTCATCACATAATAATTACAGTTACAAAAATACATATTATTTAGTGGCTGACGAGTAGATTCTTTCTACAGGTTTAATGTGGCGCAGGGCTTCACAACGTGATGCATCTCCCTAGATGCGTCACGTTGTAAATGGGCCGCAACTTTTACGCTGCAGCTGCGTCACAAAAGTGACGCAACGACGGTGCAAAAGCGACGCAAGGGGCTTGTAAATCTGCCCCAATGTATTTTGGCCATGATCTCTGTACTGGGGTGAATGTATGACATTGTTCTGCATTCTGTCCATCAATTGTTCTCTTTGCATTGGCCCGTTCTATGGCCAGGTGGGCCGGTTTTTACTGTTCATTTTCCTGATATTACTACAAATATTGCCTGCGCAAACACAAATGCATGCAGTTCCCAATACCTTGCAAAATACTGATACAGTGTGCATTTAAAAGTTCAAAACTGGCCTGATTTGCAATCGTGGCCACTTTTTTAGGTTTATAGCGCCACATTGTACAAACACATTTTCCCATAGACACAGAATAGATAAACCCCATAGATACATCTGGCTGCTAGTTCGCTAACCTCGTCCACTTTTATTTTGGTGCCCGAGTCTAATTTTTGTCCCAGTCCGAGCCTGAAGGTTCTGTCCTAGTGAATGTGCCTCTTCCCAGTCGCCCATAACACTGCCCTAGCCCTTTTCAAGAGAAGTATGCTTGTGAATAAGACTATGGCATTATTTTCTGCATCTCTCATGTTCAGCACTTTGAACTGAAGAAAATGATCCTAATGAATGCTTACCAGGCATAACAAATATGGCACGCTGTCAGTGTCTGGGGGTTTCCCTCGCCCCTTCCCTTAAGCACCAATGCTTACTAAACTAATTAAACACTATTGGCAATTTGCATACGTGCCGAGCGTGTTGCGGGGAGCCTTCTCCGCGACTGAGGCCCCGGGCTAGCCGAGCCGCTCTTCGGAGCCGCGTCACGCTTTCCTTTGCCAGGCTGGGAGACAGGGCGCCGCGCAGCGGAGACGAAATGGCGGCTGCTGCAGGGCAGCCTTATGTCAGCCCCAGAGGCGCGAGGCGCACCGAGACACTTTTATTAATATGCTAGGGGTCATCTGTAATTACCACAGAGACTTGCAGAATGACTGAAAGGTCTACATTAAAAGGGTTTGTGACAATACGCTGCCTTTCTGGATAAAGTTGTTAGTCGTTTTTTTAAATTATTTGCTTTAAGGTTATGGTGTATTGCAAGCAAGTGGTAAACTTCCAGAAGGCTCAGCTCTACTTTTTGCCTTCAGGTGACACACACTTATATAATTTCAAATCATAAGATTCTGTGGTATTGATTTAATATAACGTTTCTTTTGCCCGTTGAGTGTATCAACTAACATACTCCCCATCTGGGCACATTATACATGGGATAATGTATCCCCTGGTGTACATTCTAAGGGTATTACGGTACCATCACAGATAGCCACAAAATGGCACCAGGTTGTGAATATTGCCTCAAAATGGGCCTTGTTGCTAAGGGAAAGGGAGCACACAAAAGGCAACATGTCATTGCACTTGGGGGTGCAAAAATTCTTACACTAGAGCAGAGGTAATCACCCATTACTAATCATAACTGCTTTGCTTCGTCTCGTTCCTTTTTGTCTTTCTATGAAGGTATGGGTGACCAGTGGCGTAGCAAAGGCCCCCGCAGTGCAGGGGGGCCGACGAGCTCTAGGACCCCCCCTCCTCCCCCACAGCGCAGTAACCTGGCCTGAGAGCTCCTGAGTGAATCCGGAAGGGGGCTCCTCTATGCACTTTGCGGGGCCCCCCTCAAATTTCGTTATGCCACTGACATGAATGCCAAGCTTTTATGAAAGGCCTACAATCAGGGCCAGCCTTGGGCATGGGTGAGCTGGGCCCGGGCCCGTGGCGCCAACATTCCGGAGGGGCGCAGGAGGAAGCTGACTGACAGTGCCATGCAAACTGCAGCTCGTCCATCCCACTTGGTCTCAGTCGGTCCCATTAAAGACTTTGTAATCAGAACCCCCTGCCCTATTCTCACCTTCCTCACGCCTCCTGTCGTCACACCCTAAAGGACCCCCTCTCCCCCCCCCCCCTCCCCCCCAAAAAACAACAAATTTTCTTTCTGCCCATGGGGCTCTCAGGTCAATCCGATTTAGGGCCGGCCATGCCCATAATGATAACACATTTATCAAAACTGAGCACATTAATGCTGACAATGAGAGAGATAGTGGTCATCTCCATAGGACCCCACAATTTTACTATTTCCTGGCACCCACATTATAAAACATCCAAGTCTCACGCGCTGTCCCTGATTTGAAATTACTTTACAGATGCCAATGTGGCAGTAGGGCCTGTCCTCGGCGCAATATTGATATCAAACGTTATATTGTATTATATCAAGGTGGCAGCCCAGCCACTTCTTTTGGTCTTTTCTACCTACCTTCGAAGGTGTAAATCCATGCCCCTTCAGGCAGAGACTTTTTAAGGCATGGCCAAAGTGGGCAATTGCCCAGGGCTGACACCTTCCAAGGGTCCCCCTTAGAAAGTGAACTTTCTATTTGACCTCTCTATTGTTTTTCTCTATCCAAACCTTTATCTAAACCTCTCTCAGCCTACCTCTACTTCTGTCTCTCTAACCTGTGTCATCTTATGGTAAGATATATTTCAACTTGTTTTGTGTGATCTTTAAATTAGCAAGAAATGGGTATTACAATTCAAAGTTGTTCCGTACAGGACCCCCCAAAATAGGTCTTTGCCCAGGGCCCCCAAATTCCTTAAGATAATACTGCCTTCTGGAAGGAATCCTGACTTCCAATCCACCTACTGTTCGCCTGTGTAGGGTGACTGTGGTCCACTCATCCAGCTGTAGGGTGAAGGGCATGAAAGCTGCCAATTCATAGTGCCAGGGCACAGGGCCATTGCCTCTGCCCACTTTAGAGGTGTGTACTGCTTCTCCCAGCAAAAAAGTTTAAAGTCTCCATTCGAACCATTGCCAAGGGTTGCACTCCAACCATCCATTACCGAGAACCCATTACCACGAGTTTCCCTTTTGACAAGTTTGTCACCATTGCTACTTTTTTTAGGTAAGCTCTGGAGGGATCTGTGCAGAGAAATATCATAGGTTGGTGGTAATTTACTTCTGACTCATAATACACCAGATGCAAAGTCTATAAAAAAGGACATTCAGGAGCAATCTTGATCCCTTGTCCAATAATGAGAGCTACATTTATTCAAAATACCATCTCCATATGCTTGCATTTGGTTTGAGCTAATTAACACGATATGAGTCAACCACTCACTGGAACAATTTCTAAGTACGTTCTCCGTTCGTTACTCGAAGGATCACCGAAAATAGTGGCTTTGACAATGCAATTAAACTGTAATTTTCATACATTACTATCACCCGTAATATCTCTTAAGATGTGTTTGTCAACCAGCAAGAAACATAGCCTGATTCCTTAATAGAGAATTACTCATCCACCCACAAACCTAGCACAGAATTACGATTAGCGTGTTTAATTTCATACAGGAAACGCAACCGGCCGTGCAGCGCCTAGCTTTAATGAAGCAGTTTCACAGCTCCAGCCTAATAGCCTGCTCAGGATGGATTTTCCACATCTTATCATGGATTGCTTTTAATCATCACCAGCACCCCTCCAGATCAGGTCATCATTCTGTAGATTCGTACAGTGTTGTAGCAAATGCAAGTAAAGAACAAGCATTGGCATAGCCAATAGGTCTCGCTTTTGGGGCCTTATAAGTATTTACTTATGCAGCACAATATCCTTGGTGCAACAACATCAACTGTTGCATGGCTAAACACTTATAAGATCCCAAAGGCGAGACCTATTGGCTATGCCAATGCTTGTTTCCTTTGCATTCAGGGATTAGTAGTTCTGATTTTTCATGGGGTTAAAACAGAACAACAAATCCCAGATGCTGAAAACATGTGGTTAGAGGAGTTATGTACGGAACTGGGAAATTTTAGAGTTCTGCTGCTAATTTATGGTCTAAACAAGTGAGCAAGGTTTGCACACACATCTCCAGCAAGTGCATTAACCACCTGATTTACATTACCATTGCTTTACCTTCGATGTGTTGATTACCAATGGCTATTTGCGCAGCTGGTGCTTTACCCCATAAGCTATTTTAAAATGCAGTATTTGATCAACTAGTTAATGTATAACATCTTTACTGTCGCAGTCTCCTGCATTTTTGCACAGCAGGCTCCTACAAGGTGCAAATCAGTTCACCAGAAAATAGCCCAAAATGACAGAAAATGTTCCAAAAGTTCTCCACCTTCTCTGATCGATCTTCTGCTGTGCAAATTAAAGATCAGCAGATCATGATTTCAGTCCTGTCCTTCATTTAAAAAAAAAAAGTGCATTCTGGGAATTGCAGTCCATAATTGCTTCAAGTGAACTAACACAGTAAAGATGCTGCCTTCTAAAAAATAAACCATGGCACTTGAAACAGAGACCTGAACACCTGAAATAGGCACATGAAGTCGAGTTTTTCAAACAACGTAGCCCTTCCTGGCTCAAACAGCTTGGGTCGACCTGTTCTGGCCAAAAAACACAATAAGAAGATATGTCAAGCTATCACCAAACCCCAAGGTCTGCTGGTACTTGTAGTGTACAACTACCAGCAGTAGAGAGGTATGGTAAGCAACGGGACAGGGGAAAGATTCTCACTGGAAATGCAGCAACATGAGCTCGGAGCAGCACACAACTTAAGAAGCCAAGGCAAACACTATGCAACTGTAGAAAATAATATTGGGACAATTTATGGCAACCACCCACAAAGAGCGCACAGACAAGCACCGGCCAGCATAGGCATGGCCAAGAGAGAACGAAGGACGTTCAGTAAGAACAAAAGGGGGTTGAGCCGGGTGAGCTCGGGCAGATTCCCAGGCTAACAAAGTTCAGGTTCCCCTTCTATGCTCATAAAAGGGCACAGGCGACTAAGGGGTCAGCGTCGTCAATGCGAGCAGGGCTTTAGGAGTCTAAGCGAGTCCTTTCCGAGTATCTACAAGGGGCCACTGACCGTGTCATTCTCGGCCGTCAGGAAAGTTCTCTTGCTCAGTATCTGATGGAACAGGCTGTTTCCCGGCTCTCTCCAGCGCCGAGCCTTCCTTCCTCTTCACCTTGCGGTCCACGCTCTTCAGAGAGCCCTCCGTCCTGCATTCCATCCTCGGCACGAAAACCAGCAAAGCGCCGAGTAGACTGGAAGCACCGACAGCGTTTGCAGCGCTCTCAAAGGATCACGCCAACTAGACGAAAATGCAAATCCAGCCGGGATAAGTAACCAGGAAACAGAAAACAATAGAAAGATAAAACGGAGAGAAAAACACGACTAGAAAAAATAGGAACTAAGCTACAAGAGAAAGACAGAAAATACAGAATGTCAAAGCAAAAAGGGGAATAAGAAATTATAGTAGGGGAGAAACGAAAAGAAAAAATCTTGAAAGAAAAAAGTGGGAGAAGAAAACAGATGACAAACAAATAAAAGAAAATACAGAAATAAAAAGGCAAAGAAAGAACAATGCCAGGAAAAAAAGCGAAGAAAGAAGGACAGTGATAATGACGAAGCGAAAGTATGATAGAAAGAGGTGGAAAGCAGAAGGAAGAAGAAACAAGTGCGGGCGCCTTGCGCTGGCAGCAGGGGGAGGAGTGAGAGGAGATGCCTGCGCCTGTTTCCCTTGCAGGAGCGAGCAGGAACCATATGTTAATTAAAAGTAGATGGTTTTAAAGCTCGCTCCCGCAAGGGAATCGCCAGACGTGCACGCGTTGCCATAGAAAGCAATCCAACGCGTGCACGTTTTTGCCTGCAAAAGTGAATCGATTGCTAAAGGTCTTTTTCCTATGCAGCGCACATGCGCTGCGTAGGCGAGACCTAAAAAGGGTACCCATGACTCCTGGATGGAGAGTAACGGACAGCGAAAATTGGGGTACAATTGGCATTTCAGAATCATTGGCACCAGTGCACCAGTGCATTTGCACTTGCAGCATGTGCACCAATGATTTACGTGTGTGTGTGTTTGTGTATGGGGGTGAGTGTGTGTGTGTGTTTGTGTGTATGTGTGTGGGGGATGAGTTTGTATGTATTTTTTTCACTAAAGAAAACAAAGGTTAAAGCTATGTTATAGTTAGGTCTGGTAATAATATCATGCTTTATGTTAAACAAAACTTAGACATTCACTGCAAAAAACAAAGGTTATAGTGACTGTAGGAAATTGGGTTACTAGTTATGGGGAGGTGATACCCTACTCAAGCAGCAACCATGATTCTTGTCAGGGTAAAACACAAGCAAACCACAAATTAAAATTAACCTGTGCTTAAACCTTTGGTAGCTTGACACAAAAGCACTCAGGCTTAACTTAGAGGCAATGTGTAAAGTATGTATGCAGCACTTCAAACAGTAATAACGTGAAAACACAGCACAAAAAAAATCCCATTCAAAGTTAGGAAATAGAGTAAAAAGTAATAAATTATGTGATATAAAAATGACAAAAATCCAATCAGTCAGTTCCTAACTTTATTCGATTTATGTGTAAAATCTTATCTGTATACAGGCGGGAACAAGTCAATACGTGTATACACATACACATACCATAACAGTTCTTCATAAACATTTAAAATCCAAGACCTATTTAAAATACACCCAGATAAAATGAGCAATACAAAATCACGGGCTTTAATTAAAAATGCACATTTTGACAAATACAGAATCTAAAATTAGACAGGGCGTTTAAAGTGGCTATCTACAGAAAACACTTGCTGGGATAATTATAGCATAAAAGCATTTTCCACTGCAGCAAAGGGACAAAAAATGAACAGGGCCTAATATCTTGAGCTATAAACCCCATTCAAGTACCGTGGTACGTTAAAACAGATTTTGGGTGTAGCTAAAAGCTGTTAGTATAGAAAAGCTGGTCTGGCCTTTCTAATGTCTGTAAAAATCCAATCAGTAGAACCAAAGATATGCAGTTTTAAAAATGTAAGTAAAAACAGTACTTCAAAACACAAAGCACCAACTGTGGTTATCTGGTCACACCAGTACAGCATTCAGGCTAACTGTGATGGAGCGCAGGCAGGATACAGGATCTAAGCTAGCCCTGCTGAACAAAGTACCTTTGATTGCTAAGCGTTACGTGGTCCCAAGTCGACAATGCCTCAGACAGCAGCGGTATTGAGGAGCTCCTGCTATGAGGATGCATAGTTTAGTCGTGGTTCTGAGCAGCTGCAGGGTTCTGCATCAGAGATCCGTCACACAGCGGCGGTTCTGATAAAAGGCTGCGAGTTGATGCGTTGCATTGCGTCAGTTTTGCTAGGGCCACAGATGGGCTGGCAGAGCACCTTCAGGCCCACTTCCAAGAGTCCAGGACTTGAGTGGCAGCACTTGGGGGTAAGACTCACCGCAGGCAGAGTCCAGGGGTAGGGTTCAAGGTGGTTGGAGCTTTTTCTGTCCCTAAGGTTCTGATGAGTAGGCCAGTCAACTAGCCCTTGGACTCACTCTGGTGGTCTTGGGTTCAAGATGCAGATTCAGGCCTCACTCAGGCAGCCAGGAAGCGGAGCAGCAGGGTAGCAGAGTAGCAGTTATTCTTCCAACAGAGAAGCGCACCAGTCCTTCTTCTGAGTCTTCCACAGGTCCAGATGTGTACTGGAGAGTTGGCTCTGAGGACCACCTATTTATACGTGGTGCCCACTTTGAAGTGGGAGAAACATCTAGTGCCCCCCCTCCCCAACGAGGTGCCTGGAATTTCCCGACTCCCTTCTCTGGCCTCAGCTTCTCTGGGGGCACAATAGACTAGTGTGAGACTCTTTGTGAGTGTGCCGGGGCAGAGTATTTGTGATGTGAAAGTGCGGTACATAGCAGCTCCACCCCCTACTAAGTCAGAGATGGTGCACCATGCCTACACCTATTCTCCCTGTGGCTCACGGTCTAGGAGCAAAATACCAAGGCCAACTGCCAACTACTCCTAGTCTTGTGGCCCAGGATACAGGCAGCAGACACCAGAAAATGCCAACTTTCTAAAAGTGGCATATTCAGAACTGTGACTTAAAATCAGACTTTACCATTAAAGAGGTTTAATTTACGATTCTTTAGATAGCAAACTCGATATTTTTAATTCCTATTTGCTCCCAATTGAAAGTTATCACTTATTAAAGGTAAAAAGTTAACCCAATGTTCTCCTGCAGGAGAAGTAGGCTTTGCAGGAGTGAAAAGGGAATTTAAGAGTTTTTCACTACCTGGACATGTAAAAGTTGAAAGTTCCTGACCAACCTTTTAAATACCCCACACCCTGCCATATGTACTGTTTAGGGTGTACCCTAGGAGTGACTTATATGTATTAAAAAGGAAGGTTTAGTTCTGGCAAAAGCTTTATTTTGCCAGACCGAAATGGCAGTCTAAAACTGTGTACACAGGTTGTAATGGCAAGCCTGAGACATGTTTAACACAACTACTTAAGTGGATGCAAATTAAGTGCTGCAGGCCCATTAGTAGTATTTAATGTACATACCCTGAGTACATGTAGTACCTTTTTACAAGGGACTTACAAGTAAATTACAAGTGCCATTTGGGTGTAATGCAATTGAACCATGTTAGGGAGAAGCTACAAGTACTATAGCAGTAGGTAGCAGTGGTAAAGTGTGCAGAGTCATAACAAAACAAAACAAATGGATTCAGAAGGTGAGAGGGTTAGGGAAAAATGATTGAGGTGACCCTACAGGGAAGGTGAGGCCAACATTTAATTTATACTTAGGTAAGCTACAGGGTGGTATGTACAGCCTCGCAGCATAAACCATTGCCATGGTATTACTGCATAACAGCCGGCTTGCCCTCAAGGTTACAAAGGGTGTTACAATATTTTCCATTTTATCCTCATAGTTTGGTCAGTAGTATCCAAGGCAGACTTCTGGCTGCTATACTAGCAGTCGGAACATACCAACATTTTTAGCAAGATTTGATAATAAAAGGCAATTTAGTTAGATTATTTTCTGAGAACCTGTTTGTGTGTTAAGGAGGATAGCCTTATCATGCATCTTGGAAGGCCATTAAAATTGCTCTTCTAATAATCTTGCTGAGGGAGCTCAAAAGAACCAACAACCTATAATTAGCAGGTACATCACCCTCACCATTTTAATAAACAGGTATAGTATCAAGCTATTGCAATTTTTAGGGATTAAACCAGTGCATCTCACTGCGTCCTAGCGCCTGATAATGACCCAGATGCTCATCAGTGGGTGTAACATAGAATGGTTCTAGCTCAAAACAAAGAGGCCAGTGACCTCCCATGGTTTAATCTGTCAAGATATAAGATTAAGAATGGTCAGAGAGGAAGAATTAGAAATAATTACTCAGCAAACTGGAAATAACCAGGGGCTATGGCTCATTTCTGAAAACTTAACATTTCTTTTAAGTTCAAAAGATTTTTATTAAAGAATAAAGGTGTCGGTACATAAGAAAAACCTAAAAACATAACAGCAATATGAAAGGTAGAATAGACATGTCTGTGGAAATAAACATGAGATTAAGAAGTAACAAATAATTGAGGCTATGCAACAGAAAGCAATGCTAAAAATAATATGCAGTACAATGGATTATAAAAAATGCAAAGGAACAAAAAGGTCAATCAGGGAGGTTTAGAGACCTCCTGCTGAAAAGGAGGCAAATGAGATGAACGCTTAGCACAAATATCAAGGTATAGGGTCACAGGAAGCCAAAGATCATGTCGTTTTTTAGCCAGACTGAGGGGATAAACAAAGACAGTATCTAGCCTGTGATTATGACAGACATTATACCACCATGCTCTGAAAGAAATGTTAGAATCTTTTTTCCAATTAACAGTAATTTACTGGAATGCAACAGCTAGCAGCAAATCATCAATTTGCACATTAAAATCAAGATCTGCCCAACAGGGAGAGAGACTCCCTAAAAAAATATTGACACAGGAAAAGGGAAAAGCAGTATGAAATATGGCACTAATCTGAGCCCAAACTTGTTTCCAAAAGTTGTGCACAGCAGTGCAAGAAAAAAGCATGTGAAAGAGAGTAGCCTTGGGTGTCAAGCAAGACCAACAAAGGTCAGGGGTTGAAGAAAACCTCTTATTTAACATGTGGGGTGAGAAGAGAAGCCTGTTATAGATAAAAAAAGGGTTTGTGTGAGGGAAGCAGCCCTGGATGATTTACGAATTTTGATCCACAATTTGTCCCACAGAGAGGTGGACCAGGAGATGTCAAAATCAGACTCCCATTGTTCCTCTACCGTGGATTTTGGCCTAGGTGTGAGAGTCTTGTGAAATGAGTGGTAAATTGAGGAGGCTGTGGGGCGAGTACGCAGTAAGGAATGGAGGTGCAGAGTAGGATTGGAAGGACCGGACTGGATGGGAGAGCTGGAAAGTTGGGCATAGGTGGACATAACTGCATCTTTAAGCGTGTGTTACTTACGGGCAAAGGAATGAGGGAGATTAAAATTTTGACGAAGAACAGAAAAGGGTAAGAAAACAGAGCCAGAAAAGAGGTGGGATACCCACATCAGACCTTTTTGTCTCCAAGATTTCCAGTAAAAGGGCTTGTGATTAA
Source organism: Triturus cristatus (assembly GCF_964204655.1). Classification (NCBI taxonomy): domain Eukaryota; kingdom Metazoa; phylum Chordata; class Amphibia; order Caudata; family Salamandridae; genus Triturus; species Triturus cristatus. Next base: position 245,397,908 of record NC_140590.1, read on the forward strand.
TGAGGATGCTATTATTATACCAAATGGTGGTGTTGAGAAATTCGACTACAGAGGAAGGAGGGTTCGGGGAAGTTTGGTAGTGAATTTATGGATGGGAGTGGAAGTAAGCTGGGGTTTACGGGAGAATGAGAGGTACTCAGCGAAAGTGAAGGGGGATAAAGAGAGACCTTCAATAACAAGCCAAAGGGGGGGAGATTCAGCAGGATCACGCAACCAAAGGGAGGCTTGTCGCAGAAGAAATGCTTTATGATAAGTGGGTAAATCCGGGAAATTTACCCCACCCTCTGATTTGGGAAGTCGTAGTCTGAACAGGGACATACGCACTTTTTTGCCGGACCAGAGGAAAGAAGAGAGAATAGTGTTGATTTTCCTAAAAATAGGAATTGGAATATTAGAAATAGTGTAAAGTACGATTGGGGATAACATAATTTTAATTGTGTCGAGGCGACCCCACCAGGAAAGGTAAAGCGGGTGCCATCTAGAAGTGAGGTCAGACAATTTCTGGGAACACTTGTTAAGGCACAACGAGACAGTATCGGGAAGGGAGGGTGTGATGTGTAAACCAAGATATTTAATATGCGAGGGACTCCAAGTAAAATTGGTCGCAGCAAAATCATGTTTGAAGGTAAATTTGGTAAGGGGTAGAATTTCACATTTATCATTATTCAGCTTATAACCAGAAATTTGGGAATATTCATGAACTTCAGTTAAAAATGCAGGAATGGAAGTGGCGGGGTTGGGCATTAAGAGTAGGATATCATCTGCATAAGCAGCAAGTTTGATGTTAGTTTGAGAGATTCGGAAACCATGTAAATTAGGATTTTGGCGGAGTTTTGAGAGAAAGGGTTCTAAGGCCAGATTAAAAAGGAAGGGAGAAAGGGGACATCACTGACGGACTCCTCTACCTAAGTTGAAGAAAGAAGAGACTAGGCCATTGGCGCAAACCGCCGCTCTGGGACTGGAATATAGGAATGAAATAAAGGAAATAAAATTAGGACCAAACCATCTAAGGACAGAAAAAAGGAAAGTCCACTCTACTCTGTCAAACGCTTTTTCTGCGTCCAAAGCAATTGCCGCTAACGAATCTTGGAATCGTGGGGATTTGGACAGGACATTGAACAAAAGTCTAGTATTGTCTGTGATGAAACGGCCTTTAACAAATCCAGATTGTTCCGGGCCCAACAACTCTGGAAGAAAGGGGTCTAGTCTTATGGCAAGGGATTTAGCATATACCTTGTAATCAATGTTAACTAAAGAGATTGGTCTATAATTCTTGCAATGTTGAGTGTCTTTTCCTTCTTTGGGTATAATACATATATGTGCGTCTGAAAAAAGTGCCAGAGGAAGTGCCACTAATAATAAAAGAATCGATTAGGGAGTGTAATCTGGGTAATAGTAATTTAGAAAATTGCAAATAAAATTCAACTGTAAATCCGTCTGGACCTGGAGCTTTGTCCTTCTTAAGTGATTGAAGTGCAGTGTGTAGTTCGGTACTAGAGATAGGCGTTTCAAGAATGGATAAGTCAACAGGAAAATTGGGGGGAGTCTGAATGTTGGAGAAAAAGCTAGCAAGGGATTGGGCAGTAGGGTGAGTTTCAGATGAGTAAAGCGTGGAGTAAAAACTGGAAAATTCCTCTAAAATATCAACATCCGTACGCCTTAAAACAGAAATAACATCATAAACAGATTCAATGTTCAATTTGTGTTGCTTGACTTTTAAATAATTGGCTAAAACCTTTCCCGCTTTATTCTTACCCCCATAACATTTTGAGCTAGATTTCAGCAAATATAACGAAGCATCTTCAGTAGATTGTTTGTTAAATTGCATCTTAGCTTCAATAAGAGTAGTCAAACTTTCCTGCGAATGGGAGGTATAAAAAGAATGCTCCAGTTTTTTAATCATGAGGAGAAGGTCAATAGCATGCTTGCGAGCAGTTTTACGTTTCCTAGCCACATGATCAATGATGAAACCTCTGGCTGCAGACTTATAAGCGTCCCAAATGGTATGCTTGGGCACATTGGGTGTGTCATTGATGGTAAAAAATTCTGTAGTAAATTCAACAAAGGAGGTGGTGAATTTGGGATCAAGAAGGAGGGTATTATTAAAGCGCCATCTTTTTGGCCCGGTGGACTTGGGTAAAATATCAATGTTAACCAGTACAGGGGCGTGGTCCGAGAACAAGATGGGGCCAATATCAGCATGAGTGAGGGACTGAGAGATATGATGGGAAAGAAAAATATAATCAATGCGGGACTGTGATTGGTGGGATGGGGAGTAAAAGGTGAACTCTTTGGTAGTAGGATTACATAAACGCCAGGCATCAATGAGTTTGTGCTGGGATATTGCTTGCACAAACAATTTATGTGACTTATTAGGGATATAAGATGCTTTGGAATGCCTATCTAAAAAGGGATCGAGGGGTAGATTGCAATCTCCTGCCATAATAAAATTGTCATCAACGTATTCAGAAATGCGAGAAGCCATTGTGCGCCAAAAGACGGGGTCACCGCCCGTTGGTGCGTCTATGTTGAGAAGGGAAATGGGAATACCCTTCGAGGAAAGTTTGACATACAACCATCTACCCTCGGGATCTGACTCAGAAGTCAAGAGCAAATGAGAGAGAGATTTGCGAATTAACACAGCCACACCATTTCTTTTACCATCCCCAGGAGCAGAGAAAAAATCACCTACCCAACCCCTCTTGAGCTTAGCAGCTTCAATATCAGACAAATGGGTTTCTTGCAAAAAGGCAATGTCTACATTCAACTTGGCTAAATGAGAAAGAATTTTTTGCCTCTTAATAGGAGAGTGAAGACCTTTAACGTTCCAAGATACAATACGTACTGACATTAAGGATAATTAAAAAAGTAATGCAAAGAAGAATTAAAACAATGAGAAAAAGACTCGCGAGAAATGAGAACATAGGAAAAAGAAAGAAAGAAATGAGAATAGGGAGGAAATGGAATGGACAAGAGAAAGAAAAATAAGAGAAGACTAAGGGATGCCATAGAGATAGAGGAAAGCCAAAGTGTTGCTGAGATCAGTGAAATGATTAAATAAGGTCCATAGGAATTGATAAGTAGGATCCAATGAAAAAGGAAAAAGAGCATGCGCAGATAGAGCAATAAACAAGCAAGATATGAGAGAGGATGGCCACGAGAGGAGGAACGTAAGTATAAGTCAAAGGAGAAGTAAAGTGACAGGGGGATAGAATGTGTAAAGAGAAAGACGCATGTCCATGAGAGCCAATAAGCAATGAGAAGAAAGGATGAAAGAGAAAAAGAAGAAGAAAAAGGTCGCGAAAAGGGTACAGACACCAGTAAACCTGAAAACATGAGAGGAAAAAACAAAGTCAAAAGAAACAGAACAAGAACAGACTTGTCAAAAAGGGTATGAAGAATACTTACAAGGGGCAACTTAGGGAGGATACGATCAGGAACAAAGACAAGCAAGGACATACGTGAAAACGGGGGGGGGATGTAGGGCCAACTGGAGAAGGCAGGCACTCGGGGGTCAGTGAGATGTCCAACCAGAGGAACAGGCGGAACGCAGAACATTGATCTGTGAAGGAAGAAGGGTAACAAGGTTAGGCGACAACAAACAACAGGGTCATGAGACAAGCGATGAGTGGGGCGTAACAAGAAGCCACAGCATAAATAACAAACATTTCAATGAAGAGCAAAAACCCAACAAGAGAAAAATGTAAGTTATAAGATCCGTTGAGTGAGAAAAATCAGCAAACATAAGAAACGGGGGCATCATAATACAACTTCGGAAAAAAGTCACGTTGGGAGAGAAGAGGAAGGCCCAGAAAGCTCCATGTCAGCTTGGCCACAGGAATTCAGGAAACTTCGAAGGCGCGTAGGCTCCTCATATGTCGTAGTCTAAGCAAGGGTGAAAGAGACCGTATCTGGCACCAATGGAGCGGAGGTCAGGTCTCATGTCCAAAAAGGCCTTACGACGATTCGCAGTGGCTCTGGCATAATCCTGCGCAAAGAACAAAGTGGAGCCCAACCATGTAAGACGAGGAGAAGCTCTGGCAGCTGAGAGAACTTTCAGCAGATCTGTGTATTCCAAAAAATACATTATTATTCCTCTGGGCTTCGCTGATGAGGATAAAGAGGGGGAAGCTCGCCCAAGTCTGTGGGCACGTTGGATATTTAGAGATGTATCCTCGGGTAAGTGTAAAATCTTGGGAAGAAAAGACTTGAAAAAGTTGCTAGGATCACTCCCCTCGCAGCCTTCCACCAGGCCGTAAAGGCGAAGATTGTTACGCCTGTTACGATTTTCCAAGTCCTCCACCTGCTTCTGGAGAGACGAGATCTGCGTATGCATATGGGTGACCTTGGCTGCAGAGTCCTGAAGAGAAGAGACATCACGCTCCACCAATGAAACTCTTTCATCCATTGAAGCCCAGTTTTCAGTAAGAACTTGCAGCTTAGCGTTGGTTTCTTCCATAAAAGGGCGCAAGGCCCGTATCTCTTCAAGGATTAACTCCATCGAAATGACCGAAGAAGACTTGGGAGGCGAAGGTGGATCTTTTTTTAACCTCTTAGGCGTCGTCTTTGCTGAAGACTGTGAGGAGGTTTCCATGTTCGACGTCATCTCACTAGAAGGGAGAGACTGAGAAGCTTCTAAATGGGCTAGTTCCGTAAAAAGCTTGGAATTTTTAATATAATTGCGCTTGTAGACTTTGCCAGAACAGTCAGCCATCGACGCGTCTATGAGGTGCAGGAATACTGAGAGCACACAGGCAAACTGGAAGCAAAACAGGTACTGTGCCGGGCTCAGGGAGCGTGAAGTGTAAAAGCAGGAAAAAAGAGTAGGTAAGAAGATATGTCAGGCCAGAAAAACACCCAAAAAAAAAAATGCCTAATAGCCAGGAGACGCAGATTGGGGACCTAAAATGGTTGCCTGATATGAGGAGAACAAAGGAAGTCCATTAAGTCCATAAAAAAATCATAGCAATGAATAAAAAGTCACCTATAGAAGCTGATCCATGACATCTATGCCACTGGGGGTGCTGGGAGTATTACAAAATCATCGTAACAGCCAGGAGTCCAATGCGCGGTGAAACGCGCTGCTGAGGGGATCGTGGACATGAGAAAAACAAAATGGCGGTCGCGGCCGATGCAGAGCCGCGACCGGGACTTAAAAGAGCAGCAGGATCCAAAGCGAAGCCGCCGCGGCGGCAGAAATGGGCTCAGGGCGTGCCCGGCAACATCCTACAGCGAACACCTCCTTCCAATCCTCTTACAGGGACCGCGAACCGCCGGTGAACTCCGGTAGGGACGGAGCTCCTACTCCGGCGCCGCCATCCTCTTCGGGCGCCTAGCCACGCCCCCCAACTTTACATTTCTTAAAGGACCATTTAAGTTTGATAATCACTTTATATAAGGTCTGAGGTCTTTGGCTATAGGTTTCTCAATTTGGTTCTACTGTATGCCTGTGGAGGAGTCGGAAATAATTTTCCATAATTATCGACCATTGGCAGGGCCACCGGATTTGTGCGTTTTGCTGTGGCTGCTGTATATACACAAAATTATGGATCTGCTGCATTTGCCACATAAAAGATACAAAATTGATGGACGAAATGCAGAGCAAATAAAAACATTCACCCCCAGTCAAAGATCTGGGTTAAATCCATCATTCTTTTGCTCACCATGCCACCCGAAGTGTCACGCCAGGTCCTCCCTGGACCGGAAACAAGCATCCTAGGACCGGTTTCGGGGTTTCACCCGGGACCCACGTCTGTGCACACCCAGAGCACTTAAAGCGAGAAAGCAAAAGACGCAAAATTGATGGACGGAATGCAGAACAAATCAAAACATTCACCCCTAGTCAAGAGACCTGGGTTAAATCCATCATTCTTTTGCTCACCATGCCACCCCAGTTTAGACCTGGCCATATGCAAATCATTTGTGACCCTGTGCCTCATGGGAATAGTCCTGCCTGAATTGCCACACCAGGTCCTCCCTGGACCGAAACAAGCATCCTAGGACCGGTTTCGGGGTTCACCCCTCACCAGCTAGGATAGCTTGAATCAGTGGCACAGTGAGCCGGGGACCCACATCTGTGCATACCCAGCGCACTTAGGGCGAGAAAGCAAAAGACAAAATTGATAAACGGAATGCAGAATAAATCAAAACATTCACCCCCAGTCAAGAGATCTGGGTTAAATCCATCATTCTTTTGCTCACTATGCCACCCGAGTTTAGACCTGGCCATATGCAAATCTGTCATGGCCCTGTGCCTCATGGGAACAGTCCAGCCCGAACTGCCACACCCGGTCCTCCCTAGACTGCAGACAAACATCCTAGGACCGGTTTCAGGGTTTCACTTCTCATCAGCCAGGATAGCTTTAATCCAGTGGTGCAGTGAGCCCGCGACCCACGTCTGGGCATTCTCAGCACACTTAGGACGAGAAAGCAAAAGGCAAAATTGATGTAATGCAGTGCTGGGAGTATTACAAAATAATCGTAACAGCCAGGAGTCCAATGCGCGGTGAAACGCGCATTGGACCAAATAAAAACATTTACCCCCAGTCAAGAGATCTGGGTTAAATCCCAGTGGTTAATTTGTAAAAGAAATAGTGCTGGAGCTCTCATCAGGAGGCAGCTTGCACCAACACATTTCTCCTGTTACCTCCACCTAAAATACAACCAACTATTAACCATAAAAGTGTCGAGAGGATGGGGGAGGAGCTAGCCAAGCATGGAAATGACCGCGCTGTAAGCGAGCTCCTCCGGCCGTTTCTAAATCCTGCAATTATCCTGTGAACATAACCTGACAAGGGGGGCTTGGGGGGGGGTAGGTGACCGTAGGGAGTCCCCACCCCCGGGCAGTTTGGGAGGGGGTGTGGGGGGGGGTCTGCTGGCCTCGCGCGGCCTTTTTGAATTTAGGCTCCTTTTTAGCCAAATGGAGCCCAACCATAGCCCAAGTGTAGCCCAAATGTAGCCCAAATATAGCCAGGTATAAACACTTCGGGCACCTGCTCCCGGCCACCATTTTAGGTTTGGTGACCTGGTGGCTGGGAGCTAGGCTAGTGGAGTGTTTTTTGTCAGGGCTTTCAGGTTGTGTCGTCAGGGCTTTTGTGAGGAATTGTCGGTGTTAGCGATGGCAGATCAGGATTATCGAGTCCTTGAAGCCCTCCGGCTGCTATCCGAGGCGAGCCGGATGGACCTGGTGGTGGGTGAGGTCGCGGGGCCGGCGCGCCCTCCGCGGCAGGCCTCAGCGGGAGTTGCAGCAGCAGTGGCTGCTTGTGCATCGCCGAAGCGTTCGAGGATGTCGGTGAGTGAGCGGGGCCGTTCGCGGGTGAGAAAGGCGGCCCCCGCTCGGTACGGCAAAGCGCGTCGATCGGGGTTGTCGGATGCGGCGGGGGAGGCGGGTGTTGCGGAGCATGCAGCCGGGTCCGGGGCGGGCTTTAATGTCGATGCGGCGCTTTCTTTGTCATCTCCCGTGGTGGGGGGGTAAGCGCGGGGGCGGGCGCGTCTCGAAGAGACGCTCCTCGTCTGGGCTGGAGTTTTCTGTAATGAGCGAGAGGGAGGGGGGTCGCGTAATGTACGAGGCCCGGACTGCCGGCTTGGGGCGGGCTTCGTTCCAGGTGCGTGCGGGAGTTTTGCCTGTTAGGCCAGTAGGGAGGGAAGCGAGGGAGAGTGGTTCTGTTCCCTGGAGTGTGGGTGGGCTTGATGTGGGAGGGGAGGCGGCAGGGGAGCAGGTGCCAGGTAATGTGGTTGGTGAGGGGTCTCATGAGGTGCGCTTGGTGGATGAGAGGCACTGGGTTAGTAGAGAGGCAGAGCTCGGTAGCCCTTTGTTGTTCTCTCCAGGTTCTTCTGTTGGGGGCACAGCTTTATCTGTAGGGGCGAGCTCTCTCGGTGAGGGGGAATGGGCGCAGGGTGCAGGGTGGGGTTCGCAGCAGGTCTTGAAGGCACAGGGAGAGCAGGTAGTTCTTGGGAAATCGCTATCTTCAGGTGGGGGGGGCTGGCAACCATGCAGCGAGGAGGCGCAGGGGAGGGCTAGCGACAAGGGGGCAGGGGGGAGGGCTGGTTTTTGGACGAAGGGGAGTCAGCTGGGGGGGGGGCCTGGAAGGAGAGGGCCTAGATATATTTCCTTTGTGGGCTGAGGGTGTTCGGGGTCTTGGTGGGGAGGGTGTATCGGGGTGGTCAGGCGCTCGGGGCAGGACAAGGTGGGGGGTGATATGGCGAGGGTGGTTTATGGGGCTAACGGTCGCGAAGGTATGAGGTTGGGCAGGTCGCTGTCGATGGGGGAAGGGTATAGCGAGGTTTCGGCGTCTGCTTTGGGGCACGCTATGCTGGAGTGGAGCGGGGATGAGGACAAGATAGTGTCTTCGCAGCTAGTGGGGGCGGCGTGAGCTGGTTTTTCTAGTGGCAGTTTCTCAGGCGAGGGTTGTTTGAGTGGTAGCGGGTCACGGGTGCCAGGTAGTTTTCAAGGTCCCAGCACACCAGTCCAAACTTTTTCTTTACAGGGTAGGACACGTAGCAGAGCAGCAGACTCGGTAGGGCGAGGTGCGGCCCATTATCGCCGAGGAGAAGGGAGGATGAGGCCTTGCACGGCACATTCCGTACCGGCGGGGGATCCCGTCACGGCCAGCTCACGAAGGTCCGGCGCGACCTCGCTGGCCCCAACGTCACGGCGGTCAAGGTGGACGGAGTTTTCCAATAGGATGGATTGTTATGTTAATCGAAGTAGGGGGAGGACCGGCGAGTACAGTCGGCTCCCCCGCAAGGTGGTTTTAAGGCCGCGGAGGCCGGTTGTGCTATTTCTGGGTCCGGTAAGGCCCATGTGGTGGAATTTGCTGAGGAGAATTTGCTGGTGGAAGAGCCAATCTTGCTCGATTATGAGGAAGACAGCCCCGAGGAAGGGGAAATACGGGGTTATGAGGAGGGGGGACACTCTCATGTTTCTCGCAGTCTGTTACAGGTTTCAGGTGCGGCACCCATTGCACAGCCCGTGGTGGTGAAATCCAAAGGAGAGCACGGCCCGTCAGTGAGGGCGCATCCTCCAAGGGATTCTTCTGAGAGGTCGGCGAGGCGGTCGGAGTCGGTCCGCACACCCTCTTTAGAGCCAGGTGAGAGCGCTAAAACACAGGCCAAACCTATTATGGTGTCTGTGGGGTCTGGGGAGGATGGGGGAGGGGGTGTGTCGGAGGGGAGATTATATAGGGGGAAGTATGTGAAAGATACAGGGGTTGGCACTGGGACGGAGGGAATGTTGCCGGGGGCCAAGGTGGAGAGTGGGTCAAATACAGAGGCAGGTGATGGTAAGGACAAGCCACAGAGCAAAGAGTTAAAGATCAAGAAGCTCCCTTATATGGGGGTGACTAAGCCTTTAGGTGCCCATTTAATGTTAGCAACAAAGGAGCGTATTTGGAAGGGCGAATATGTGGAGATTTTGAAGCTCTTACACAGAGAGGTGAGGTCTAAGGAAGGCTCTAAGGAAGAGGAGTACGAACTGGCTAAGCGCCCAAAGGTGCCGCTGACGATTGAAAATTGGACGGCGGCATTTTTAATTTATGCCAGTGTATACTGTGAAAAGTTTCCCGAGTGCTGCGTGGCCATATTCAAATATATGGATGTAATACGGAAGGCCCAGATTACAGGTAGTGGTTACGCTTGGGCACAGTATGACGAGGAATTTAGGGCCCGTATGGCATGGGATTCAGAGGCAAAATGGGGTGAGCTAGATAATGATTTGTGGCAACATACCATGGGGGCCGCGCCAGGAGGTAAGACTATTTTCACGGCTAGTGGTCTGCCTTTAGTTTATCGGCCCTTTCAGGGAAAGCCCACCCGGGGTGGGGTGGGAGGCTCAGCCGCATCACAGACTGGGGTCGGGGCATGTTGGGATTTCAACAAAGGCCTGTGTACTCGGGAGTATTGCAAATACCGTCACGAGTGTTCCAAGTGCGGCAAGCGGCACCCTCTCGTCAACTGCTGGGGCGTTAGAACGGCAGGCGGACAGCAAGGGCAGCAGGCAGGTGCAGGCATGTCTGGCAATGCGCAGCAGTAGCAGGGTGGACGGGGGGGTAGGGGTGCACAGGGTGCTGGGCCAAAGGGCTCCTACGCCAATTAAATTGGCTCAGCTCGAGGAAGCATTGAAGGACTACGGGGATTTGGTGGCAAAACAGACACTTTTGGATGGTTTCAGGTGGGGTTTTCATTTGGGGTACCACGGGCCCCGGCAGAGAAGGTGGGCGGATAATTTGAAATCCGCATCGGAGCACAAACTGGTGGTGCGTGAGAAATTGTGTAGAGAAGTGCAGGAGGGGAGAATGGCAGGCCCGTTTGGAGAGTGGCCAGTTCATAATTTAATCATTTCCCCTATTGGTGTGGTGCCCAAGAAAGAGGAGGGGCAGTTTCGGCTGATTCAACACTTGTCATGGCCTGAAGGGTCGTCAGTCAATGATTTTATCGATGAAGACGCTGCTTCGGTGTCATACTCCTCAGTTGACGTCGCCATGTCACTTGTCGTGACCGCGGGCGCAGCTGCAGGCATGGCAAAGTGTGATATCAAGTCGGCTTTTAGGCTGCTCCCGGTTCATCCGGACGATTGGCCTTTGTTGGGTATACAATTCGAGGGTAAATGGTATGTGGACAAGGCGCTACCAATGGGCTGCTTGGTGTCATGTGCTCTTTTTGAGCTGTTCAGCACTTTTTTGCAGTGGTTTTTCACGCATCGCACGGGTCACAGCTGGGTCACCCATTATTTGGATGATTTTTTCTTTGTAGGCTCCCCGGGCTCTTCGGAGTGCCGGCAGGCTCTGGATTCTTTTCATGAGCTTATGGAGGAGTTGGGGGTGCCGTTGGCTCCGGAGAAAACAATGGGGCCTGATACTGTCATCTCCTTTCTGGGGATTGAGCTGGACTCAGTTGCGATGCAGGCTCGTTTGCCTGAGGATAAGAAATCCAAAATGTTGGCTTTGCTGGACACGATCTTGGCTCGGCCGAAGGTGACAGTGAAGGATGTCCAGGTGTTGTTAGGCCATTTGAATTTTGCTTGCAGGGTGGTAAGGGCGGGTCGGACCTTTTGTAGGCGCCTGGGCCGGGCTTTGGCGGGTCAGCAGTTACCTCACCATCATGTATCTTTGTCGGCAGGCGTGAAAGAAGACCTGCGCATGTGGTCCTTTTTCTTGCACTCCTTTAATGGGGTACCACTGGCCAGGGACGAAGATGTGCAGTGGGATGTGCAAATGTTTTCGGATGCAGCGGGCAGTGATGGTTTTGGCATTTACTGGCAAGGGCGATGGTGTGCAGAGAAATGGCCACTGGAGTGGAGGAATGGTGGGTGGAGCATTGCCTTTTTGGAGCTTTTTCCACTTTTGGTGGCTTTGACCATTTGGGGCAAGGAGCTGGCACATAAGAGGGTCCTGTTCCGGGTGGACAAAATGGCGGTGGTGCAAATAGTCAACTGGCAGTCAGCCAGGGATGAGCAGATTTTGAAATTGATGAGGGTGTTTGTGCTGGGCTGTTTGCGCTATGATATTTCATTCAGGGCTTTGCATGTGCCAGGTGTGGACAATGACATTGCGGATGCTTTGTCTCGTTCACAGTGGGGGAGTTTCCATGGGCTGGCCAAGGAGGCGGACAGGACACCGACCCCGATGCCGGAGCACCTCTGGTCTGTCGGCAACGTAGGGTATTTCAACTGGTGGTAGGTTCTTTGTCTGTTTCCACTCGTACGGCATATGCATTGGCTTGGAAGGAATTTTTGTCCTCAGGAGCCTGTAGGAGGGAGGAGTCGTGGCGCAGTTCGGAGGATGTGGTTCACTTTATCCTTGACCTCATTGAGAAGGGTCTGTCTAGAGTCACTATTGCTGGGAAGCTGGCGGGGATTTCCTTTATGGGTAAGCTTTTTTGGGGTTATTCCCCGTCTGCTGGGGAAACAGGACGCAGGACGCAGGATGCTTGAGGGTTGGGCTAGATGCCCCGTTTACCTATTTCCTGGCAGACATTAGCACGTTTGTTGACGGTTTTGCCTGTAGTTTGCAGGGATGATTTTGAGGCTTCGTTGTTCGCTACCCTTATGGTGTTCATGTTTTTTGGGGCGTTTCGGGTTTCTGAGCTCCTCGGGACCAAGGTAAAGCGGGGTATTCGTTGGCACGACGTGTTTTTCACGGACACAGGTGTGAACATTTGGTTGGCTAGTTCAAAAACAGATCAGAGAGGGGTTGGTAAATGGGTGTGGTTAGAAGCGGGAGCCCCTAGTTGTACCTGTCCGCTGCGTTTGGCGAGGCAATGGAAGACACTATCAAGGGGTGATGGGGGTGATTTGGTTTTCCGGCACATGAATGGGTCGCGCGTCTCTGACTATCAGCTGCGTATGGTCCTGCGCAAAGGGTTACAGCATATTGGTTTGGACGGGGCACAGTTTGGGATGCACTCTTTTAGAATTGGGGCTGCGACTGAGGCGCATAACCGGGGTTGGTCTCAGGGCGAGATAATGCGCTTAGGGCGATGGTCATCAGATTGCTTTAACAAATATGTGAGAGAAAATGCAGCTCAGGCGCCTGCGTCCACCTCTTTGTTATGAGTCTCATTCTTGTTTTTCTTTTCAGGTTCGGTGGCTGGGCCACACGCAAAGGAATTGACAGTGTGGATCGTGGGGCATTCCTTCGTCAAGTGGGCACATGTCCAAGCGTGCAAAAGTTATTTTGGGGGAAGTTTGGGTTTTAATGACAGCCTTTTTCGTGTGATCTGGAAAGGGAAAGGGGGCATGCTTTGGAGGGAGCTTATTCCATGTTTGAATAAATCCATGGTGAGGAGACAATGCCCGGATGTTCTTTTAATACATTTGGGGGAGAACGATCTTTGTAGTGTGAAAGGGGTGGTGTTATTGCGTGCCATGAAAAGTGATTTGGCGTTGTTGAGGGAGCGTTGGGCGGGTTGTCATGTGCTCTGGACGGAATTGGTCCCGCGTAGGGTGTGGAGAGGGGCGTTGAACCCCAGAGCTATAGACAGGTCTCGAAAGAAGGTGAACGCGGAGATCTCCAGGTTTTGTCGAGACTTGGGTTTTGGAAGAGTGACACACAAAGATATTCGTTTCGAGGCGGTAGAATTTTTTCGTGGTGATGGGGTACACCTGTCAAGGTTGGGCATGGACCTTTATCTGTTGGAACTTAGGGAGGTGTTGTCTCGGTGTTTGAATGTGCGGAATCCGGCTCGGGGTGTTTAAAGCTCTCTGTTGTTGGGGGGGCAGAAAGAGGGGGGGTGGTGGTTTCACCGCCACTCTCTTTCTGGGTGGCGGAGGTTATGGTGAATTTTGGACAGTTTTACCGGAGGTTGGTGGAGTTATGTTGTTGAGTTGGGTTATCGACAGGGAAAGGTTAGGTTGGTAATTTTAGTTCGGTTACACAGTTTGGGGGCCGATAGCTGAAAAGGGGCAGGCAGGGGAGTTTGGTTAACGGAAGGTTTGTATTTAGAGATTGTTGGGGGGGGTTATACAGGAATGTAATGTTTGATATTGTTGTAATGTTGTATTGTACGGGCGGGGGCGGGCTCGAAGGAATTTAGGGGAGGGGGCGGGGGGCGGGGTTAGGCATGTTATATTTAGTGAGGTCTAGTTTTGGAAGGCGTTCGGCCAAGGTTTTATATTGTAATGTGCACCTGTTTCCAATAAAGCGGCCTTTTACACACAATACTTGGTCAGTGGCCTGCTTCCCCCCCTCCACCCCTCCCTCCCAATTGTCCCAAACTCGAAGATACCTGCACTGGAAAACGGCGGCGACCGGTGAGCTTGCTCTCTGCCATTGAAATCCACGCTGTGAGGGAAAAAGCCATGGTGCTTCCTGAGCCCGGGCGCGGCCTGAGCTACATGGGTGCGCGCGCCCCTGGCGAGTTGTCTACACGAGCCCCGCAGGTGGAGACGAATAGGCACTGCGGGCGTGGTCTCGTCACTCTGAACCTGGGGCTGGCCGAGACTGCTGCTACGGACATCAATCTGCCTCGTTACTCGCTGCCCACTGCCCTCTCGTAAGCTATGGACTGGCGGAGGAAGAAACCGAGGAGCAGAGATGCCATCATTGCTGGGAACAAGGGACGGGCCTGAGACCCACGCTGGGCGGCCTCTCGCCGAGCTGGCGGGTCCGCTGCTGGGTCTGCAGTCCTGCTCGGCATGGCTCCTTGAGGTCCCGCGTGCTGCGGGGTGTGGGGAAGAAGACTGCGACAACCTGCTAGCGCGAATACTGAAGGTGAGAAAACACAGAGTGCGGGCTTTGGGACGTTGACTACGACATCATGCAGAGATGTTGGTGGTGCTATAGGGACTGCAACGATGTTCTGCCTCTAATCTGGTGGCTCTAACTGTGACAACACTGCACCTCTTGTAGACTTGGGAAAGAGGGAGACTGTGACCCCTGCATTTGGATCACCTCTGATAGCTGTTACCTCGGCGATTGTGGTTGCTACTGTTGATGCCTGGATATTGTGCGCAGCCACACACAGCTTAGAATACACATGGCCACACGTCCCACAGGCCCTGCGGCGTGCATTACTGGCCTGGGCAAGAGAGGGGACCCCTCCTTGATGATCTGTGTCCTGCGGTGAGTGCCCCCCAGCGGGCGGCCCTGCGGGGTGTAGGAGCCTGGCAGCCTGACTGGGTGGGCGGGCAGCGGCTGTGCTTCAAACTCAAGGGCGCACTGTATATATTGGGCACGACAATACTGTGTTATTTACCGGTCCCCTCAGCTGGGGCTATTGCGAGGTGGTGCGTCGCACCCTAGAGGGTACCGGCTGTCTAATCCTGCATCAGCACAGCCCAGGAGTGCTGTGACCCTAGCTGTGGAAACTGGGCTATTGCCTCGCCATAACTGGTGATCCCTGTTGCTCAGGGAGACCGCAGACTCATTGTTTGGTATTCCCTAGGACGGCTATAAGTACACCCTTTATAGGGGCAAGAGGACTTCCTGGACTGAGACAGCGCAGAATACATTGTTCACGTCTGCTTACTCCTCATCACCCACTAGATGCAGGTGTGGACAATTGCCCCTGTGAGGCGGTATTTGGGTGTCAAACTCCAACATGACTCGCTGCTCAGAATATGGGAAAACCAGATAGAAACCAACCCAAACTGCATTTTGAGCAGTCAAAGAAGACAGTGGAGAAGAACCCAGAGGACCCACATGGCAGCCAAGCAAATACGTCAGCAGCGGGCCCTGACACGACCGTAGATTATACTATGTTCACGACAATTCAATCAACACTGTCAAATATTGATGGGAAAATAGACTCCTCAACCTACCGGGTAGACCGCATGTCTGAACGCCTCGATAGGCACATGGAAAGGATTGACATGGCGGAGCGCCGCATTTCAGACTCGGAAGGTGCACAGCGCCAAATGGAGATGAAACAAGTGAAAATTTATAAGACCTTGACGGCAATAATGAAGAAGGCGGAGGATTTGCAAGGTCACGCCGTAATAATCTGCTTCTCATGGGTGTGGCAGTATCTACCAATACAGGTAACATGGAACATTACATTGAGAATCTTCTGACTGTGCTTCTTGGCAGGGACACCTTCTCAGATGTGTTCATAGTAGAGAAAGCACACAGATCTCTTGTGCCACCACCTCCACCAGGGGCGAGGCCGTGCCCTATAATTGCGAAACTCTTGAATTATAGAGACCGCGATGCAGCACTCCGCAAGGCCCGAGAGTTGGGTCGCCTAAACCATAACGGAATGGACATTTCCATCTATCCGGATTTTACCTCGCAAGTTCAGGAGGCACGGAAGAAATTCCTGGAAGTAAAAAAGAAACTGCTACTGCTCGTCTGAGAATAACGGACGGGGGCAAGAGTAAGATCTTCAAGGAGGTAATTAAATTTTTGCAAATAAAAAACGGACAACCTATGCATCGGAAATCTCCCAGAGGTGCACAAGAAGAACAAGGCAGTACCTCTGATGTTGAATGAAGTAAGGCCTCCTCTGCGCTACCTGTGATGAAGAGGCAGAGTTATGGGGCTGCTCCAAGAAACACTATATGTGGACTCAGATAAGTACTGAACATGAATGTTTGGGTTTTAAAACTGTTATGCAGAAAAGCGGGCTATAATGTACACTTGCATTGCACAGGTGCATATGTCACAGTTGTGACCTACATCCTACAATCTGGGTTGATAGCCCCTTGATGTTCTTAGGTTATGTTGAATGTATTATCCTTTTGTTTTTCTTTAATCAGTTAGGATTGGACAGACGACCCCCCGTGTGACGTAGTCACCAGGGATCTTGGCTGGTAGCTCCCGCCACCTTGTGTGTACCAAAGCTTCTTATTTTTTTCAGTGTGGGAATGCTTAGGGGTGGGGGACATTGTTATCAGATTCTTGGGTCTGTCTTCGCTATGATTGGGATGGCGAAGTGGGAGTGTGGGAGTGCTCCATTCGCTTAAAGACGACCAGGGAAGGTATGTTATTGCACTGGGAGATTTTGGAGGCACAATCATAACTATAGTCACTGCATATGGACCGAACATTGATGACCCCTCCTTTTTTGCAGATATATGGGCCAAGCTGCATACACTTCCACCATCTGATATGGGGAGGGGATTTTAATACGTGTCTTGATCCCCTGTGGATAGGTCCACAGGTAATGATAGGTATGAGAGACACTCTACAAAGATACTCAAGGACGGTATGGATGACTATGCTATGCTAGATATTTGGCAATTACATTACCCTCACCGCCGGGAGGGCACTTGCATCTCTACCACTCACAACACGTGGTCCAGGATTGACTTCTGGATAGCCACTGCGGATGTCAGTGCCTGGACCACTGATATAACACACATGCCCAAAACCCTTTCAGATCACGCACCAGTCCGGTTGGAACTTGCCATCCCCTCACACACCCCACGACAGTAGACATGGTGCCTACAACCCAGCGCATTACAGGACCAAGTATTTAAATCTGAACTATGACAAGCTATTACTGACTACTTTGCGCATAATGTGGGCTCAGTGGACAGTGCCAAGGTGCTATGGGAGGCTTTCAAGGTAATTATCCGCGGATTCTGTATTTGCAAACATGCTGGTATTCTCAAAGCTATCTAAAGTTGCTATCCATGGTCGAGGCGGACATTACAAAACAAGAGACCGCATACACAAACACCCTTGACCCCAAGCTCCTGGCTGAAATTAGGGGAAAAATTGACACCACAAGTTTGCGGAAAGTTAACTAAAATTTATCTCATGTAAATACACGGGTATACGGGTATACGGGGAGGGAGGTAGGCCAGGACGAATGCTTTCCAGTAAGAAACACTCTATGTACACAACGTCTTACATAACCCAGATAGTGGACACGCAGGCCATCCCCAATTATGATACCCCCTCTATTACGCGTTGTTTCTCAGACTATTACACTTGTTTATAGACGGCAGGAGCAACAACATCTACCACCGAGTTAAGTCACTACCTAGATGACATAGCCCTGGCGTGGCGGTCTGATGAACATCATGAATACTTTAGTCACCAAATAACGGAAGATGAGCTGCGAGAAGCTATCAATTCCCTCCCAAGTAATAAAGCACCGGGCATGGATGGACTGCCTGGGGAATTTTACAAGGAATACAAAGACTTACTGATTCACACCTGGCGGCCATGTATAAGGAGGCATACGAAGATGGCATGTTGCCTCCTTCCGTACGCGAGGCATTATTAATCACTCTCCCTAAACCTGATAAAGACCCGGTTAAATGCGAGTCATATCGCCCTCTGTCACTAATCAATTGGATGCCAAAATTCTAGCCAAAATCATCGCCCTTAGACTAAAGCCACTAATGCAGAAACTGGTTTTGCCGGACCAGGCGGGTTTTATTACATCACGCTCCACAACTCAAAATTTAAGGACCATATTTGCCATGTTTCACCACTTAAACCCAGACCTGCTGGCTGCTGCGGCTTTGTTAGACACAGCGAAGGCGTTCGATTCTGTAAAATGGGCATATATGTTTTATGTCCTCGGACAAATGGGATTCCCAGAACCGTTTTTGAGATGGATAACATTATTATACACAGCACCATGTGCATGGCTCAGAATCAATGGCACCACCTCTGAACCCATTAACATATATCGAGGGATGAGGCAGGGATGTCCACTGTCGCCACTTCACGCTAGCAATAGAGCCACTGGCGTGTCAGATACGACAAAGACACGCAGATACGGCGCTACCATTCCAATTGTGCCCTGTTAGTATATTGCTTTATGCTGACGACATGGTTCTATACACCAGATACCCGGACACTAACTTAAATACACTTATCCGTGAATATATTAGGTTTTAATGGTAGTACTGCCAAGGTTTTTTATATATTTATGAATATAGCGTAATGGCTTCCACAAGCTTTGTTCACCAGACTGCGCACAGCTCTGCTTCGCCTGACATGGGCAGGAAAACACACAAGGGTAGGATATAAGGAACTGACAAAACCCTATATTCAAGGCAGCTTTGGTGCCCCCGACCTCCAACTAGACTATTATTTTGCACAGGCGCAACACACCCACTATTGGCTACACCCGCACGGACATATACCGCATATAGCAGTAGAATACGAGACTATGCACCCTACTCCTCTACTTACACTTATCTCGTCACCTAGACAGTATGCTCCGAATTCGGAGATACACCCAGCGACTTGTACTTCGAGAGCATGGCACACACTAGCTAAGCGTGCGCACAATCTCCCAACATATGCACCAGCACTACCTCTGCAACATCACCCACAACTTACGGTGACACTGGAATGCAAAATGCTACAGGCGTTACATAAGATGTGACTCCACACTATGGGGGATATCTTTATGAATAGAAAGTGTATATCACAGGATGACGCTGCCTTAAGCACACATCATACTCCCTTAAAAATCTTTGCATATCTGCAACTGCGAATAGCGGTCAAAGCTTTGTACTCATCATTCCCGGACGAACCGCTGACACATAATGCACTACAGATCCATTGACATCCACTACGCGGTAATGCCTAGTTACAAAACTTTACACTACAGCTCAACGTGAACAGTTCCACGCCCTGGATCGAACCCTAACTAGATGGGAAGCAACATTGGGCACAACCATTCCCAAAGGAGATTGGGACTATAGTTGCATGCAATTGCAGCTGCTTACCTCAAACTGCAACCTGAAAATTATACATTTTAAGTTTATACACCAGATATATTATACACCCATGCAGCTGCATAAATATGGATTGAGAGCTTATGGCCAGTGTCACAGGTGTAGCGTCCCTAATGCAGACTTTTTACACATGGCCTGGGCGTGCAAAAAACTCCAACCTTACTGGCTGGAAGTAACTAACACTCTCACTCATATACTGTCAGAGTGGATTCCTATGCGCCCTTGGTATGCCTTTTGGGTATTTATAAGATCAAACTGGCACTCAGGCGTAAGTTCTTGGTGGTAGCACTCCTGTTCGCTAAGAGACAATGAGATGGGGCAGCAGGCAGGTACCGAAATGTACAGATTGGATTAGTGATATGACGTATTGTAAAACACAGTTGGAAACTTATGCGGAGGACCTCCTCAGGCCTCTCGTCCACGAGATTTTTGGGATCCACTGGTGCAATACCTCCTTTCCACACAAGCAGAGGACTGATTGTGTACATTAGTAAGTGCACATGTATTGTACAATGTAGGCTGTTACACTCCATTATGTTCTGATGGTTGAAGACAATGTGGACTCTGTGTACTGAATGCCAAATCTGTTCCCTCCCTTTATCTGTTTCATGATGTAATGAGTCAAATTGCTCTTTTTGTTTTATGATGTGGTTCTGTAAACTAATGAACAACAAAGGTAACGAACCATGTGCCTGTTAATATGATGACCTTATTGTGCACAGTAATCTGAAATTATGTATATCTATGATGTGAACACTGTACTCTTTGACTGACCAAAAAATGTTTAAAAAGTGGGGAGAGGATGTGATTTAATGGCCAGAGTTGCTGACTTCGAAGCTGAGGAACCAGGTTCGAATCTGGGCGTAGGGCACAACATCCTCTGATTCTTGGCAAATCACTTAGTCTCCCCGTGCCTCTCATAAATGTATGTGTTACTAAATGGTGCTCATGAAAAGCACTGGTGTTGATGATTAAGTGCTGGTGGTGAGTACCGAAAACCACTGGCTCAAATTGAGCACTGGGTTTTGCAAACACTATAGCTGGGGTCATGAGTATTCAAGTATTAGAAGAGAAGTAACCTAAATAAAACAGCGGGGATGGAAGAGGTGGAGAGGGATGTGATAGGTAGAAGAGTGTGGTGAATGGGATTGGTAGGAGTGGGAATGAAATGAGAAAATGTCCAGGTTATCTTGTTGGTTCAGTTATAAGGGAATCATTCCTCTTCCTGTCTCTCCCTGGTAGCAAGATGTAATACATTCACAGCTTCCATTTCAGTGGATTATAACACCTTGTGTGAGTTTGGTCCTGGGGTATACCACGTCAGTTGCCATGGGGGGGTTGACTCGGAGTAGATATCTTATTGAGGTGGAGGTGTGGCGCAATAGTCCAGGCATGGTCCCCAAATTCAATCTGAATATTGCAGTCGGATCTTGTAGTCCGTACATGAGCTATTTGTGTGTTGCAAGGCAAGTAAGTCCTGAGGTGAATTTTTCTGCATTATGGAAACAGGCAGTGGTGACTCCCTTGCTGAAAAAACCATCCTTGGACCCTACAATAACTGCAAATTTTAGACCTATTTCCCTCCAGCCATATCCGATTAAAATCTTAGAAAAGGCAGTTAGCAAAGTTTATCAGGCTACTTGGAGGAAATTTCTTGCTGGATAGGGACCAATTTGGTTTCCGCCCAGGACATGGCACTGAGACTGCTTTCGCAACCCTAATGAACAATCTAAGAATGCGTGCTGACAATGGGAATTCATCTGTCCTGGTACTACTGAATATGTCAGCCGCATTTGACATGGTGAGCCATGCAGTAAAAATTTTTTTTTTTTAAAAGTTGTAAATTTGATACTTGTATAGCGCACTACTCACCCGCAAGGGTCTCAAGGCACTTGTACAAATACCGATGTGGAACCCATCCTGGCTTTCCCTGTGAGGCATCCACTCCTGGGCACCCCCAAGGTAGAGGCCAGGCATCCTTAGCGTTGTGGGGGCCGTTGTGGAGATTAAGCAAGCTATTGCCCAGAGTTGCAGAGTGGGACTCCATGATTGGAATAGGCACCAAGGTGACAATTATCAGGTCCATGGATTTTTAGAGCCCAAGACCCACCGAGGCAGGGAATTGAACCCTGGTCTCAGGCTAGACCTCTGCATCAGGGTCTGCCGTTCTAATCATTGAGCCACACTTCTCCAGTATTAGTGGAAAGACTGAAAGGCATAGGAATCAGAGGATTGGCCTTGCAATGGTTACAATTCTATCTGTCGGGAAGACAACAAGCTGTATCTTTGGCCCCGTTCACCTCTGATAAGTCTCGGGTACACCACTGGGTGCCACAGGGCTTGGCAATCAGCCCTGTTCTTTTCAACATCTACTTACGCCCTCTATTCCCCATTATTAAATCGTATAGAATTGATCTGGTCAACTATGCGGATGACACCCAACTGGTGTTTTCCCTTGAGGGGAAACAAGCAATACCCATGGATACTTTGCAGGAGTGTATGCACCAAACCCCGGGTTGGCTTAGAAAAAATTCCTTACAGTTCAATGGGGGGAAAACTGAGGTAGTGTATTGTCCGGCCACCAGAATACCTCAACCTATAACGGTGGAGTTTAGGCTCACTCCCGAGGATGAACCACTGATCGCTGTTAAAACGGTGCGCAATTTGGGGATCATGGTGGACGACAATCTCCAAATGGAATCACAGGCCAACAAAACTGCGGGTGTCTGTTTTTCTCTACAACGCATGCTTTGGAAGGTCCTTCCGTTACTACCAGAGGACTCTTGCGCACTCGTAGTGAGGAGTACAATCATGAGTAGACTGGACTACTGCAACTCCCTGTACTTGGGAGCACCACAATATATCTTCCAGGGCTTGCAGAGAGTCCAGTCTACAGCAGCCAAGCTGGTATTAAACAGACAACGTAGGTCCTCTACGACTTTGGCCCTGAGAGACATACATTGGCTGCCTATTAAGGAGAGAATTTGTTTCAAATCTCTCTGCATTGTACACAAAGCAGTACATGACCAGGGTCTGTCTTCTTTGCAGAATTTGTTCACTTGGTATACTCCTGGGAGGCATCTTCGTTCCTCAAATACAAATCTGATCACAACCATCAAATTAAATAAATCTAAGATGGGGGGCAGAACGTTTAGTGTGGCTGCTGCGCGCCTCTGTATTGACCTGCCACAGAACCTTAGACAGGATAGTTCTTTGACCTGTTTTAGGAAGGCGTTGAAAACCTGGTTATTTCCTAGGGGCGAATGATAGATCTCTTCATTGACAACTGGTCTTTATTGTTATGGTGAGTAATCCTTCAACCGAAGCGCCAGGATACCCGTAGGGTGGCAGTTCGCGCTATACAAATCTCCTTTCCATTCCATTCCATTCTTCGGAGGGTATCTCCACCGGTGGCCAGTGTTTGAGAATGTATACCTTGGTAGTAGATAGCACTTTGGCCATCCACCTTACCACTGCGATCGGATGTTATCTGAGTTTGACGTATCACGTAGGATGGCTACTTTGGCTGGTGGCCTAAAGGGGCAGTCCCTAGTATTACATAATAAATGCCATACTCTTTGCCAGTATCTAAATGGAAGTGGGTATCACCACAATACATGAAGTAGGTCACTGTCATGGGCGTTGGGTATAGGTCAGTCATGATTAGTTTAGCTTTGAACAGTTTAGCTGGGCACCATACCAATAATGTATGCTCTTGAGATATACATATTTCAAATGGTCTCATTTCCCAGCTGTGTGCTTTAAGGAGAGATTCATAGTCTTCTTATGTGTAGTCCACCCCCAGTAGGGTCTGCCAACGCGTTCCGGCTTCCCTTAGTATTACTGTCGAAGGTAAAACGGATATGAGATTCTTGTGCAGTCCCAAAATCATGCTTTATATTTCCCCACTCCCCATCAGATTGGAGAGTATTAGAGCTTCTTTGACCATGAGGGGACAGGGTCCAATTCATTAGCTGATGGAGCCACCGGTTCTGTTAGTATGGTAGGTTCAAATTTGCATTGTAAATATTCAAAGGTTTTAAGGCTGTGTTCATCTAATCTATAGCGAGTATCAAAAACACGAGCTGACACGTAAAGAGGGGACTCAATTAACAATCCTACATTATGCCATATGAGTGATATTTTGTGAATGTGTGCACCTTGAGTTGTTTGTGGGAAGGCATCACAGCGTCCATTATCACCTTGATTGTATGAAGGATATCTGTGTTGCTTTTTTGCCTCTTCATTTGAGGAGGCCCTGAAGGCCAGGTAGATCACCTACATGATTCCTTTCAATAGCAACCCACATTAGGGGAGCTTTGTAGTTAGGTGCCAGACAAGCCAGAGTTGATGCTCTAGGCTATAGAAGGACATGTTTGGGAGACTCAGGCTATGGTGGCACCTTGCAGTTTTCAGAGTTCAAGTCTTGGTATTGTGCCCACCCAGACAAATTCTTTTATCCTGTGATCTATTGTTTTCAGGTTTTACGTTGTTACCGGGATGAGTAGCATCCTTAATGGGTAATTATATCTTGGGGCAACCACCGTTTGAATTGCCTGCACTCTTCCCATAGACACTCAGTGCAGTAGCTACAAACTGTGAGGAAAGTCATTCTCTGTTTTAGTCACAAGAGGCTGTAGTGTTTTGTGCCATGCTTTCAATGCCTTTATTGAGCGTGACGTCCAGGTATGTCCAGTTAGTCATTAGCTATCTGAACCCATGCTTGCCTGTGGTCACTCTCGTGGTGCCCTGAGATAGAGGGAGCATTTCACTCTTGTCCCAGTGGGCTCGGTGCCCTAGGAACAAGGACAGTGTTTCAGTCAACAATGCTAACACTGTTATGGATGTGCCAGAGCTTGTGAGAGAGCAGAAGGCCATCTGTGCATAACATCTGTGTATAGATTCTTTAGGTCCTCTGCAGCAGTGTCTGTGCCCCTGGTGGAGGCAGATTGCCACATGACAGCTGCAGGAGGTTCCAGGGCAATAAGGAATAATCAGGGGGGCAAAGGGCAACCCTGTCTTGTTGCTCTTGTACTGTGGAAAGATTCAGGCAGGATCCCTTCGCAGCCGATGCGTGATGCTGGTTCCATGTAAAGTCATTTCACCTTGGCTAGGATGTCCGGGCCAATTCCTGTCCACTTGAATCTACTGATCACCATTCCTGCATCTAGTGACAGGGTCACTGTATTGTCCAAGCCATCTGTAACTTTCCATAGGATGTTGGCTAGTAGGCGGAGGATGTTCCTAGCTGCCTTGCCAGGTATGAAATCCACTTGTAAATTAGGCTCAGTATGACCTTATGAAGGTGGTTCGCTTTTACCATTATCAAAATGTTTGCGTCTGCATTGTTTATGGAACTAGGTCTGTAGTTGTAGCGGAGCAGGGTGCGGTCTGCTTTGATTGCGTAATAAATTATGATTTTTCTATTGAATTCAGGTCAAGCTTGCCTGTTTCCTTCACTTCCCTGAATATATCATAAACAATAGATGAGGTCAGGGATTTGTTGATTCTATAAAATGTTCCTGGCATGGTGTCAACGCCTTGGATTTTACTGTTGAGTAGGCCAGGGATTACAGCCTCAATCTCTTAGTTTGGGATTTCCCCGTTTAATAAAGTTCTTTTGCCATTGGACAGTGCAGGAAGCCAGAATCCTGGTAGGAAGAGGCTTTTTGACTGTGTCATTGGGTTACATGATAAGGGTATGCAAGGCACTGTGTATGGCAGAGATGGTAGTTTGAGACGCCCTCTGCCTGACTTACTTTTTATCCTTGTTTGTGATGGTGCTGACTTAGAGATGGTGCGTCATCTTCAGTTTTTAAAACTTCCTCTCCATAATATGCTATGATGCGCTCATTTTAAGTGCAAGTTAAACAATTCAACAAGCAAAAAGAGAAGGGCGTCCTATAACAGAAAGGTTCTCTCTGTTAAACTGAAGGTTGGTGGCTGCAGTCAATTCTCAGATCTAAACCTAATTGCGTCAATCCGGTCAAATGCCTTCGAAACAGAAATAAATCATATGAAATTATGTAAATTGTTGTACAAACCTATAGAGCAGACCTCAACCCATCCTTGAGTTGAATTTAACAAGTGAAGATGTCTATTTACACTGCTTCCTTTAAAGAAGAGATGAAAAGACAAGCATATACATGACTGAAATAATGGTATTATTCAAATCCAAGAGAGAAAACTTTAGACTACCAGAGCTTTGTCTGCTTTTACAGCTTTGTTTTATCACAATATGAGGATGATGTAGGTATGGCTCTCGGACATCTCGCAGCAACAAAAAGCCAGACAACAACATGATCGGAAACGCTTTTAAAAAAATGTAATTCCAAGAAAGTCCTTGTTCAGAATACTTGAAATATCAATCGTATAATTTTTACAATCTGCCACAAAATCTTATGTACAAGTTTTTTCTATAGGATCATTATGCTCTTGCGGTCCTATAATAGAGGATACTCTAGCAGAGAAGGTTGGGTGCATATTAGTTTAAATAAATTGTTCTTTTTTTTCTGTTTCTTGCTGTTTTAATCATTTTTTGTATTCACATTTTTCTTTTTGAAATTAAGTTATTTCATACCTTCTTTGTTAATTTTCGATAATTTAAAGTGTAAAGTTCTACTTTAGACATGCTTGCCTTAATGATAGTGAACAGCTGAAGAAGCTCCTTAGTCATCTCCACCGTTGAGATCTTCACGTCAATAGCTGGTGCTGCAGTTGACTGCCTGTAGTACAGACCATACATGGAGTGTTACTTCCCTAGACATACCGCTGGGTTAGATATGCTGGCTAGATTACTTGTGGAGGTATCCAATTGCATCCTCACGGAGGAGACGGGAGCAAGGGTACTGGAGCTGCTGTGTGCATAGTCTTCTCACCTTGTCCTAATATTCACAGACAAATGGCCCTGTCAATGGTTGTGGCCTCCAAACACAACCATGGAGTCCGTGCATTCAAAAGGTGAAGGCGAATCTCAGCGTGTGACCGAAGTTGTTTAGTGGTTATAAAGTTGTAGTGATGTCGCTTCTGGAATACACGCGAGCATGTTCTATGCAACGTTCATCAGGTGTGGCAGGGGTTGCAGCATTTTTGGCGGACTGGACAGGTAATTTATGTGGCAGAGCACCCAACGTCTTCACCGAGTGTTTTCAACTGGTGGAGGGAGTGGTCCTGGGTGACCACAGACATGGAAAATGATAGATAGGTTAACTTCAGTGTTGACTATATCATAGCCTCTACAACAGTGTTGTACTTGCTGAATGCAATAATCCCAGCCCACCAAAATCCTCAGATTATGATGCAATAAATATCTATGAATGTATGCGCTATTTTTATAGTACAAGCCTAGCAAAAACCAGCGCCGCTCTGTACTGGGTCAGATGGAAATATACCATCAATGAGTGATTATAGGAGTATCTGGGTTGCGAGAGCAAAAGTGGGTTGTTACTGCATGGTTATATAGTGTTCTTTAAGAAGGGACATCTTCAGCTCTTTCTTAAATTGGAGCATGATTGCAGCATGATTGGGGAGAGGATGTGGCCTAACGGCTAGAGCGGTCGACCTCAAATCTGGGGAACCGGATTCGGCCTAGGCAATGATGCTCATCATCCTGTGATTCTGGGTAAATCATTTAATCTCCCCGTGCGTAACAAAAATGAATGTGTCCTTATGTAACGCAACTGGTGCTCATGTACATAACTCTGATAACTGATACCTTCGGGTCAAGTTTGCGCTAAATAAAGCTCTCAAAAAAACAAACATCACAGTGTTACAGAGATTATAATTTGTGAAGCAAGGCAAGTAGGAGGAAATTACGTCTATTATGTCTGCAGGAGAAGATTGTCACCTGCTATGGGGTTCCAGTGAACTGGGAACCCTAGGGAACTAGGTGTGTTTGTGGATATTTTAAATATATTTATATTTTTAATCTCAGTTTTTATAGAAACTTAAAAAAAATGTTCAACACATTTTGCAAATATCTCTTACAACCACCTCGGAAATGCTATCATAGCTACATTTCAAAAGCATTTCAATTATATTATTACCTTACTATCCTGTAGAGTGAATAACTAACAGAACTTTTTTTCCACACTCAGTCTGCCCTTCTGAGATGCAGACATCTAGACAAATAAATATCTCTAAACATAATGGGGCAGATTTACAAGCCCCTTGCGCCACTTTTGCGTCACTATTCCCATGTTAAAAGTGACGCAATAGTGGCGCAAGGGGCTTGTAAATCTGCCCCAATATCTTCAACAGGTTATGGGGCTTATTTACAAGTCCCTTGCACCACTTTTGCGTCATTTTTAACATGGGAAAAGTGACGCAAAAGTGGCGCAAGGGGCTTGTAAAACTGCCCCTTTATGTTTAAGGCCCTACTGCGATGTCAATTTGTGCATGCACACCACCCACATACCTGTAATTCAGTGACACCACATGAGAAGATTTGAGTTAGTTTCATCTCTTTGTGGCAAATCCTGCCTCTTCTTTCATTGTGGAAAATGCCAAGACAAGCCCTGTGATATTAAGGAATGGCAATATACATGGGCAAAACAGTATATACTCTCCTCCCTTATCTACTTCTACGAGGAGATCATGGAGGAATCTTATTGTCCCCCAACATTTATTTCACCCAACTCACACCCCTAGCTGTACTGGCACTCTTAGATCAGCAGAATGGGGATGGATTATGTGTACGTTATTGCACTCAAACTTAGATGCACATTTGGACACATTGTTGTCATACCTGACCAGTCTAACTGGAGCACAGATAATCATTTCAATCAGCAGTCTTACTGGAGAACTCAGATGTTGATAAAATTCCACTTCATATGAGTTAAAGTGCACCTCAAACTACAACACCCCAACAGGACAAGGTGGTTCACATGATAAAGCATACATCTTCCTACCTGAATTTATGGAGTCAACATTTTCTCTGCCTTCCACAAACCAAACTGGGGCATAATAAACCAATGCAGGAGTTCCTTTTCCTGCCATTTTAGGATCCTTATAAAACATTTTGACTTTGAGTAGCTGTCGAGGTACTTCAAAGCAGTGTGATGTTTAATAGGATTTCTGGTAGAGATGGGTCGTTAAAATCCGGCTTGGTGAGGAACTTGACTCCTCTCCTGTATTCCTATTGCTGTTGTTCCATGAAAGGGCCTCAAACTTAGGTTTATCATTTTCCCTGCATTGCGGCGGGGGGTGAATTTTTGCTTTTGTGCTTAGTGAGTTCCAGGGTCGTGGACTTTGACTCCCAGAGACCTCCCTCCTTGTTTTTGCTTGGAAACTAGTGGGCATGTGATATGAGGCGGCCGGCTATGTAGAAATCAAAACCTTCTCAGGGGCTTCACTGATACACCTGGTCCTTTTAAACCAACAAAGAAGAGCTTGGCACAGAAGCTGTAATATAAAAGACATCTTTTTATTTAACCTCAGAAGAGGGAAAAATGCATCATACAGTATTCTCAAATCACGGTAGGAGACATTTCTAAGGAGTACAGAGAACAGGGGCCTTATATGCCCACACAGGGTCTCAAAAGAAGGCGGTACAAGTACACATGAGAAGAGTTACACACATAGATGGTCATACAGTAAATGCACAGTCAACAAGTAGGAGGAGTAATAAGTTGCTGACATCAGATAGAACAGCCTGACAGTTCTATACTAGGAGCAGGTGCATTCTACTAGCTAGGCACTTCTGAGCATGTGCAAGACTCTGGAAGAGGGAAACAGCAAATGGCCAGCACATAGCTAAGTAAAATGGCTGCCAAGTACAAAATGGCTTTCAGCTCATGCTAAGAGATTAATGCAATCTTTAACAGCTATCCCTAGGCTGCTGACTACTGGGTGCAGACTTCTGCTTCCATCACATACATTTGCTGCAGTGGGATTTATGACCATTGCATAGGATTTTACATTTTAAATTTACAACTCAACTGGGAGCCTGTTTTCAAGGCTGGTTTCAAATGGTCGCAATTCTGGTCCTTTTATCATGAGCTAAAGACATTTCTCATAATCCAGTAGGAAAACAGAAAATATGCACATTATTTTTTTCATAAATTTATCAATATCCTAATTCATTGCTTGGTGGGCATTTCTCATTCTAAAAATTGTTAAGCGGGTATGTATAAGGTATAAGCAGGAGTACAAAGGGAACAGAGCATTGGGTCATACAGATAGCAGGAGAGAATAATTACTATTATCAGAAACAGAACTATTAGCTTCCTAGTCCTAAGCAAATCCTAGAACCATCCAGTAAAAACATTTTCAAGGCTCTTATGCATTTCAGTGCCCATTCATTTCAACTTCAAAATAGCCAACAGCACATATCTAATAAAATCATTTTCACTAGACTTTTCCAGTGTTTCCTTTATGAGGGTTAGAGTATCAATCATTATCAAGGAAATGGTAAAGTAACATTTGTCAACTGCTCAGATGAACTTTTCTCTCGCAGAATAAACATTATTCCTAATACAAACATTAAAGCAGTCAGACATATTATTACAAAATGATCCTGGATCCAGGGGACCAGGAGGACCACACAGGACCATGGGAATTAGGACGAAGATCTGCAAAGGGCTGCTCCTCCTCAAAAAAGGGACAAACTTTGGGGTACATTTTCAACAAAAAAGAAAAAGAAGTCCTTGGGAAATTAAAGCCGCTGTACAACCAGCGAGAGGGGAGTCTTCTCCCTGTGTCCGCTTGAGCCTCACAGGCAGGCTCTTGTTGTTCCCTCAGTGGAGCTGCACAACTCGCAACTCAGTAATCACCGCCCAGTTTCAAGGGAAAAGTTTCTTCTTTCAGGATAGGGCAATCACCCACCAGGGCAAATGCTCTCAGCGATCCTGTCCAGTGTCTCAGGCAGTGCACCAGTTTTCTTCACTTCAATCTAACAGGCATCAGAGACACAGCACATGTACCCTGAACTCAAGTCCTTCTCTAACTCCTGTATTGCTCTGCTGGCACACTGCTCTTTCGTTGGGGCCATAGATTGCATCCAGTGTGCCCAGGTATCTCTTGACCAACAAAGGTGAAGACTTTACAGCCACTTTGGGACCAGGATTCAGAGGCCTGATGCTAGGATCTCTGAAGCAACCCTTGTTTCAAAGGGGGTTACCTCAAGCAAAAACGTTCTCGCCTTCCTGGTCGGTCTGTGACTCTCGGCTGGGCATCAAAAACTTGATCCACGATTTCTCCTTTCTGATTTGTGACTCCGTCTTTCACCCAAGACAGTGGCAGGGGTACACACTTCACATCCCAGTGCTTCCGGCCTTCTACCTTCACTGAGGTACTGGTTACCAGCAATACCTGAGCTGGTTACCTTCACTTTGACCTCACGCTGGACTGGTGCTGAATCCTCAAGCTAGATATGATGTCCGCGCCCCTCTGACAATAGTTGTAAGGCAGCAAATATCTATTGGTGAACAGAACAAAAGGTCTTTAGACAAGGTACAGAAATAATCTATCAACAGAGAGGATAGTCTCAGAATACTTCCTAGTCTTGGGATGCCCCATATATTAGCAAGGCACACAAGAACCACATTCATCTATGTGAGAGTAAAAAAACAACAGCCTGGACCTATTGGCAAGTATAAAAGGAACACTTTGGTGAACTGACAAGAGTAATACGTCACCCAATCCCAAGCAGCCAAGGAAGTCTGTGTTAATTTACTAAATTCTGAGGAAAAGAGAAAAACAATACAGACATACTCCAAATCTTTACATCTGTATATTCCTATCTTAATCATCTAAAGACCCTCAAGAAAAAAGGAAATGTTCTACACTTTTACTCATAGACTTTGCATTACTTGTACAGGACTGCAGACACTTCTAAAATGATTTCTCTTAATAAAAGCACCTATATTGTATGCTTAGGACCATGCTCTCATGCTATAGGAGCAATAGGAAAATCTAAAACTGCTAATTTAACAGGGATTCCTATTACATAAAGAACTAAACACTTAAACATAATGGGTACATTTTCTCCAGCAGAACATGTTGTGACAAACAGACTCCTATAAAAATGTTCCTAAAAAATGTTTGCTAAGGATCACATGGACATCTTCCCTGCATTCTACTTTTCACAATCCAAACTATGCAACATCAGCTCTAGTAAGGACTGTCAGTTTATTTACACAGACTAGCTAATAAAAACTAGCAATGCCCATGCAAAACTGTATGTAGCATGAGAATAACAAACAATAGTGGTGTTATCACCTGAGAATTTTAGAACAAAAACTACCCACATCTAGTTCCCCTTAAAGATCAAATAAGGAAACAGCAATCTAGACTACTCATCCTTTCATAATTTCATCAGACAGGATGGGCAGTAACATAGCATATTTATTTATTCATGTTATTAATGCTAACAATGTTTAAAACAGTATTACTGAATAGCCAATTAAATGTCTCATGGCTATTTCACAGACAGTTTAGACAGGCTCAAAAGAAATTGAGAAAAAGAGAGAGAAAACATAACTTTGCCTACCCTTAATTTGTAGAGGAGCTAGCCTCCTTCGCCCATTTTTGACAGTAGGAAACATGTAACAGGTTTCATTCTGTCAACACTATCAACCCCTATATGTAGCAACTGGACATAAATAAACTCTGAGGAGGTAAATAGCACATTGAGCTAGCTAAAGAACATATTCCTTTAGCAAATGTAGAAGTGTAACACAAGGGCACATGAATTCAAACTAAATCCCATTGCTTCCTTATTTCAGCCCTAAAAGCATTAGTGCTATATATATGGCAGAGCCATTCTCTTAATCAGAGCTCACATATACCATTATATTTCCCTCTGTTCATATGAGTGCACAAAAACTTGCTTTTGCCAAAAAAAGTAAGCAAAACCTCTTTCTTTCCCTGCCCTGCCATTTCGTCTTTCAAATGTCAAAATTTACGCTGAGCCCTGCTAGGCTTCTAAATGAAGAACTTCGACCTTTAACCTATTCGCAGCTGTTCCATCTTGTGTGCAAGGTTTTCTATGCAGTGCTCCCAATTCAAAGTGACCCTGGAGACTGAGAGCACAACAACCCACTCCATTCCTGTCTACCAGCAATTCGGAGGTAAGCTTAATAACTTCTGCCAGTTTTTTGTACATATTTATACTTGTAAGCAGTGTGCTGAGTGCTTGTCTAGCAGTATAGATGGCAGCTATTCATTCTATACTTACATATGTGCATTTACTGGAGCCTAAGACAGTTTAAAAGCTGCTCTGATTGGAATAACCTCATTTAAATAGGGAATTTTACCCAATTTCGACGTTGATGTTTGGGGCACTTAAAAATGAATATCCTACAATGTTTGTGCATAATAGTCATCCCCAGAATGTCCTCTACATATCCCAGAGATGTGGCATCAGAAATGTATAATGTATACCCTTATAAAAATGAGTTTTGTACGCCTGGGTAAAGTGACCTTTCACATGTAAGTGACCCCCTATTGCTGTATAGCATGCCTTAAATTCAATTTGGATGCTAGGAGGTCACAGCATCATTATTAGGCATTATGAATATTAAAAAACGAATTTATTACACCTTTCTTAAATTTTTTTTTTTTTGTATAATCAAAATATTTTATTTTTATTTTAATCCAATCATTTTGATGAGTCCACATATGAAAAGCAAGCTGCATCCCTTGCCTATCAAATGTAAACACATTCATTCATAACCCTAAGCACAGAAGCCTGATTTGAAAGTCTGTGCCACTTTTAAAGGACAGTCGTTATTATTTAACGTTAAAAACCACTCTTATCCTTATTTAAAAAGGCATTAAGAAAAGAAATCCCTACTGTCAATCTATTCTCTGTTTATCAAAAAAATAATGAACCTGATTTCTAACTTTTAAAACAGCAGTCTGAAATGTAGGGTTTTACACCGTGTTTGCACTGACTTAAGATGTAGTCGACTTCAGCTATTTTCTTTCTGTGGCCTGGAGTCAGAAATAACCATATGCTTAAACAGCTGCTTGACACGAAGAGGAGTCGAATTTACACGCCTTTCAAGCCAGCCTTTCAAGCCGGCACAAATCTGTCGTTCTGTAATGTGTATTTAGTTCAGCAACAACCAACTCACTCATATAATGTGAATGCCTTTTAATACCTAATACAGAAGGATAAATGCTGTGACATTTTGTATCCTAACCCCTTCTGTGCCCATGACGAGCTGGACTCGTCATGGAGCACAGTCGCGCTGTGCCCATGACGAGTCCAGCTCGTCATGAGGCATTCCCTGGGGAATCCCTCTGGTGCGGGCACCAGAGGGATTCCCTTTCACTAAAAATAGCCTCGGGAGCTGGGGAAGAGCTTCCCCAGCTCCCGAGGCCGCCCCCCCTACTTTCAGTGTAATGACGATCGGCGCGCACGTCGCGCTAACGTCATTACACTGAAACTGAAATGAGCCAAGAGGCACCATGGAGACTTTTTGCCCCCCCTGGGGGGCAGATGGGGGCAGTAGCCATCCAAACTGCCCCTCCGGGGGGCATAAAGCCCACTAGATACCAGGGAATATGAAAACAAATAAAAATAGGGGTGGGGGCTTCCCAAAACGGGCAGGCCCATGACCCCACCCATCAATTATCACAGTCTTTCTGCCCCCCCGGGGGGCAGATAGGGCATTGGCCCCTAATGAGCCCCTTCGGGGGGGGGGCAGAAAGCCCACTATACACCAGGGATTTGTTTTCAGTTTTTTTTTTAGGGTGGGGGCTGCCCGAAATGGGCACGCCAATGCCCCCACCCACCTGCCACTATTACAGCCTTGATGGGGCATTGACCCCTAAGCTGCCACCCGGGGGGGGCAAAAAGACCACTAGACACCAGGGAATTAAAAAAAAAAAAACAATAGGGGTGGGGGCTGCCCAAAACGGGCAGGCCCATGACCCCACCCCACCTCCCAATTATTACAGTCTTTATGCCCCCCCCGGGGGCAGATGGGGCATTGGCCCCTAATCTGCCCCTTCGGTGGGGCAGAAAGCCCACTAAACACCAGGGATTTGTTATTTGTTTTTTTTAGGGTGGGGGCTGCCCCCACCCAGCCGCCATCATTACAGCCTTTCTACCCCCCCTGGGGGGCAGATGGGGCATTGGCCCCTAATCTGCCCCTTCGGGGGGGCGCAAAGCCCACTTGACTCCATGGATTTTTTTCGCGCAATTTTATTTAGGGTGATGGATTTTATTTAGGGTGGAGGCTGCCCGAAACAGGCACGCCAATGCCCCCACGCCCCGCCACCATTACAGCCTTTCTGCCCCCGGGGGGGGCAGATGGGGCAGTAGCCCCCAATCTTCCCCCCCAGAGGGGCAGAAAGCCCACTATCCACCAGGGATTTTTTTTTGAGCAGTTGTTTTTAGGGTGTGGGCTGCCCGAAACGAACACGCCAATGCCCCCACCCTCCCCCCCATAAAAATGACAGTCTTTCTGCCCCCCAGGAGGCAGATGGGAGCTGTAGCCCCTAATCTGTCCCCCCCGGGGGGCGCAGAATGCCCACTAGAAACCATGGATTTTTTTGTTTTATTAGTGTAGGGGTAGGGGCTCCCCAAAATGGGCATGACAATACCCCACCCAATTCCAGTCTTTCTGCCCCCCCCGGGCGGGTCCTTAGGCCTCCCACACGAGTGAGGCACCGTTTTTATCAGGAGACCCGGGGGAACGCTGGGTGGTAGGAAATTTGTGTCAGTCCGGTGATGACACAACTTTCCCACACAAAAATGTGTGAAAAAGTGATTTTTTCAGCTAAATTTGAGGTTTGCAGGGCATTCTGGGTAAGGAAACATTGGGGGATCCACGCAAGCCATACCTCCCTGGAATCCCCCGGGTGTCTAGTTTTCAGAAATGTGTGGGTTTGGTAGGTTCCCCTAGGTGGTCGCCGAGCTCTGGGCCAAAAACCCAGGTGACCCCCCTTGCAAAACCAGGTAGTTTTGAGTTAGGCAATTTTCATGTCGCCTCAATACGTTTTGGGCCCTTGCCTGTCGCGGGTACTTGGATCTTCCATACGAGTGAGGCACTGTTTTTATCGGGAGACCCGGGGGAACGCTGGGTGGTAGGAAATTTGTGTCAGCCCGGCGATGCCACAACTTTCCCACACAAAAATGTTATAAAGGTGATTTTTTCAGCTAAATTTGAGGTTTGCAGGGCATTCTGGGTAAGGAAACGTTGGGGGATACACGCATGCCATACCTCCCTGGAATCCCCCGGGTGTCTAGTTTTCAGAAATGTGTGGGTTTGGTAGGTTTCACTAGGTGGCGGCCGAGCACCAGGCCACAAACCCAAGTGACCCCCCTTGCAAAACCAGGTCGTTTTGAGGTAAGCAATTTTCATGTCGCCTCAATACGTTTTGGGCCCTTGCCTGTCGCGGGTACTTGGGCCTCCCACACGAGTGAGGCACCGTTTTTATCGGGAGACCCGGGGGAACGCTGGGTGGTAGGAAATTTGTGTCAGCCCGGTGATGCCACAACTTTCCCACACAAAAATGTGTGAAAAAGGTGATTTTTTTCAGCTAAATTTGAGGTTTGCAGGGCATACTGGGTAAGGAAACGTTGGGGGATCCACGCAAGCCATACCTCCCTGGAAGCCCCGGGTGTCTAGTTTTCAGAAATGTCTGGGATTGGTAGGTTTCCCTAGGTGGCCGCTGAGCACCGGGCCAAAAACCCAAGTGACCCCCCTTGCAAAACCAGGTCGTTTTGAAGTAGGCAATTTTCATGTTGCCTCAATACGTTTTGGGCCCTTGCCTGTCACGGGTACTTGGGCCTCCCACACGAGTGAGGCACCATTTATATCGGAAGACCCGGGGGAATGCTGGGTGGTAGGAAATTTGTGTCAGCCCGGTGAGGCCACAACTTTCCCACACAAAAATGTGTGAAAAAGGTAATGTTTTCAGCTACATTTGAGGATTGCAGGGCATTCTGGGTAAGGAAACGTAGGGGGATCCACGCAAGCCATACCTCCCTGGAATCCCCGGCTGTCTAGTTTTCAGAAATGTCTGGGATTGGTAGGTTTCCCTAGGTGGCCGCTGAGCACCGGGCCAAAAACCCAAGTGACCTCCCTTGCAAAACCAGGTCGTTTTGAGGTAGACAATTTTCATGTCGCCTCAATACGTTTTGGGCCCTTGCCTGTCGCGAGTACTTGGGCCTCCCACACGAGTGAGGCACCGTTTTTATCAGGAGACCCGGGGGAACGCTGGGTGGTAGGACATTTGTGTCAACCCGGTGATGCCACAACTTTCCCACTCGAAAATGTGTGAAAAAGATGATTTTTTCAGCTAAATTTGGGGTTTGCAGGGCATTCTGGGTAAGGAAACGTAGGGGGATCCATGCAAGCCATACCTCCCTGGAATCCCCGGCTGTCTAGTTTTCAGTAATGTGTGGGTTTGGTAGGTTTCCCTAGGTGGCCGCCGAGCACCGGGCCAAAAACCCAAGTGACCCCCCTTGCAAAACCTGGTCGTTTTGAGGAAGGCAATTTTCATGTCGCCTCACTACGTTGTGGGCCCTTGCCTGTCGCGGGTACTTGGGCCTCCCACACGAGTGAGGCACCGTTTTTATCGGGAGACCCGGGGGAACGCTGGGTGGTAGGACATTTGTGTCAGCCCGGTGATGCCACAACTTTCCCACACAAAAATGTGTGAAAAAGGTGATTTTTTCAGGTAAATTTGAGGTTTGCAGGGCATTCTGGGTAAGGAAACTTTGGGGGATGCATGCAAGCCATACCTCCCTGGAATCCCCCGGTGTCTAGTTTTCAGAAATGTGTGGGTTTGGTAGGTTTCCCTAGGTGACTGCCGAGCACCAGGCCACAAACCCAAGTGACCCACTTGCAAAACCAGGTCGTTTTGAGGTAAGCAATTTTCATGTCGCCTCAATACGTTTTGGGCCCTTGCCTGTCGCGGGTACTTGGTCCTCCCACACGAGTGAGGCACCATGTATATCGGAAGACCCGGGGGAACGCTGGGTGGTAGGAAATTTGTGTCAGCCCGGTGATGCCACAACTTTCCCACACAAAAATGTTTGAAAAAGGTAATTTTTTCAGCTAAATTTGAGGTTTGCAGGGCATTCTGGGTAAGGAAACATTGGGGGATCCACGCAAGCCATACCTCCCTGGAATCCCCCGGCTGTCTAGTTTTCAGAAATGTGTGGGTTTGGTGGGTTTCCCTAGGTGGCCGCTGAGCACCGGGCCAAAAACCCAAGTGAACCCCTTGCAAAACCAGGTCGTTTTGAGGTAGGCAATTTTCATGTCGCCTCAATACGTTTTGGGCCCTTGCCTGTCGCGGGTACTTGGGCCTCCCACACGAGTGAGGCACCATTTTTATCGGGAGTTCCGGGGGAACGCTGGGTGGTAGGAAATTTGTGTCAGCCCGGTGATGCCACAACTTTCCCACACAAAAATGTGTGAAAAGGGTGATTTTTTCAGCTAAATTTGAGGTTTGCAGAGCATCTGGGTAAGGAAACGTTGGGGGATCCACGCAAGCCATTCCTCCCTGGAATCCCCTGGGTGTCTAGTTTTCAGAAATGTGTGGGTTTGGTAGGTTTCCCTAGGTGGCCGCTGAGTACCGGGCCAAAAACCCAAGTGACCTCCCTTGCAAAACCAGGTCGTTTTGAGATAGGCAATTTTGATGTCGCCTCACTACGTTGTGGACCCTTGCCTGTCGCGGGTACTTGGGCCTCCCACACGAGTGAGGCACAGTTTTTATCGGGAGACCCGGGGGGAACGCTGGGTGGTAGGAAATTTGTGTCAGCCCGGTGATGCCACAACTTTCCCACACAAAAATGTGTGAAAATTTGATTTTTTTCAGCTAATTTCGAGGTTTGCAGGGCATTCTGGGTAAGAAAACATTGGGGGATACACACAAGCCATACCTCTCTGAAATCCCCCGGGTCTCTAATTTTCAGAAATGTGTGGGTTTGGTAGATTCCCCTAGGTGGCCTCCGAGCACCGGGCCAAAAACCCAGGTGACTCCCCTTGCACAACCATGTCGTTTTGAGGTAGGCAGTTTTCATGTCGCCTCACTACGTTGTGGGCCCTTGCCTGTCGCGGGTACTTGGGCCTCCCACACGAGTGAGGCACCGTTTTTATCGGGAGACCCGGGGGAACGCTGGGTGGTAGAAAATTTGTGTCAGCCCAGTGATGCCACAACTTTCCCACACAAAAATGTGTGAAAAATGTGATTTTTTCAGCTAAATTTGAGGTTTGCAGGGCATTCTGGGTAAGGAAACGTTGGGGGATCCACGCAAGCCATACCTCTCTGGAATCCCCCGGGTGTCTAGTTTTCAGAAATGTGTGGGTTTGGTAGGTTTCCATAGGTGCTGGCAGAGCTAGGGTTCAAAAACTACAGCTAGGCACTTTGCCAAAAAAGGTTCATTTTTCACTGCGAAATTGAGGTGTGTCCACGATGCATTTAGCGCCGTTTCCTGTCGTGGGCACTAGGCCGACGCACACAAGTGAGGTACCATTTTTTTCAGAAGACTTTGGGGAACACGGGGGGGGTGGAAATTTGTGGATCCACGTAGATTCCAGAACTTTCCACCACAGAAATGTGGGGAAAATGTGTTTTTTTTGCCAATTTTCTAGGTTTGCAAGGGATTCTGGGTAACAGAACCTGGTGGGAGGCAGTCAAGTCACCCCATCCTGGATTCCCCTGGGTGTCTAGTTTTCAAAAATGTATAGGTTTGCTAGGTTTCCCTAGGTGCCGGCAGAGCTATGGTTAAAAAACTACAGCTAGGCACTTTGCCAAGAAAGGGTCATTTTTCGCTACGAAATTGAGGTGTGTCCACGTTACGTTTTGCGCCGTTTCCTGTCGCGGGCACTAGGCTGACCCACACAAGTGAGGTACCATTTTTCTCAGAAGACTTTGGGGAACGCGGGGTGCGTGGAAATTTGTGGATCCACGCAGATTCCAGAACTTTCCACCAGAGAAATGTGGGGGAAAAAGTGTTTTTTTTGGCAATTTTTTAGGTTTGCAAGGGATTCTGGGTAACAGAACCTGGTGGGAGGCAGTCAAGTCACCCTATCCTGGATTCCCCTGGGTGTCTAGTTTTCAAAAATGTATAAGTTTGCCAGGTTTCCCTAGGTGCCGGCAGAGCTAGGGTTAAAAAACTACAGCTAGGCACTTTGCTAAAAAAGGGTAATTTTGCATTGCGAAAATGTGGTGTGTTCACGTTGGGTTTTGAGCCATTTCCTTTCGTGGGCACTCTGCCTACCCCTACAAGTGAGGTACCATTTTTATCGGGAGACTTAGGGTAATTCAGATTTGGAAAGGACCTGTTATTTCCTATTGACTTTCGATGCATTTCTGCCTTCCAAATGAAAGACATTGTATAAAAAAGAAGTCATTCTAAAAAATGACTGATAATTCTCATGCTAGTATGAGTACTTCCAATTTCGGAAATGTGCAAATATCTACTGTTTCTAAACTCTATATTTTGTTCCCATTTCAGAAATACATAGGTGTCTTTCATACCGATTTTTCCATGTACACATTTTTACAGAATAATGACTATATACCCGGTACATAATAAAAAACCATTGCAAGTTGCTGCTCAGTTTTTGGCTCTGGGTTCGTCGGGTTCTTGGTGAACCTACAAGTCCTATATATCCCCACAACCAGTAATGTCCAGCGGATGTAACGGTATATTGCTTTCAAAGAGTTGTCATAATTAGAAGAAGTTACAGGTGAAAACGTTGACACAAAAGGCTTTTTTTTTCAACAATTTTTTAATTTATCCTATATTTAACTGTTAGTTTCTATAAAGAAACCTTGATGATCTACACAAATGACCCCTTGCTGAATTCAGAATGTTGTCTACTTCTCTAAAATGTATAGCTTTCCACGATCCATTATTGCTTTTGTACCCATTTCTACCATTAACTGGAAGTAGGTTGAAAGCACAAAAAATATCAAAAATAGGCTATGTCCCAGATAAATGCCAAAACTGTGTAAAAAATGTTGGGTTTCTGACAAAAGTCTGGTATCCCCTAAAAGCTGGGAAAATTGTGATTTCAGCCCCATAAACCCTTTTTTGATAACATTTGCAGGGAAAAACCCAGATGCTTTCATTTGCAGCCCGTTTTTCCCATTTTCCCCCCAAAAAAACGAAACCTTGCTGTATTTTGGCTCATTTCTGTGACCCCTCCAGGGGAATCCACAAACCCTGAGTACCTTCAGAATCCCCATGATGTTGGAAGAAAAGGACGCAAATTTGGCGTGGATACCTTATGTGGTCAAAAAGTTACAGGGGCCTCAGCCCGCACTACCCCTAATAGCCAAAAAAGGGCGTGGCACAGGAGGGGGAAAAGGCCTGGCAGCGAAGGGGTTAATTTATTTATTGCAAAACACACAATTTCGTTTTTTGAAGTTTTTTTTTATTCCTATTCAATGTTGATTTTAGTTTTATCTTTAACATTGTGGCAATTTGCACACATGTATAGTGTCTTACTCTGTCAATTTAATGATAGCGTGCAGCTATTTAGCATATATTATATAATTCATTGCTGGATTATTTTAATATACATTTTATTTTAAGAATTTTTTGCATAACAGAATTATCACAAAAAAAAATTGACCTCATTCCAGACAGTTTCAAAACGGTGTCATATACATAATACAGGGCGCTTAAGGCTAGCCATTCTTGTGCCAAGAGCGCAATCGCTACTTACTCACCAAGTACCACTAATGAAAAACCACGGACATTTAAACACACATTTAACCCACAGATCAACACTTAGGACAGAAACAAAAGACAGCCCACAGACTGTACTTAAACCAAACCATTTGTAAATACTAGTTGTAAGTCATATTCACTAGATTTGGCTGGCAGGACACCAGGAAAAAAAACGCTCTGCATATCACCACTTATGAATGTTACTAAGTGCACAGACCAGGATCCTTTCTAAGTACATATTTAGTTCCTCGGGGTACTAGTCACCAAGGAAGAAATACGTTTTTATACCTAAACCTAGTTAAGTATCCCCTCTAGGGGAGCCGGCTAATTCTATACAAGTTCCAAAATTGTACCTCCAAGAAAGCAACACATTCTACGATGTGTGCTAAGAACAGGCATGCCAAGAATATTGCAGCATATACAATATTATACACAAAGTAGCACTTAACTCAAAGTGTGCCGTTCAAGTTTACAAAAGTTTCTCATTACCTGCCTACATAAATTGCATTTTATGTATTTCTCACGTTCACATCACATATTGGCCAATTTCCATATCACTATATATCACTTTATCAAGTTATCTCTTTATATCACGTTATCACTTTGTATCACTGTATCACGTTATATTGCTCTATATCACTTTTTATGTCTCACTTTATATCTCACGTTATATCACTTTATATCTCAAGTTTATCTCACTTTATATCTCACGTTTATCTGTGCAGCCGGCGCACTTCTCTCACTATCTCACAAATGACCTTACCTAGCATAGGTCTCCAACCTCAGTGCCAAGTTCTGAGTGACCAAACGGTCATTTTTAGAATACTCACGCCAAAAATGTTCTCAGTCAGGAGTGATAAGCAGTTGGAGGAGTCAAATCAGGAAGACCAGAAATATACTGGGCTGCAGAGACAGAATCTCAGTTTTAGGGTACCTTTTTACTAGAATCCTGTTCTGTCCTCCTCAGTAGATTCCTGTCTCCCATCAAGATCACTCCCTTGAATAGCCACTTCTCCGATGAGCCTCACAGAGGGCACCAATTGTAGAAATCAAAACCTTCTCAGGGTCTTCACTGATACACCTGGTCCTTTTAAACCAACAAAGAAGAGATTGGCACAGAAGCTGTAATATAAAAGACATCTTTTTATTTAACCTCAGAAGAGGGAAAAATGCATCATACAGTATTCTCAAATCACTGTAGGAGACATTTCTAAGGAGTACAGAGAACAGGGGCCTTATATACCCACACAGGGGCTCAAAAGAAGGCGGTACAAGTACACATGAGAAGATTTACACACATAGATGGTCATACAGTAAATGCACAGTCAACAAGTAGGAGGAGTAATAAGTTGCTGACATCAGTTAGAACAGCCTGACAGTTCTATACTAGGAGCAGGTGCATTCTACTAGCTAGGCACTTCTGAGCATGTGCAAGACTATGGACGAGGGAATCAGCAAATGGCCAGCACATAGCTAACTAAAATGGCTGCCAAGTACAAAATGGCTTTCAGCTCATGCTAAGAGATTAATGCAATCTTCAACAGCTATCGCTAGGTTGCTGATTACTGGGTGCAGACTTCTGCTTCTATCACATACTTTTGCTGCAGTGGTATTTATGACCAGTGCATAGGATTTTACATTTTAAATTTACAACTCAACATCGAGCCTGTTTTCAAGGCTGGTTTCAAATGGTCGTAATTCTGAAGACTAAGGAATATTTTTTTGTACTTAATTATGAAGCTTTGAGAAGGACAGAACAGAAGTTGAAGACTAGAGCAGGTTGGAATGGACTGGTAACAGGACAATGCACCTGAAATGGGTAAAGCCTGAAAAGGTAAAACTGAAAGACAAAACATATACAATACAACTAACAATATATAGGCAATACAACAATACAAAGCTGTAAGGTGATTGAGCATGTTGTGCCAATGTTTGTGAGATAGACCTGGTACATTTAAATCATCTTTTTATACATTGCGCTGGCTGTATGTCTATAACACAAAACTGTCCAAACATGGATGTTTTGGCGGAGAGAGGTAATCAGTGTGTTTTTTTTGGCAGAAGTTTCAGTAGTCTAGGCACATGCGTTATTCCAGTGCTTGATATGTAAAAACAATTATCTGCAGGGACTCAAAATGTGGCTTAGGAGCCCACCATCTAATGCCATGGTTGATAATCACCAAGATTGCCTAGTCTTGATTCCACCTCATGCCTCTTCATTCCATCCACATTTCCTGTCTTTTTATTCCACGCTTGTAGGTTATTTTTTTATTCTTGCTTCCTCCCTTTATCACTGTTTGTGCGCACCCCCCCACCACCCCCTCTTCTTTTCTGTGACACTTCCTCTCTCGTACTCTGGGGCGAATACTACTTGTAAAAAAATAAGTCTCGGTCCCCACAAAGTAATGGGATGTGGTATAATGTAAAAATGAGCTGAGCCGAACAATTTTACTTTATCACATTTATTAAAGTTGCCAAATCTGTGGATTTTGTAAGGAATTTGTGAGGTGTTCTAATTGTCTCATATTATGTGCATGTGTATAATAGTAACTACAAGCAACGAAGGGGCATATAATCGCCATTTCTACAAGTGGATGCTAACATGCATTAGCGCATGTAAGCACCCGTTTTCCCGATGCCTCGCTTTGCAACTCTAATGAGATGCAAAGTGGGCGTCACTGGGCAGTACTCCTTGTAAATTATCGCTGATGTGCACATTGCGATATTTACAAGGAGGCCCACGCATTTTTGCAGATGTTAGTTTTAGGCGAAAACGGTGGTTTTCGCCAAAAACTAACATCTGCAAAAATGCTGACTTAGGTATACTTACCATTGAGAGTGGATTATGCTGATATGACCACAGGGTTGTATCAGCAAGGTTATCGCCGTTTTCCATGGAACATCGCTGAAAAAACAGCGATGTTCCATAGAAAACACCGCTATCTCTGGAAAATTATCGCCATAGCGCTATGCGTTGTTGATACAGCGATAGCATGGCGATAATTGCCAGCGATAGCCGGCGATAAGTATTTTCTCGATTAGAGCGGCCAGCGATAATTATCTCTGCCGCTTGATAATATACCCCGAAATTAGCAAGACAAATTATCTGCAAAATGGGTATCGCTGAAACGAG
The DNA here is from genome assembly GCF_964204655.1 of Triturus cristatus. Lineage (NCBI taxonomy): Eukaryota > Metazoa > Chordata > Amphibia > Caudata > Salamandridae > Triturus > Triturus cristatus. The sequence goes on from NC_140590.1 coordinate 245,441,828, forward strand.
ATATAGAAATTGTAACTACTGAATTACGGGTATTTCTTCACTAGTCACTTACTAGTGTCATTGACACCATTAAAGAGCGGCCTACATTTATTTACATTTTTTTACACAGCTATAAAAGTAAAAACATCATAAATTTTCCATAATCGATTCCCACTTTTCCCTCAATAACTTTAATAACTGTTAGTAGTTTGCTTTAATTGGTTAAAAAAAAGCTGTAAAAGTAATTAATAACTCTGTGCCAATGAAAATTACCGTCTTTATTCCACTCGAAGAAAATCGAAACGTTTTCCTAATCAATCTCAACAATATTAGGTCTGGAACATTTCTGGTGTAGATTATTCATTTTATGCCAGAAGAGACATGCCGCTGGAAAAAAAATGCGTTAAATAAGGGGCAGATTTACAAGCCCCGTATGCCACATTTGCGCCGCCTATGCGTCACTTTTGTGACGTACCGGCGGCGCAAAGCCAGTGCCATGCTGCGGGGTATTTACAACGTGACGCATCCAGGGAGATGCGTCACGTTGTAAAGCCCTGCGACACATGTGGGCGTTCTGGCGCAGGGGGGGGGCCTTCCGGCGCAGGAACGCCTCCTAAAAGTGGCTGAGTATAATCTACAAGATTTCACTCAGTCACTTTTATGGCCATGCTGCGTCAAAACCCTGCGCCTGCTTGTAGCAGGCGTAAGGATTGACGCAGCATGTTAGGCATAGGGGCACCCCGAGTCTTGCTGGAGCTGCGTTGCGCTTGCAACGCGACTCCAGCAATGCGTCACCTTTACGGCAGCAGATGCGTCACGCATCTGTCTATTCTTGCCCCATGGTGCGCCGCATTGTAAATGCAGCGCATCCATGGTGGCGCAAGAGGTGTCTGCTGTGACGCAAAATAGCTGGCGCATCCCTGCTGATATGCAGAGATGCGCCAGTTATTGTAAATCTGCCCCGAAATATCCCCGCTTGTAGGATTCATATCAAGTCGGTGCTGTCATTTTTGCTCGAAATCACTTTTGTTTGAAACACTTTGCGAGAAACCATGAATTGGAAAAATTCATGAATCTTTCTATATTGTGGTACTAGATAAAAACCTGGTCTAACTCCAATCCGCGAATATTTAAGGTATGTCGACTGTCATAGATGCTCAGCATCCCCTACTTCATCTTAACCGAAATAAGTTTTGAAACTGTTCTACTAAGTTCGAATTTTCAAACCTTGTACAGGTTGTCAAATAAATGATTTTTGGAGAAAAAAAATACGTTTTATGCTTTAAGCAATACCTAATCGGCCAACCAAAGATTTTTCAAATTAAAATCCTGGTGCCCCTATTAATTAATTTAGGATGATCATGACATATCTAGGATTGGGTGGAATGGGGGTCTTGGGTCATTGCACTGGGAGGTTTCGGAGAACACCCCTTTCACAGTCTCACAGCATTTTTATAGGGACTCTGTTCTTCTAGTACTGGTACAAACAATATCTACAAATCCGTAGGGTTTTATGTTCTCAGTCCATTAGCTTATTATCAGTTGTAGATTTACTGCCTCCTTGCTAAGTGCGTGGAAACGCATCTAGTTTCAATAAATAAACTCGGCCTAGTTAAATGCAATGATTAAAGCCATTCCTGCAATTCAAAAATAGGGGGGATACATCTCCAGTTCAACTTCCATGCCACCCTAAAGTTATACCAGCAGCAAATCTAGTCCCTTGGCAGGATGCTGGGGACAAAGAGCACTGATTTCTTTCTGTCTGTTTGATTGAGCAGCATTGTTATGCACTTTTGCTTATTCAAGAGAGGATACCGTATGTGTCTTGTGAAATCAGGGACAGCGCGCAAACAGGACGAATTTAGATGTTAGCAATAATGGGCCATCCAATGAAGGGCAATTTCAAATGATTGCATCCCCCAAAATTGCCTTTTGTGAGCGCAGGGAGTACACCAGCTAGGACATTTCAATTATGCGTAATCTCCTAAAACCCTTAACTGTTTGCAGTCTTGGACTGCTGCGGCTGCCACTCACTTTTCCCTGAGCTATTTCATGTCTTACTCCGATTCTAGATGCTATTAGCACATATAGGCCATGGCCCTGATTCTGAGCAGGCCAGTGTGTTTTTCAACCCCTGTGAAAGCACAGGTTAGAATTACAGTTTGGATGGTATTTACTACATCCGGTAATTACCGGGTGAGTTAAATACCTCACCTTTGTTACATTTAGCAGGTCAAACCTGCCGGACTTTAACAGGGGAAAAGTGTACGTTAGGTTCCACGTTCCAGACTTACTCCGGAACCCCTGGCCGAAGGGTCTTTTTTGCCTGCTTGGAAGCGTGGAGGGGAGAGAAAATCATCAGCCAGTTACACATTACCATTTGCCCTGACACTAAAGAGCACAGACCCTTGATCCAAATTGTGTATATTTATTATAAAGCCAAGAAAAGTTGGGCATACAAACACCTCAACACAAAAGTGTAAAGATACATGGGCACTATTACAAACACAAACCTATGAACGCAATTTAGGCGGTGCTACATGCACAGAATGACAAATTTGAGAATCAAAACACAGACAAGTATAAAGACCACATCAAGAGCTTTCTTAATTTGAGGTACTTAGACAAAAGCATTAATCTATCCCTACACTACTGGTAACGTGACACCCCTACTTAGCATGTCCCAAGGCAAGTCCCCTGATGGGAATCAGTAAGTGAAGTCTTCCTAAGAAGCACACTTACGTTGAATGGGTCAAGTAGCGTAAAGCTAAGATGCTCCTCTCTCTCCAGGTAAATCAGAAGTCCCCCGGACTCTGTCCTTAACCCCAATACAAAAATCGAAAATCACATCCCCAAACACATCACAGGACCTCCTCATCCATTCAAACCCCTCCTTGCAGGTAACTTTCCATGAGGCAAGGGCACTTGCTCAGTGACCTTGGTTCCCAGGCCTTCTCCGATGAGAAAGAACACCTCCTACATTATCAGCACCGCTGTTAAAAGACATCCTCTCCTCTCTATGTCTGTCTAGCTCCTGGAAGAAAGATGATATTCTAACTAACCAGGTCAAATTCTTGCACCTGCCACAGAGACGTGTAAAGGGGAAAATTCCATATGCACATGAGTTCTATTAGCAGCCTTCAACATGAGAGCGGACAGGGAGAAAGGAAAGTTAGGCTTACCACATTCGACTAACATAGGAACAATACAAGAGTTTAGAATACACATATATACATATATGGTCCTTAAAATCAATACATTATATGAACATTAATATCAAAACATTCATTAGTCATGAATATGCTTTGTTTAAACAATTATGATTTAATCTAAACACATACACTAACAACCTTAACTCTTTCACCCACCTAAAAATACCACATCACTTCACTTACACATTGCAATACGCGATCTATTGACCAAATGTTATTACGACAACGTATTATATGTGGATGCAAACTAATTGTGATTATGTTGCACCTATACAATTGGAGGAGCATAATCGCGCTCTATCAAGGTTTTCCCCCTGAGAATGTGAGATATGGCTAAACTGGCTTCCAGGCGTCGATTATTCATAATTTGTATGTGAGCACCGTGAAGAAATAAAATGGAAAGTCTTACTCATTCAAACAATTCAAGTTTGTGAGAAACCGCTACACATCAGCTACCTGCCAGCCAGTCAAGTTAGTGAAGACTAAGGTAAAATATAAACGCAGTCATTTACAGAGCATTTCAGTGCCTCTTTCAATACTTCAGAGTTGTGGAATTACAATGATGTTTGGAAACGTGTAGCCTTACTTAAAGATATATTAGCCTATTTCAGGACTTTAAGTGGGATGAAAAAACTGGGAGTCTCTTAAAGGGGCGTGGCCAATGTAATTAGGGGCGAGGCTTAAAAACATGTAAACTAAAAATCTGTGCTTAGCATGGTGTGCCGACCGACTTGTATTTTGCGGTTTCTGTCATTGCATCTAGAAATATGATACAATAAATACCTACAACAAGTCAGGACTATTGGCTTTGTCAATGGTTGTTAGTTGTATTAGATAAATAAGCAGGAACTATGGCTTGTATAGAATATTGACACCACGACAATATCGCTGCTCATGAGTTTCTAGAAGAGAAGGGAAATCCATAGAGAAAATGACTCTTTAAAGGATTTCCCTTCCAGGACAATGCTCACCTGGCATGACGTCATGCCGTAACTTCTCCACTAGTGAGAAGTGAGCAGTGTGAGCAGCGCACATCGATGTGCCTGCTATCACTGCAGTCCAGAAAAAACGGATCCCCTGTGCCAGGGCACAAAACAGAGCCTGATAGGGACCGAGGTCACCTTTAAAAAACTGCGGGTGCTCAGCACTGGTGAGACCCGGCCCATTTAAAGCCCTGGCCTATTTCTTTAAAATACACTAAAATATGCCGCTGGCCGCGTCCCACGCAGGGGGACATTACCAGGTCAGCCCTCTAGTGGCCACCCGCCGGAGCCTCCCCCCTCCTTTTGTTCCTCCTCTCTCGTGAGGCCGCGCCTTGGGAGGGGAGGCCCCAATCTATGGCCCTGCTGGGGGAGGCGGGCCACTGGGCTGAGCGGGGCCAGGCCTATTTATGCCTCCCGCCACTGTAGATCGCCCTCTGCTTCCTGTTCTCTCCTGGCCGCGCGAGTCCCTCACCACGTCGCCGTTTTGATCGTCCTGGTCGTTTTGATCGTCCTGGTCTGGCGTCGGGTTTTGTGCCCCCTGTTATCCCAGTGAGTGTTAGTTGTCCCCTGTCCCCGAGCCTCACTGGCCTGGATGTGTGCTGGGTTGCCCGGTGGGGCTCGGGAGGTGGGCAGATGGGAGCAAGACTTATGCTGAGCGGCGGGGTAGTGTGCAAAGGGCGCCGAGTGTGGGTGCGAGGCCGGGGGAAGGGGCCTTTGTGGTGCAAGGCTTTCATGCCGTTGGTCTCCTGTGCCGCGCGAGTTCCTGTGCCCTCTGCTTCCTGGTCTGGCGTCGGTCATGCGGTTGTGTCCCGGGTCTGGCGTTGTTTTCCTTGGGCAGTACCGCCTCCCGTCTTTCCCCGATACTATGTGGCTCTAGGCCCCAATTTTGGCAATATGTGTGTTGTAGGGGTTGAAGGCCAGCGACCGGGCACTGCCTTTGTGGTGTCTTTGGGGGCCAGAGCTAGCTGTTTGGCTCGTGGGGGCCGAGCGCGGTCGGGAGGAACAATTTAGCAGTGTGGTGGGTGGTCCGGAACACTCGGATCGAATGGCTATTGCAGGTTTGCTCGGCGTGCGTCCGGTTAAGTGAGCTGCATATGGCAGATGATTACAATATTTTACAGCCGAGTGTCAATTAACATCTGCCTTGTGTAACAGGCCCTCTTAACGACTCGCTCTTGGGGTGTAACATTATTTCGAGTCTTTAGAAAGAAGTCAAGAAATGTCCGTGGTCAGCGAAAATTACCACAAGATAATCGAATCCCCCATGTCTGGTTTGTGGCTGAAGTGCTTTAACGGTGGTTATTTCTGTTTTATTTACATTTTAGGCGGGCTACACTATTTTATCATCCCGTCTTTTACTTTCTTGAGTGACGTTTATCCTACGTTAGATCGCGGGGTGCGGCCATGTAGATACATATACGAATAAAAACAAAATGTTCATGCGTTAGGCGTTTGCCTTAAATGTACGGGGAAATCCCTCAAAAAAGAGGCGCGTAGAGCGGTGCCTACATTATCACAAGAAAGGCTCGTTTTCTGACTTCGGGACTTGCAGCTGAATTATTGCCCGCTTACCACGCTGTTGCTGTTGGAGGATCGCGTTTCTTATGGGTTACTAACGTTTACATTTTTGGAGCGCGCCGGGGCGGTTCGGCAGAGTCGCGCTTTATATATGGCGATCAGACCCGTGGATGAATCGGGGAGGGGATGTGGCGCTTCGGCTAGCCTGCCGACTTTGGGG